>NC_088873.1:44091709-44446709 GCF_032884065.1 Artemia franciscana
TATTTAAAAACTATCGTAGCATAGCTAAATTCAGTTTTTTCACAAAAATCCTATTGTGCATTCATTACAAGCAAATGAATATTAGCTCGTAATTTTGAATGGATTTTGACTGTGTAAGGTTTAATTTGTTGTACTAAACTTTTAATATATGTGATTTATTGAAGTACTATTAAAAAATCAGAGACATTGCAATAGCGCTGTCTAGGTAAAGATACAGGATAAGTCAATTTTTTACAGATTGTGTAGCATTATAAGGTGACATATTCCCCATATTTAAAATTGGAAAGTTTTCAAAAAAGTTAAAGTTAGAATTATTAACTTTTCCGTAGGGCATTGTTTGATGAAGAATATCCAGAAAATCTTAACAAGTCTTGGCATCATTGTGGCAGAAACCTTAAATTAATTAAAAAATTGTCAGAAATAGCAAATAGAAGGGGAATTGACGACTAGAATTTTAAAATTACTACATCTTTGTTTAAAAAAAGAATTGCATAAAAGTTACGCAAAAGTTTTTGTTGTGTAAATAAGTTTAGGGGGGGGTATACATTTCTGTAGGGGGTTAAACTGAATGTCGTTTTTATGTCTATAATTCCCTTCACAAGCAAAGCTTGGTCTCCTAGTGCTGTGTGATAAAACTAATAAGAATAGAAAATGAGAATGGGCTGGTACTGCTATTATGCACACACAAAATTTCTAAATTGTGAGGCATTTCAATGACAAATAAGAGAAATGAAGCTTCAATTAAATAATGGAAATAAAAAATAAAATAAAACAGTAATAATAAAAAAAAAAAAAAAAAAAAAAAACAGTTAAAAGATTCCTGGAGCGGATCCCTCTTTACCAAATTCCATGATCAAACAGCTGATTTGACCTATCTAGTTATTGTCAAATATCACTGATCAAATATCATTAAAAAAAGTACTAAGTCTTATTATTTTTTTGATGATTTTTTTTTCTCATTCAAGAAATTATATTCTCTGCTTATCTACCTTTTTATTCTTTGATGATTCCATTTTCTGTGCCATTTGCAGATGTAATTACATGTCTTCATTTCCATTTTTGGAAGTCTTAAAACAAGACAATCTTATATAGAATTAATAGATTTTAGGAAGTAAAAGCACCTTGAATATCAGGGAAAAATTGACCTGAGCTAATGTGGCAAAACCAGAAGCATAGAATATTTTTCAATTTTGCAATTAACTTGTCTCACATTTTTACTTGATGATAGGGTTTCAAAGACAGCTTATTTGGAAAAAATATTAATGTGGAACATATTATGAAGTCTAATGGACCCCAATTTTTCTCGTCTTTGCTTATCTTAATAATGAGCATGGATTAATAAAAAAAAATGATATGCTCAAATTAAAGAGCAAATTTGACGCTGAAAACGAGCGACAGTTATAAAGCTACTTAATAAATTATAGTTTTCTTCAAATTATCGGAGGGGCAACTGCCCCCTTGCCCCCCCCCCTCAGTGACGCCACTGCTCAGGGGCATATAAGGTTTTTATTGAAGGGGTGGTCGTGTGAACTTTAGAAGAGGCTCATTTGATTTGAAATGTATAATTGTAGTTCCCTTTTAAAATTAAAACATGATGGAGAGCAACTAGCCCGATCCCTAACATCCTCTTGTCTCAAAACACATTTTATTGAAATTGTGAGATAACCATTTTGTTACCAATAGTCCCAAAAAATATAATAATATTTTAAGAGGGGACACAATCCCTCAAAACTCATGGACAAGGGTTTTAAAACATGCCCAAGGCATTTTGGGTATGGAATGGGTAGCTGTATAAACTTTAAATTGGATGGAGCTCATTTGATTGGAAGCTGGAAGATTTGGTGCCCTTTTTAAGAGTCAAAAGGAAATGAAGGGACGGCAGATCCCCCCCCCCCCCCCCCCCCCCCCGACCCTGACAGTTCCTCAAAACCCATCAGCTCGAAATTTCAAGATAACTATTGTGTTCAGCGCTGTTGAAACGTCCAGTACTGATGTCAACCTCCCCACAATCCTCAGGACAAGGGCTGGAAGTTAGGCAATTTGTTCATTGTTTACACATAGTATATGTTATTGAAAAAGGTATGCATGTTTGAACTTCAATTCTAAGGAGACGAAGGGTATTCAGATGACCTTTCTGAGAATGTTGAGAGGAATGTTGGACTTAATCAAAGAATGTTAAGTATCTATGGATTGTCAAATGGCTACAACACAGGAATAACTGAGTATATTAATTTGGAAAATTCAGGAAATGATAAGGGATATGATGAAAAAGGCAATATTTGCATGTTATCAATACTATTACAACTACCAGCACTAGTGCTACCACACTACTTGTTGGAACATTGTTGGAAAAGCAGCCCTGAAATTTGGAAAGATCATAAAATAAGCAATCTAATGGTACTACTCTAATTTTACTAACGTGATTCCTTATGGTTAGCTTCTAATATCCCCTTAAGCCCACAGTTACTGTTAATAAGAAATAGGACAAATAATAATGACAAACATCTGAAATCAATAACTTTGTATGTTGTCTAGGACTGTATCTAGTCCTGTTAGGTGGGAGGGCTTGAATGCAACTGCAATAGTTATTATTATATAGAGAATAAAATGGTGTATGCATTTTTTATCTGATTTCTAAAGTAACTTCAACCAAAATTTATAGGTAGTCTACTAGACAGAACTATCAATTCAAAGGAAGATTTCATTATCTTATGAGAAGTGAAGAGAAGTACAATCCATCATCATCAAATTTGTAGATAAATACCGTGCATGAACTTTGTTTCTTTCGCTTGGTTTTCTATTGTCAGGAAAAAAGGTTTTGCAAAGGAATAGGGAAAAACTGCCCTTGATATTGATTTAAAGAGGTGTAATTTACTTCTATTAGAGGTAATATTACTGCTATTAACAAGTCACTGCACCATCAAGCTGTCAGAGACTAACACAGCTGCCCATGTTCTTCCTCAACGTCGGTCTGTTTGCAGCTTCACTCTACGTCTTCCCATGAAGCTTGAAATTCCCTTGTTTCTTAAGTTTGAAACTGTCCTTGTTAGTGATTTAAAGAGGTGTAAATTTACTACTATTAGATGTAATATTACTGCTATTAACAACTCACTGCACCATCAAGCTGTCAGAGACTAACACAGCTGCTCATGTTCTTCCTCAACTTCGGTCTGTTTGCAGCTTCACTCTACTTCCTCCCATGAAGCTTGAAATTCTCTTGTTTCTTAAGTTTGAAACTGCCCTTGTTAGTGATTTAAAGAGGTTCAATTTACTACTATTAGAGGTAATATTACTGCTATTAACAACTCACTGCACCATCAAGCTGTCAGAGACTAACACAGCTGCCCATGTTCTTCCTCAACTTCGGTCTGTTTGCAGCTTCACTCTACGTCCTCCCATGAAGCTTGATTCCCTTGTTTCTTAAGTTTGAAACTGTCCTTGTTAGTGATTTAAAGAAGTGTAATTTACTACTATTAGAGGTAATATTACTGCTATTAACAACTCACTGCACCATCAAGCTGTCAGAGACTAACACAGCTGCCCATGTTCTTCCTCAACTTCGGTCTGTTTGCAGCTTCACTCTACGTCTTCCAATGAAGCTTGAAATTCCCTTGTTTCTTAAGTTTGAAACTGCCCTTGTTAGTGATTTAAAGAGGTGTAATTTACTACTATTAGAGGTAACATTACTACTATTAACAACTCACTGCACCATCAAGCCGTCAGAGACTAACACAGCTGCGCATGTTCTTCCTCAGCTTCGGTCTATTTGCAGCTTCACTTCACGTCCTCCCATGAAGTTTGAAATTCCCTTGTTTCTTGAGTTTGAAACTGCCCTTGTTAGTGATTTAAAGAGGTGCAATTTACTACTATTAGAGGTAATATTACTGCTATTAACAACTCACTGCACCATCAAGCTGTCAGAGACTAATACAGCTTCATATGTTCTTCGTCAGCTACGGTCTATAGTCCAATTCAATATCTCTTCCTCATGCCCTGATAATTTCAACTTATAACGTTAGCCTTAGTAATATTAGTACTAACATCAGTAGTAGTAGCAATCTGCACATGTTGCATTCTTATTGGTTCAATATACCCCTCAACATGCTCTGAAAGTTTCAGCCTAGTTCTCGATGCTGTTTTTAGGAACTGAAGATACGGCCTTGTGACAGCTTGCATACACACAGTGAATTTCAATTTCACCTCAAAATGCACTGAAAGTTTCAACTTTATGCTCTTAGCTGTTTGTGGGTTATCGTTGTTATGCCTTTTTATGGCACTTAGTATTAACCAAGTGACATATAGGGATCGCAAATTCTGTTGGTAGGTTGGTCTCTCTGTCTGTCCCGGCTTTGCTAGTTTAGGCACTTCTAGATAAGCTAGGATGATGATATTTGGCAGGTGTATCAGGGACCAGACGAGATTAAATTAAAAACAGTCGTTTCCCCGATTCGACCATCTGGGGGGGGGGGAGTGAGGGACGGTTAATTTGGAAAAATTAGAGAAAATGAGGTATTTTTAACTTACGAACAGGTGATCGGATTTTAATGAAATTTGATATTTAGAAGGATATCGTGTCTCAAGGTTCTCATTTTAAATCCCGACCGGATCCGGTCACATTGGGGGGAGTTGGAGGGAGGAAATCTAAAATATTGGAAAACGCTTAGAGAGGAGGGATCGGAATGAAACTTCGTGGAAAAACTAAGCACAAGTCTAGGATACGTGATTGACATAACCAGAACGGATCCGCTCTCTGTGGGGGAGTTGGGGGGAGGTTTAATTCTGAAATTTAGAAAAATGAGGCATTTTAACTTATGAAGGAGTAATCGGATCTTAATGAAATTTCATATTTTGAAGGACCTTGTAACTCGGATCTCTCATTTTAAATCCTGACCGGATCCAGTGTCATTAGGAGGAGTTGGGGGGCCGGAAATCTTGGAAAAGGCTTAGAGTGTAAAGATCGGGATGAAACTTGGTGGGAAGAATAAGCACATGTCCAAGATACATGACTGACAAAACTGGATCGGACTCGCTCTCTTTGCGGGAGTTGGGGGGTGGGGGGGGGGTAATTTGGAAAAATTAGAAAAATGAGGTATTTGTAACTTACGAACGGGTAATCAGGTCTTAATGTAATTTGATATTTAAAAGGATCTTTCTGTGTCAGAGCTCTCATTTTAAATCCCGACCAGGTCCAGTGACATGGGGAGTTTTGGTGGGAAACGTAATAATTGAGGTATCTTTATATTACGAATGGGTAACCGGGTCTTAATGAAACTTGATATATAGAAAGATCTTATGTCTAAAGTGCTCTATTTTCAATTCGAATCAGATCCGGGTACATAGGGGGCTGGAGGGGAGAAACATAAATCTTGGAAACCGGAAATCTAGGAAAACGCTTAGAGTGGAAAGATTGGGATGACGCTTAGAGTGAAAATAATAAGCACAAGTTCTAGATACATTATTGGCATAATGGGAATGGATCCGCTCTCTTTGGGGGAGTAGGGGGTGTTAATTCGGAAAAATTGAGGTATTTTAAACTTAAAACGGGTGATCAAAACGGGTGAAATTTGATATTTAGAAGGAAATCATGTCTGAGAGCTCTTATTTTGAATCTCGACCAGATCTAGTGACATTGGGGGGAGTTTGAGGGGGGAAACCAGAAATCTTGGAAAACGCTTAGAGTGGAGAGATAAGGATGAAACTTGGTGGGTTGAATAAGCAAATTTCTTGGTGATTGACTTAACCGGACTTCGTCACAAGTGCCATATGAGCTATTAGCTCTTGTTAATAACCTGTATCCATATTGTATGTTCCAATTTGGTACACCAGCCTCTTCAAAACTCCAGGAAGTTTCACTGTAATACCTTTACCTCTAGTGCTATTACGTTGTCCCACTTAAAATGCCCTGAAAGTTTCAACTTATTATCGTAAACAGTTCTTGGGGCATTGCTGATACGTCCTTTTAATAAGCTGTATATACTTAGTGTTTTTTTATTTAATTCAACACAGTCTCGATATTCCCTGAAATTTTTATGTTAATACCTTAGCCTTAGCAGCGGTAGAAGTAGTAATAGTAGAAGCAGTAGTTGCAGCATGCAAATATTGCCTTTTGTTAGTTCAATACCCCCTACTACAAGCCCTTTAAGTTTGAACCTCATCTTCCTAGCTGTTCCTAAGATATTGCGGGTACGCTCTTTTGACAGCCAACATTTACACAGTTTGTTTTGATTCAAATCAGCTTCCTCTTCAAAAATTCCCTGAAATTTCCACCTTCATACCCTTAGCCTTAGTTGTAGCAGTAGTCTCAGTAGTCGTTGTAGGAGTATTACTGGTAGTAGTAAAAGGAGTTAGATTAGTTTTAGTACTAACAGAAGTAGCATTAGTACTAATAGCAGCAGTAATATGCACATATTGCCTTTTGGTCCGGTAAAAATCCTCCTCATGAAGCCCTGGAAGTTTCAACTTAATACTATGAGCCGTTGCTATGATATTGCCTGTATGCCCTTGTGATAACCTGTATGCTCATAGCGTGTTTTAATTTGGTTTCTCTTCTTCGTCAATATTTTCTAAAATTTCCACCTTATGCTCTTAGCTTTGGCATTAGTTGATATTGGAGTACTAGCTGTATTACTATTAGTAGTAGCGTGCACGTATTGCTTTTTGGTCATTTGATCTCTCCCCCCCCCCTAAGCATTCCCTGTAAGTTCCAACTTAATACCCCGAGCTATTCCTGAAAAACATCCTTTTGACAACCTGCACACACATAGTTTGTTTTGATTTAGTTCAACTTTCCCTGAATGTTCTCTAAAATTTTCACCTTCGTACCCTTAGTCTTAATAGTACCAGAATCATAAGAGCTTTTGTAGTAGTAGTAGTGTTGCATTAGCAGTAGTAGTTCAATGATAGTAGCATTAGTAGTAGTAGTAGTATGCACATATTGCCTTTTGGTCAATTGAACATCCTCCTCATCATGCCCTGGAAGTTTCAGCTTTATACGCTAAACTGCTCCAAAGATATTGCCTATATGCCTTTTTGACAATATTTATGAGTATGTTTTTATTTAGTTCAACTTTCTCCTCAAATTTTCACCTCAATATCTTCAGCCTTAGTAATAGTCGCCACAGAAGTAGTAGTTGCTGTAGCATTAGTGTTAGTAGTAGTAGTAGCAGTAGCGTGCAAATACTCTTCTGTCGATGGATCATTCCCCTCATCGTTCCCCGAAAGCCACCCTCAATCATTCCTGAGTTACCCTATTTTGACAACCTGTACAGACATGACGTGTTTTGATTTAGTTCAACCCTTCCTTCAACATTTTCTGGAAGCTTCACCTGACTGCCCTTGGCCTTTTTGATACTAAAAGTCAAACCTGCTCTCTTTCCCAATAAAAAAAAAATACTATATATAAACAATGGGAAAATTGCAAAACTTACAGCCCTTGCCCCTGGGCTATAGGAGGTTGACATCCCCAGAGACATAGTCATTGGACCCTCTAATTATAGTGAACAAAGAGAATTAATGGGTGTGGGAGGGGGACTGGTTGCCCTCCAGTCACTAAATTTTCAAAGAGGGTATCAGAACTTTAAATTTCCAATTGAATGAGCTACTCTTGAAGTTTCTACGACACACCCTTCTATACGAAGTGGCTTGGTGAAAAAAAAAATGCGTTGTGCCCACTGCGTTCTTAGCTTGGGCAGCACTATTGCGGCAAGGGGTCTACAGTCCTTTGAAACTTGAAATTTGTAAAAAAGAAGAAAGAAAGAAAGAAAGAAAAAGTTGGGCCAGAAGGTCGGGATAATCCTGAAAAGAGGGGATAAATGCTGATTCAGCGTATCAGAGAACCCTACTGTAGAGGTTTCAAGCCCCTACTTGCAAAAATGCGGAGTTTAGTATTTTTTGCCGCAAGAAAGATCATGGACGTGTGTTTAATTTGTTGTTGTTTTTTCCAGGAGTGATCTTATCGAACCCATGGTTCTGGAACATTGAGAAAGGACTCATTTGCATCATTTACCGGCATTATTTGAAAAACGATCAGAAATTAAATAAAAAAACATTTTATTTCAACTGAAAGTAAGGAGCAACATTTAAACTCAAAGTGAGCAGAAATTATTCTGTATATGAAAGGGTTGCCGTCCTCATCAATGCCTTGCTCTTTACGCTAAAGTTTGACCGTTTGTCCCAATTTTTTAAGGACGACTCCTGAGACGAAAGGGTCGTTTAATTAGAATAGGAAGCTTTATTAACAGCGCTAAAAACTTTAGCGGGAAGAGCAAGGTATTAAGGAGGGCAACCCTTTCATATACACAATAATTTCTGTTCGTTTTCTGCAGTTCGACCAATCTTCTGCCATTTTCCCCAATTTCTATAAAAGCTTTTTTTCTACTTCAACTTCTAGCAATAGAGCAGTAAAATATGTTGGGTAAAATTCTAGAATCGGGGCTACTGAGAAGGAAACGTATTAAAAAAAAAAAACTAGAAAAGTTCATATTATGCAGAATAATTGTAGTTAACACATTTTGACTGCAGCTCTACTACACTTCTCCCCAACCTTCCCCCTTGATGTGCAAATATATAGCCCAAATTATGTATTCCCCATGCATTTTGCCAAGCGTCGTTCTTGTTTCAACCCTTGCACCCGTAAATTGAACCAAGGTAGACGAAATCAAGAACCGAGAAAGCTCACGGGAAGTATATAATTTGGGCTATATATTTGCACACTAGGGAGGGGGGTAAATCAAAATGGAGCAGCCTTCAATATGTTTTAATTACAATTATTCTGCATTTTATGAAGTAAGACTTGTTTTCTAAACATGTTTCCTTCTCAACAGCTCCAATTCTAGAATTTTACCATATTTAACGTTGTAGGGAATAGTAACAAACTCCAGTACATCTGTCTTCAAAAAGAGCAAACTTGTTTTAATAATTTGTTTTTATTGTTCCATTTCTTCATTTTTCAATCCAAGATTGTACCAACAGTAACAGATGGTAGCATACGCTTACGTAAATTATTGAAACATATGTCGTTTTTTATTTAGTAATTAGTTCGGTATCATACCCCAAAGATATCATTTTGTGTTGTCACCATATGGTGTAAATTTTGCAGTAAACGTCAATTTTCGTAAGAATTAGTCTACTACATTATATAAAGCTTTAATTATGCTATTGAAACAAATTATAGTAATTTTAGTTGATTTGCTTAGCTCCTCTTTTATTTTAGTTTTTTGAGAACTTGTGTTAAAAGTGGATTTACGTATTGCAAAATGGGGGAGGTTTGGGGGGATTTGATACCTTTAACGACCTCCCTATCTCGTCCGCTATACACTTTTAATTTGTGTGGCTAGACTATTTAGAATTGATTGGGAAATACGGTCAGTCATCCGGGTACCCAGATCAATCCGTAAGCAATTTCTCTGGAAAACATCTAGTAAATATTCATCCGCTTTTTGGAGCGCCCATGCTTTAGGGCCATATTTGACCACCGTCATCACCGTACCTTCCAATATGCTAACATTGTTTGCAGACTAATCATTCTATTCTTCCGAACTTTTTTTTAACTGTGAAAAAACACCCTGAGCCTTGGCTATTCTACTTTTAACATCTTCACTGATCCCACCGTCTTTGCTAATAATACTACCAAAGTAAGTGAAGCTACCCACCAGATCAATCTTTTCGTTACCCAACGTCACCTTTTAATCTTCACTTATTCCTAGCCTTAGTGAATTAGTCTTCTTAACTTTAATTTTCAAACCTATTGTAGCACCCTGAACTCGCAAAGCCTCTAAAAGTTCATTCATTTTGCTCACACTTTCATCTAGGATGCTTAAATCATCGGCAATAATCTAAGTCCAGGACAGTTTTTCCTCCCCATTTTATTCCGTGGTCTCCCATTGCCTTTCCTTTGCTCCTTAAGAAAAAGTCCATCAAAATGATCCATATAAAAAGGCATAGAATACAATCCTGCTTAACTCCTGATTTATTACAAAATCAGCTGCTAACCTCATTTCCTACCTTAACCGTAGCAGTGTTATTCTCGTACATAGCACTCGCCACTTTAATGTATTAAATAAATAAAAACAAGTTTTTATAACTGAAAGTAAGGAGAGACATTAAAACTTAAAACGAACAGAAATTACTCCGTATATGAAATGGGTTGTCCCTTCCGCAATCCCTCGCTCTTTACTCTAAAGTTTTTAATTCTTTTAAAAAGTAGAATTGTGGCAAAGAGTCAAACTTTAGCGTAAAGAGCGAGGCATTGCGGAAGGGACAACCCATTTCATATACGGAGTAATTTCTGTTCTTTTTAAGTTTTAATGTCGCTCCTTACTTACAGTTAAAAAAAACTAGTTTTTTTTTATTTAATTTCTGAACGTTTTTGAATTAATGCATGTTTGATTTTGGCTCTTCGTACATAAATTAATAAAATGAAATTTGCATATTAATTCTTTTTTTGGCTAAATGGCTTTCTCTTAGTTTTTATCCGACGATTTTGAGAAATAAGGGATGGGGAAGGAGGCCTAGTTGCCCTCTAATTTTTTGGTTACTTAAAAAGGCAACTAGAACTTTTAATTTTTAACAAACGTTTTTATTAGTAAAAAATATACGTAACTTAAGAATTAACTTACGTAACAAACTTTTATATTCTTATATTTTTTATTATATATATGAGGGGGTTTGTCCCCTCGTTAATACCTCGCTCTTCACACTAAATCTTAAGTTTTGTCCCAATTCTTTAAGAATGACCCCTGAATCAGAGAGGTCGTAGAATAAATAGTTGAAATTACTAAAAATACTTTAGCATAAAGAGCGAAGTATTTATCTCCTCCTAAATACCTCGCTCTTTATGCTAAAGTATTTTTAGAACCCCTCATATCCGTAATAATCTCTGTTTGTTGTAAATTTTAATGCTACTCCTTACTTTCAATTGAAAAAACTTTTTCATGTTTATATTTTCATTGCTTTTTTATAGTAATGCTAGACAATCCTGCGCCCTTTTCATTGAATTTCTCTTCCCCCATGAAATATTCCTCCAAGGAAAGATCCTCCCACATACCTCCCTCCCCTCAACCCCACACCCAAACCAAAAAAATCCCGCTGAAAATGTTGGTACACTTCCCAATAACCATTACTGTATGTAAACTTTGATCAAAGTTTGTAACTTGCAGCCCCTCCCTCAGGGACTGTGGGGGAGTAAGTCATCCCCAAAGACATAGTTATTATGGTTTTCGACTATGCGGAACAAAATGGCTATTTGTTCGTGGGGGGTGGGGGTGGAAAACTTTAAAACCGCGTCAAAAGTGGATTTTATGCTTTTTTTACGTTTTTACAAGTAGGACAAACATTTGGGGTCAGGCCCCCTAATATCTACCATGAATACGGCCTTGAGTTTCAGGCTATTTTTCGAAATTGCCGTAAATTTGTTTTCAAAATAACATTTTACAATTAAGATTAATCCAAATAATAAATGCTATTCCTGATATAGCTACACATCATATTTTTCTTCACTAGACAGTTTTTTAAGCCTGATTTTAAATTTTTGATTACTATGGGCCATGGTTTGTTTCTTACTAGGTTGCCCCTCTTGGGGCAACCAAGATAGGAAAAGAGGGACTGAATCAGCCAATTAGAACACTACCAAGAATTTTTTGGGTTAATGCTAGTAAAAGGTAATTTTTGCTGGAGTTCATTTATCATTTAAACTCGTTCCTCATGGAATCCAGTGGACGTACCTCTCTGTTTTATCTGAAAATTAGTCAAGGAGCCAGTCGGATAACAGGCCTAAAGAAAACGAAAAAAAAACCGCAGCGTATACTCTTTTCTAAGGGCCTATGAAAAAAATTGTTTGCCTCCTTTCTCTAAACACACAATCCTTATTCCATTTAACCCCTCTCCTTAAAAAAAGAAACTACACGTTTCAGCTTCTGCGCTACAGTAAGGCAAAATACATATACTTGCCAAAATGTAAAATTTGCCACGTTTTAATGAATCCCATTGACCTTATTCAACCTCTATAATGACAAATACTCGCTTGCCTAAAGGTTCAAGCCACCAAAAATAAAACATACACTCTCTTCTTAGCATGGAAATATTCGCTTTACTTAGTCTTTTATAAGATCCTTGTAATGGTTTTCAGATCGAAGATTGGGTGGGTGTTACGGACACTTACCAGTTATACAAGGTGCAAATGCTGTGTCATATTTTCTGATTAAGTGTTTCGGTGTCTTTAAATACCAAACTACTTTTTCCAGATTGCATACTTTTTCTGAGAGGTTTAGGATGTTAGAGGGCGCGCGAAACTACTGAAAAATTCTTAGTTTCCCCTCAGTTTGCCAAAACACCCTTCATTCAAATGTGACTTTGTCTTGGAATGTGCATTAGGTTAGTTTTGGTTAAAGGAAAGCTCTAAAGTTCTCAATCGTATGACTAACAAAAATGACTATCGTAAAGATGACTGTGTTTTGTAGAAAAATAAGAAAATCAGGATCCTTAATTCTTTGCCCTGAAATTCTCTCTTGCATTGCGGTATATAAGCTAAGTTAGAAAGTGCCAACATTGCTGCGAGACTCAATTACGTAAATTCTTTAACTTTTACGAAAGGGGTGCCCACTTTCAGAAATCAAACCAGATGGGACATGGCGGAGGTGTGCCAAGTGTGGCTGAAACTGTGTCAAGCGTGCCAGTAGAAAAACTAAGGTAGACGGCACAAATGGGTTCTGAGAAGTAACCAAGTGGCAGGAAGCGGGCACCCTCTTGAATTTTACTTAGTTGAATTCTTTCAAATTTATATCACCTCGTTTGTGAAAAAGATAATGTGTTGTTAACATTTATAATAATCTGTTTATTTTTCATGTCTTTTTTATCTGTTTATATTATATTTTACTGATGTTCATTGATGTTGCCGAGATATTCGCTTAGGCTGTATAAACTGTCTTCACAAAATTCCTCGTTATCTACTTTTATTTTGTGTGATATGATAATACAGGCCTAACCATTTCCCTGTCGAAATAAGCATTAGACGAAATTTGACGCAATTAATGTGAAATTTGCAAGTAAAAATATTGCATGAATTATGGGCGAATACTATTATAGGCTAGGTTCAGAGAATTTTGAACCATGCTTTATGGCAACGTTTGAGTTCTGCAATAGCTTAACAAGTGACCTCTCACTCCTTACCCAGACATCTCCCTACTCGTGGGTTAATGAGCTGCGTGGGAAATAAATTTTCAAACTAACTTTTGAGTTAACCCAGCATGTCATCTGACAAAATTAGCGCCACGTATAGGTGTTTTCAGCCGGACTAAGAAAGTATGGTGATCAAATATCTCTCCGTATCGATTCAAAATTAGACTCCATAGAAGTCATTTTCTGTCAATCATGGCATATATAGTCTAAACATGAAATATAAATGGAGATCGCGAAGGTTAGATTCTGAGGTTTGAAACCTCAAACGGTGAATTTCAAGCTATGATACAAATTCTAAAGCTAGTCTATACTTTCCTCACATTTCACTACCATCTTTAACATAAATTAATTTTAAAAAACTAATAAACAACCAAGAGAGATAAAACTCCACAAAAAGAAAACTTCAAACGAGACGACGGCCAGTAGAACTGAAAGACTAAAACAACGTGGATATTTCGCCTGTATCCAAACAAGGCGTCTTCAGCACAAGATAGAAAATTAAAAGAAAACTAATCTAAAAACAAATAAAACCACCACCAATAATAATAAATACAATTGTCGCTACTTATCCACGTAGGGAAAAGCAGCTATTTGAGTTACTTCAATGAGAATCAAAGAGCAACTGAGGAAAAATTATGAAACTTTAAACTTAGTTAATTATTCTGTTGCGAAATAGAATAATAATAGCTAGTCTATAGTCATAATTCTATCAAGATGGCTTTACTTCGAACTTGTGTACAAACTAATCGCGATTTGTCCTTTTCAGAACCAAAACGAGAGCCAGTCATTGAACTGAGCCATTGTGCAGAAGTGATACCAAATTAAACGTAAAAAAAAAAATACAGCAACAATCTTAGAATGGATTATTGCTACATCTTAAAAGGGATTGATCATATTTTTATTCTGTAAAAAGTGGCCTTAATTATTTGCTTTTACTGTACCAAAATTCCTATATTACCTTGTGTTTTCAGTAAAGTGCTATTTTTCTGTAATCCTAAAAGCATAGGGAAACATGATTCGTTGGCTATTTGTACTAGTTTTTAGATATATATTAGATAGGCTGTGAAGTAACAATTTTTGTCCGTTTAAGTTTCAACTCCACTCTTTACTTCCCTCGGAAAAACTTAGTTTTTTAAAATTAATCTTTGTTCGTTTTTGATTAAAATTTAATGTAGAAACAACGCTTCCGTGATCTTTTTTATTTATACGGAATAATGTATCTTCGTTTTATGTTTTAATGTACTCCTTAGTTTCAGCTGAAAACTTATTTTTAATATAATTTCTAATCACCGATCTAGGGGAGATAAGACACCTCTAGAAAATACTGCAAACAACCTTGACAGCTACGAAAAACTTTCAGTCTATAACATAAACTTCATTATCCATACTTCGCAAAACAATACATGTTTTTTTAGGCACGTTTGTTTTTCGATGAGCAAAAAGCTGTTTTTACTTGACCTACTTCACCTGAAAAAGCCACAATGAAGACAGGGCTTTACAAATTACCTACTGACTAGCAGAAACTAGAAGGCTACTGTAACAAAAGAGACCTGTTTAAGGGCTCATTTAATAATTTATATTTATACCTATTCGCTTTTTATAAATTTTACTTTATATCACATTCCCATAAAGTTCACTTTCGGTTGTTTCCCCCAACCGAAAAAAAAGCCTTTTCCAAAGAAATTACCAAAAAAGGTGTTTTTCAAAACCTTGGTAGAAGTAAAACACTAAAAAGGCAAGGACATCCCTTGCTTTCAATTACCACCGATTACCAATCGGTTACCCATCAATTACCAATAGAACTAGCACACAGGCTTCATCGCAGAGTGAAGTTTGAAGGTTCAATTCAAAACTTCATCATTCAAGCTTAATTTTTGGTCGATTTTTAGTTGAAATGCTTTTAGTTTTAGTTAACTTGTTTTCGCAATGATCTTTTACTTTTAAGATAAGTAGATAATTTATGAAACTTATTAAGAGGGTCTGGAAGGAGAGGGTATGTGAGGCCTTTCTATAAACCTCCAGTTAAGGGCTTTGGACCATAATTATTGCAATGGAACTGTTTTATGCTTCCAAACTCTTCCTCTTAAGAAGTGGCACCAAAAATGCCGATTTTAGTGCTATATGGCACTTTTGGAACGTTATAATTGATAAAAAGCACGTATATATGAATAATGGCTTTAAAATGAGCCTTCCCGGGATATACTTTAATAAATGAGCGCATCACATTTGTAAAAATAGTGGATTATTTGAAAAGTAATCTTAAGAAGGGACCAGCCATGATTGAAAAAAAAACAAGTTGGAATCGAATGCATGATATTCTAGTTTGAAGTCCAGCTCTCTACTTACAAAACCACGTCTCTGATAATGTAGTTTAATATATTGGTGTTTGTAGGACTTTAATTGTGTAGCTTAATAAGGGGGTCTGGAGAAGGAACATGCGGCAGGTGTTCTTGCGAACCTCCAGTTTAGGGTTTGGGACCATAATTATTACAATGGTACCGTTATAGTTCTAAGATTTTCCACTTAAGAAGTGGCACTAAAAGCTTTGTTTCCAGTGCTATATCTTATTTACGAATGGTAGAATCGATAAAAAGCACGTACATATGAGCAAACGTTTTCAAATGAGCCATTAAACGTCACTCTGAAAAGTTCTGGTAGCCCACTAGCCCCACCTTTCCACTTGAGATATGGCACCAAAAGTGATGTTTTTAATGCCATTTCAAACTTGCAGATGGTGTAATTTACTGGAAGAATGTAGATATGAGCAAAATTTTTTACATGAGCAATCAAAAATCTATCTAAGATGTTCTGGTAGCCTGCTAATATACTGCAATTCACAAATTCTTTTTTCATTTTTGAAAAAACCTAACCTAACCTCTTGAGAAATGGAACAAAAAGCGCCATTTTTTGCCATATGGCACTTGCAGATGGTGGAATTTATAAAAAGCATGTAGATATGTGAAAGATCTTTTGAATGAGCCATTAAGCATATCTCTATGATGTTCTGGCAGCCCGCTAGGCCTGCTGAAAAAAACAACAACAAAAACGGGAGACTGATCAGTGCTACCGCTGCTAAAAGTGATTTTCCTTGTTATTCAAGGAGGGGGACTGTGATTTCACCGTGAGAGGTTTTTGACCATGCTGATTTTAATGGTATACTTTTCGTTTTCATCTGATGCCATTTTCGTGGGGTTTCAGGCTTTTTTTTTTGGAATCACCATAAATTTCTTTTTGCAATAAACTTTTACTTTTAAGACGAACCTAAATAGTAGTTATCATTCCGGAGTCAGTGTCAGATGGCAATTTTTTTACTTGGCAGTTTTTTTTTCAAAACGCATAGCGAATTTTTGGTTACTATGGGCTGTGGTTTGCTCTTTACTAGGTTGCAGCTACCGCTACAACCATGATTAGACAGACTAAAGCTGTACTGTTGATATGTGAAATGAACAATCAACCTTACGCAACAAACGTCGTTCGCCAACATCAATAGCAACACTTTGGCCAGTAAGATCAAGTCTTACTGAGGAAAGACCAGACAATCTGTGAACGCCCTGTCCCGCACGTATCAGTCGAACCTCCACTCTCTTAAAACCTTTTAGCGACACAAGTGGCAGAATGCCCCAGCGGGAGCAGGACACGGAGAGGACTAGAATGGGGGCGAGTACCTTCGCACATCTTGACGCAAAAGTGTATCTATCGTTTAAGGTAAGGCAGTGCAAGAAAAAAACCGAAGGGCTGAAAATTTTACGCCCTTCTTCTACTTTGAATCTTTTTGAAAGCTGCTTTTATCATGGAAATCTTATGAAATTTAAATAAACAATTTTGTGAACAATGTTTCGCCGAAAAAATACTACAGTTGACTATGAAATTTTGATAAAAGAAAAAGATTATTCCACATGCTGGTACTTTTGTCTATCTTTTTTATTGATTGAAATTCACTTTCACAATTACTTCACGGTTTATTGTCAATTCGTGTTCCAATTCATTATCTTCAATGTACTTCAAAATTATGTTCAAATCTTCTTCTAATGCCAAAATATGCATTATGTTCACTTTTACTTCACTATTAGGCTAATTTTTGCTTTGAGACTCACAGAGACTAAGGCGAGGTTGAAGAATTGCTGTAGCTTTGACAAAAATACTGTGATCACCTATGCTTATACTAGGGCCTATACATATTAAATACTATACTATATTATACTATATACTATACGGTGTATATATATACACCTTATACTTCTGTTTTTTATTACTTTTGATAAAAGGAAATTTGGTAGTTGGCAGTATTACTCCTTTTTTTTCTCCAGATTCAACCGTTCATTCACAACTGTTTTCTTGGTCACAAATTACTGTTTTCCTATGGCCTAAAAGAAAAAGAGCATCCATATTTAATTTTTAAATATATATATTTAAACGTTATATATACATAATGTGTGTGTGTGTGTATGTATGTATAGTTTCCACTAAGCAATTCAAATAATTGGTTTTCATTTTCACTTCCCTTGGAAATTTAAGGTTAGTAAACATGATTTCAAACATCCTGCACATAGAAACCGTAAGGTAGTTCTTCTATATGTTGGCCCTGAGGAAGTCTTGAAAATATTTGACGCAAGAATATAAATTCCTTGACATTGGCTTATGAAATAGTTTATGAATGGTATCCTGATGACACGAATACAAAGATCAGTTTTACTCATACCTACACAAGAACTGCATCAAGTTCTGATCTCTTAAAGGCGTAACATGGCCATTAGTTGCAACTTCTCACAAATTCAAATTGATTTCCGATTGCCCATTTTTTGAGATATTCGGTGAAGAGAATTTAGGGACCTACCTCCTTTCCCACAGAGGCCATAGTCGATACTGCCCACCAAAGTACTGCTAGGACACCTACTCTTACTTTACACCAAATTTTGATGAGAGCTGACAACGTCTTGTAATAAATGTTCTGTTATCATATTCTTAGGGGTATCCCCTCCCTTTCCTTCCATCATCTGTATAGGTCGAGTTCTAATTCCCGGAAAACATTACTGCGAGCCTGGTGCTTACAACCCTCATCCAGTTAAGTCAACATTTTGGAAATACTTTCTAGGAAATGTTCTGATAATATATAATCTAGGAATCCTTCTCCTCTTTCTCCTTCCCTGTAAAGTGTGGACTCGATGCGTACAACTCAATATTAAAAATAGAATACTTGCTTTTACTGTTTTAAGCTTTTGAACCTTTGCCCTTCACCACCTATGAATCGGGTTGCATTTAGTATTTTTTTCAATTAGAAACGAAAAAAAAAATGGAATTTTGGATGTCAAGATTGACTTTTCCAGAATTGTTTCCTAGAAGAGATACATTATTTCCCATCTACGGTCTCTTGGATGTGATTCCATGTTCAGGAGGAGCTCAGCATTACATGATCCGTAAGACGTTTACTCTCGGAGCGAAGGTAATTTTGTCTGGATTTTTGTTTATGCTGTTTCTTTATCTTAAACTTGAATACTTCTGTGTCTCTAGAGCTACCCCAGGCGTCCAGAAGAGTTCACTTTCTGAAGCTCGTGGCTGCGACAATGCTCCGGTTGAGGTTCCCACTCTGGTTATTAAGAGACATGGAAACGTTATATGTCGTTGTTCTACATACGGTGAAGTGTATTTTTTAGTCTTCTCTGTGGTGGGAGCCTGTGGATAACCACAAGAACATTGATTTGGGGTTTATGGAATTGCCTTTTGATAACTCTATCGTCCTCTTTATACAGTTTTGATGAGGAACTTTTGACTGGATGCTTAGTAGCCTGCGGAGGCAAATGTTTTCAAAATTATGGATCTTTCTACTTTGCTCTTGGTTGGAATTCTGTGCTTCTGAAATAGTGCTTTCAGTAAGAGTCAAAATCTGCAAGAGTTAAATTTTGCAGGCTGACTTTTGTAGGAACCGGCCTACTTTTTGTGGGAGGAGGAAAAAACTTTTGTGGGAGGAGGAAAAAAAAATTCTTGTTGATTGACTTTTGGCTATCTCAGAAAGGGGTTAGGTTACGAAAATGAAACTTTCATGAATGGGTCTAAAGACTAAAATATGTCCTGGGAAGGTATTTTGAAGTACCCACCTCCACTCCTTCCCCCTCTAGAGGGGCCTGAAATTCGCCTACATGACAGGTCTATACCTATTGAGATTTTTACAAAACAACATTTTACCTTACTTTTCAGTTACCAGTTGCTTTTTCTTTAGTTCTGAAAGTACAATTCCTGTTATTTGAGTGGAATTCTGAGCCATATCAATGTTTTTTATTCAAAATTCAGGATATGTATTTGCATATCTTTAAAACGTTATAAATTGGGATTGAGCAAAGTTGTGAAGCTGAAAACAATTTTGTTTTGCTTCGTTCAAGCAGAAGATCTATTTTGCAAGGTTTCATTTTTGTAACACATATTTTTAAAGGTCATCAGAGGTCAGGGCCCTCTAGAGGGAGAAGGAGTGGAGGTGGGAGGTGGAGCCTTTAGACTCATTCCTGAAAGTTTCATTTTTCTAACCTAACTCCTTTCCGAAATAGCCAAAAGTCAATCAACTAGAATTTTACCAATATTTTTGATTGGCACTAATACAGCTTGGATATTAGTTAAGTATAAGACTCCGATCATAGAGAACAGAGTTGGATCGATTGGGGATAGTATTTATCGCGCCCGCTCACAATGGGGGGGGGTTGGACTCCGTATACGTACGGTAATTGTTTCTGCAGCATAAATGAACATTCTAACATTGGCGATCATTGTGTTGAAATGGCCGACATAAAAATTGGATCACGTAATACAGCTAAAATGCTGCCCTATTTAATACATGAGGGGGAATATTGGTGACCCCTTGCCTGTTTAAGACAGTAGTGTGGATAGGAAACGTTTTGTGGTTGATCAGACGCCTCTTCCTTATGTGATAAATTATTTAAAATTGAGGACTTTAATGTAGGCTTTACCTCAACCGCCCTTTCTTCCAAATGAGTTGGGCCTCTCGGCACAAAATCTTGGTTACACTGCCAGAAACGACAATTCTTATTATTTTGCGTCTTGGGCCGCATTTTTACTCTAAGGGCTTCTAACACGATTGTATAGAACGTTCAAGACAAAAACACATTCCATGTCAAGGGTCACTTATCCAGCTAAGGTTGCCGTATCAAGAGGTGTAGGGGCAAACTGGTTTCAGCTTACCTCCTGAAATCTTTTTCTGACATGTAATATGGTCTTGGAGATTCGAACAAAAATTCTTGTTTGAGACGATTGTACAGGTTCTGTGTGTCTGTGTGTGGGGGGGTAGGGTTATGGGGTTAAAAAACTTGTTCATTCTTTTGGTAGCCCTTCTCCGAACAAAAATTGTTTTTTGTT
Organism: Artemia franciscana; assembly: GCF_032884065.1. Lineage (NCBI taxonomy): Eukaryota > Metazoa > Arthropoda > Branchiopoda > Anostraca > Artemiidae > Artemia > Artemia franciscana. The sequence goes on from NC_088873.1 coordinate 44,112,242, forward strand.
CGGACCCTTACCGAACAAAAATCCTGGATACGGTAGTGCTGGATAATCAATTACCCAATCTTTACACAACCGGTGAGGAAAGTCTTTCTGAATCAGTCGGAATCCATAGGGATTCAATATTTCCGACAATTCGCCTTCTATCGATCTTGGTTGAAAAATGGTGAGGATAAGTAACCGTACCTGTCAGATAACAAATCGTTTGATGCTCCAGAAAACTGAAAATTGGCGAAATTCCAAAATGTTGACCAAAATCGTTGCCGAGTAATTCTAACGCACTGTTCATATTTCCAACGAATTGATACTTCTAGGTTTTAGAGCACTTTCATACACTTAAAAGTCATACAAGTAAATAGATAGAGTTGCAGGAAAAGAAATAGAGGGATATGAAAACGTTTGTGATACTTTGGATGTGAAAGAAGATCCGTTTTGTGAGGAAGAAATAACGACAGTACTAAAGGTTAGATTTTGAGGATTGAACTTTGGAGAATGAGTTTAGTGGGAGCTGGCCTACTTTCTGTGGAAGAAGGAAAAACTGTTTTAGGAACACTCTTGATCAGCTCTAGCAGAACTTTAATTATAGTTAAGTATATGATTCGCAAATAAAGAACTGAGTTGGATTGATTAGAAATAACATTTATCAATACAACTGACAAGAGAGGGTGGGAGAGTCGGATCGGATCGGATTTACTTGTAGTAATTATTTATGTCGATAAGTGAACATTTTAACAATGGTGATCATTCTGTTGAAATGGCAGGCCCAAAAATTGGGTCACGTACTTCAATTAAAATGCTACCCTTTTAAGAGGGTGGCCAGGGCTCAAAATCATGTGCACCGTGTCATGTGTAACACGGCTGGGAGGAAGTTTGCTATTTTTGGCGTGATGGAACTAAACCATGTGTGGTGGAATAAATGTCGCTTCCAATATGTACACCAAGTGCTGGGAATGGGTGATCCCTTGCCTGTTTAAGACAGTGCTGTGGGTAGGGAATGGCTTATGGCGGTTTAAACCCCTCCCCCAAGTTTAGAATTACTTAAAATTGTGGAAAGGGGTGTCAATATCCCCCTGCCCTCTTTCAAGTCATTTAGGCCTTTGTTGAGACAAAATCATGCTTATACTCCCAGGAGCACCAATTCACGAAAATTAGGGTGAAGGACTTTTCAAACAGTGCATGGAAAGCAAACATATTTTTCAAAAAGCAAGGCGAGGAGAGAATTTATTTTTTTGACTAAAATACCGAAAAAGGAATCTTTCAAACTGTTGGTGCCCTTTTACAAAATGGTGGGATAGTGCTCTTTTAATGGGACAAAATGGTGAAAAATGTTTTTCGTTACTAGCACCTCATTCCTGGTAATAGTAATATTAAGCTATTCTGTCTTCAGTTACAAATGTCACTATTTTTATGTTTATAGCGTACTTGTGCATAGTAACACGAAACGCAAAGGTAGCATTATAAGAAAATTTCCTTACTGGCGAATTACCATATCTCAAGAAAGCTAAAGTTTTTCATCTCATGTTAGAATTAGTTCATTTCTAGATGTATCAACTGTATGACTGGAGGACAAGTTTTCTACAGCCGTTGCCGTTGTATTGCTGCTGGAGCGTCATGGTTGATAAGAAATACATCTCGCGTTGCAAGTAAGTTATTTCTGTATTTTAAAACAAATATAGGGAAGATGAAATTTTAGTGGGACTTATCGACCTTTGGATAAATCGTCGCTATTGAACCAAATTGTTGGCGCGTCCTCTATCCACTAAAACTTCCTATATTTAGTGTTTTTATTATATATTTAGTGTTTTCGCTATAAAAACTTTTTTTTTCTTTTTTTATGGCACTTGGTATTTACCAAGTGACATATAGCGATCGCAAATTCTGTCGGTCCCGGTTTTGCTAGTTTAGGCACTTCCAGATAAGATAGGATGATGGCATTTGGCAAGCGTATCAGCTACCAGACCAGATTAAATTAGAAATAGTCTTTTCCCAGATTCGACCATATGAGGGGGGGGGGCGGTTAATTCGGGAAATTAGTATAAATTAAGTATTTTGACTTACGAACGGGTGATCAGATCTTAATAAAATTTGATATTCAGAAGGATATCGTGTCTGAGAGCTCTTATTTTAAATCTCGACCGGATCCGGTGACATTGGGGGGAGTTGGAGGGGGATACCTAAAATCTTGGAAAACGCTAAGAGTGGAGGGATCGGGATGAAACTTGGTGGAAAAATAATCACAATTCCTAGATATGGGATTGAAATAATCTGAACGGATCCGCTCTCTTCGGGGGAGTTGGGGGGAGGGTTACTTCTAAAAAACTAGAAAAACTGAGGTTTTTTAACTTACGAACGAGTGATCGGATCTTAATGAAATATCATATTTAGAAGGACCTCGTAACTCAGATCTCTTATTTTAAATCGCGACCGGATCCAGTGTCATTGGGAGGGGGGTGCGTTGGTTGGGGACTGGAAATCTTGGAAAACGCTTAGAGTGGAGAGATCAGGATGAAACTTGGTTGGAAGAATAAGCACAAGTCCTAGATACGTGGTTGACATACCCGGACTGAATCCGCTCTCTTTGGGGGAGTTGTAGGGGTTGTTTATTTCGGAAAAAATTAGAAAAATTGAGGTATTTTTAACTTAAGAACGGGTGACCGGTTCTTAATGAAATTTGATATTTAGAAGGAACTCATGTCTCAAATCTCTTATTTTAAATGCTGACCAGATCTGGTGACATTGGGGGGAGTTGGAGGGGAAAACAGGAAATCTTGGGAAACGCTTAGAGTGGAGAGATCGGTATGAAACTTGGTGGGTAGAAGAAGCAAATGTCGTAGATGCGTGATTGACGTAACCGGACTGGATTCGCTCTCTTTGGGGGAGTTAGGGGGGTCTAGCGTTTTGGCTAGTTCGGTGCTTCTCGACGTGCTAGGACGTTGAAAATTGGTCTAAGAGATACTGATTTAGAAAAACATGGACCCCCGAAAATGGGCCAAATATTGCTTGTTTTTTTTCGATCGTCTCTAACCTTATATCTGGTGTTCCTTGGGCTAAGGGAACTCAATTGCATAAAAAAAGGAATATAATTGGTTTGCCCCAAAATGTCTGTAGAGGACTTAAGAAGCCTTTAGCCTTACCCTTGTTTGTGTTAATTTCTATTTGTTCTAAGTTTAACTTGATTGTTTATTTTAGTTAATGTTCGTTTGATGCTCCATTTATTCGTTTAGTATTATCTGTTATTTCTAAGTTTGATGGAATTATCATTTTGATTTCTGTTCGTTGGGAGTTTTATTTATTCATTAGAGCAGATATTAGAGCAATATTTGTTCATTTTGACATACTAAAGAACTTTATTTCTCCCCGTTTTAGGTTTCAACATATGTCTGTGTCTTTTGGTAGCGGTTTTTGGAATACGTTTTTTTCCAGATTAATATCTGAAAATTAAATGTCTGTACATACCATCAAGGCTGTATCCAGGGTTGGGGGGGGGGGGGGGTAGGGGCTTGAACCCTCTCCCCAAAATGTATGTCCGGCTTATAAAAACGCTACGAAAATGCATATTAGCAAATTGTTAAAGTTTCTGTAAACTCCCCCCAACCCGAACAAGCATCCTGGATATTGCCCTATATGTGATACTTTTTTAAAGGAGGTCACGCGACTTCAAGCCCTCCATTTCGCTATTTTGACGCTAGAATGCAAGGACATAGTTGGAATTAGTTTTTTCTATGGGGTGAGGGATGGTGTTTGCCCCTCCCCCTAAAATTTCCGTATTTTCATTGAAGAAGTCGAAAAATAAGCATGTCATTTAGATTTGGACAGATATATTTTGCCCCTCCCCCTTTCATTTTTGTGAATTTGCAGTTAGAGGGGTGGGGTCGACAGTTTAAAAGTACTTTAAAGCCATTAAGAATAGCCTGTATATTTATATATTTTTAATGTCCCCTCCCTGCTTCCCAGTGCCAGCAAGCTTATATAATTGGGTGGGTTCCAGCCATCTTGATAATTAGATTAGACATGAAAGTGCTTATGTGATAGGAGCCATTTGGAGGGGCCACAGGCAGCTATGAAGGATTTTTTTTTTTTTTTACAAGAGGCCCAGCAATAAATTTTTCTTGAGAACTTTGATAAAAGATACCTAGAAATCTAGAAATATTCAGGGTTTCCTGTGCGACAGGCCCCACCTCCGCGTGCTTCAATACCCCGGACCTCTCCTGCTCCGCAAGAAATAGTAAAAAGGCTGTGTAAAGTTCGTCTGTTTACTAAGATTAAGAGGATTTGGCAATAGTGGGACCGATTTACCTAGCCTTTGCCCGAATTGGTCTCTTCTTCTCAACACTTAATGTTTTTATTATGAAGAATTGGCTTTCCTTGCTTTATTATAGATACTACCTACCTATTACGAAATAAGTCGGATTAAGTGCTGATAAGAGTTTTACTAAGTAGATATGATTTGGGACCTGGAAGTTTTAGTCAAAAATAAAATCCTTTCCTTTTGAGATAAGATCATTGCTGGATTTTGGCTCGAAGCTTTTAGTTACCTTCCAGAAGTACGCACAAACAGCGCATGGCTGTAACCGGCTTTGTGTCACCTGTGGTAGTCAGCCAATCACAGGCGGCTATCTGTGAATGAAAAATACCTGAGGTTGGCAGCAGGGAAAGCAGTAAAGCTTTCAGTTATCTACTCAGTCTTTGTTGGTGCTGGTCTAACCAGGTGTCGGATTTAGTGTCGTGGTGGAGGAGCCAAGGGAAGATTCCTTCCTGTTGCACTCAAGTATTCTAATCTATTTTCTCCCCTTTTGTTAGAACTTTGAAAAGTGTTGGCCTCATGAAGAGTATGCCTAATTATTTGGCTGTGATTAATTTGGCCACTGCCGGGCTCAACGGAGCACTTCTGGGGTCAGATGAGGAAGAAATAGTCATTCTTGTGTTTGTTGTTGTTGACGTTGCGGCTAAACAGGTCAGAATTTACATTTATAAATATCCTTAATGATATATATATATATATATATATATATATATATATATATGGATGAGTAGGGTTAAGGCCTCATTCAAGTGCTGGTCTATATTAATCACTAATTTAGGAAAACAGTCTTCCTTTTCTCCTTCTGTGTTTGTGCTGTAGCATTGGTGATTTCTCTTTTCATGATATATATATATATATATATATATATATATATATATATATATATATATATATATATATATATATATATATATATAACCCTCTACCTGAAACATTTCTAACAGATGATATAAACAGATTAAAAAAATAAACCCAGCAGAAACACATTTTCGCAGTAAATCATTTTTAAATCATTTATAGTATTATTTGTCAGTGTTTGTTGTAGTTGTTATTTTTCACAGATTTGTATGTGTATATTATGTTGTCAGCATTGTCATAACTTCTTTTTATTATGTTTAGTACGACAAGCTTGAAAGCTTACCGTATTTGGAAATTCATTCATAAAATTGTGATTGAATACATACACACACTTTTAGAAATAGTGTAGGCAGTAGTGGATCCAGGAGATTGTTTTGGGGCATGTGTCCTTCTACCAGAAGGTTAAAATTTGCACTAATTACAGGGGTGACAACTTACGAAGCGAGGGGGACAATTTTCGGTAAATTTATAGCAAACCGCAAACCGTAACAGTAAATTTATTCAGATTTAAGCACTTTTTGAGCTCTCAAAAATGATGGTTTTTCAAAAAATTCTGACAGTTCATATAACTGACTTACCAATAAAGTGAACATACCACTTGATGCCTTTTTTATGTTCTTTACGAATATAATAATTGCTTCTACCACAAATTCAAACATAAGCACTTTTTCAGCTCTTAAAAATGACGAATTTTCAATTAAAGTACGAGTTATCCGTCGTTTCTGACAAAATAATACTACGTTTTCTCCGCGCCATTTTTGACAAAATAATACTACATTTTCTCAGTGCGAAGAAGAAAACGCCATAACATTGGTAAAAATAATTTATCCAAATTAATATTTAAAAATCAGTGCTTGTGGATTATATAATATTAAAAAGTGGATTTATAATGAAATTAAATAAAAAAAAACTAGTTTTTTGTACTGAAAGTAAGGAGCGACATTAAAACTTAAAACGAACAGAAATTACTCCGTATATGAAATGGGTTGTCCCCTCCGCAGTCCCTCGCTCTTTACGCTAAAGTTTGACTCTTTGCCACAATTCTACTTTTTAAAACAATTAAAAACTTTAGCGTAAAGAGCGAGGGACTGCGGAGGGGACAACCCATTTCATATACGGAGTAATTTCTGTTCGTTTTAAGTTTTAATGTCGCTCCTTACTTTCAGTACAAAAAACTAGTTTTTTTTTATTTAATTTCTGAACGTTTTTGAATTAATGCATGTTTGATTTTGGCTCTCCGCACATACATTATTGAAATGAAATTAGTATATTAATTTTTTTTTGGCTAAATGGCTTTCTCTTAGTTTTGATCAGACGATTTTGAGAAATTAGGGGTGGGGAAGGAGGCCTAGCTGCCCTCCAATTTTTCGGTTACTTAAAAAGGCTACTAGAACTTTTAATATTCAACGAACGTTTTTATTAGTAAAAAATATACGTACCTTAAGAATTAACTTACGTAACAAACTTTTATATTCTTATATTTTTATTATGTGTACGAGGGGGTTTGTACCCTCGTTAATACTTCGCTCTTTACACTAAATCGCAAGTTTTGTCCCAATTCTTTAAGAATGACCCCTGAATCAAAAAGGCCGTAGAATAAATAGTTGAAATCACTAAAAATATTTTAGCATAAAGAGCGAGGTATTTATCTCCTCCTAAATAACTCGCTCTTTACGCTAAAGTATTTTTAGAACCCCTCATATGCGTAATAATCTCTGTTCGTTTTAAATTTCAATGCTATTCCTTACTTTCATTTGAAAAAACGTTTTCATGTTTATTTTTTCATTGTTTTTTTTTATAGTAATGCTAGAAAATCCTGCGCCCTTTTCATTGAATTTTTCTTCCCCCATGACATATTCCTCAAAGGAAAGATCCTCCCACAAATCCCTCTCCCATCAACCCCACCCCCCAAACCAAAAAATCCCCATGAAAACGTCTGTACACTTCCCAATAACCATTACTATATGTAAACACTGGTCAAAGTTTGTAACTTGCAGCCCCTCCCTCAGGGATCGTGGAGGAGTAAGTCATTCCCAAAGACATAGTTATTATGGTTTTCGACTATGTTGAACAAAATGGCTATCTTAAAACTTTAATCTGTTGACTTTTGGAAAAAATGAGCATGGGAGGGGGCCTATTTGCCCTCCAATTTTTTTGGTCACTTAAAAAGGGCATGAACTTTTCATTTCCGTTAGAATGAGCCCTCTCGCGACATTCAAGGACCACTTGGTCGATAAGGTGACCCCTGGGAAAAAAAACAAAAAAAAAACAAACAAACAAATAAACACGCACCCGTGATTTGTCTTCTGGCAAAAAATACAAAATTCCACATTTTTATGATAGGAGCTTGAAATTTTCGCTATAGAGTCCTCTGATATACCAAATGCGATAGTGTGATTTTCGTTAAGATTCTATGACTTTTAGGGGATGTTTCCCCCTTTTTTCCAAAATAGGGCAAATTTTCTCAGGCTTGTAGATAGGAGCTTGAAACTTCTATAGTAGGGTTAAGTTATATATTTAGAATCAGCGTAAAAATTCAATTCTTTTGATGTATCTTTTAGCATCAAAATTCCGTTTTTTGGAGTTCCGTTTACTATTGAGCCGAGTCGCCCCTTACTACAGTTCCTTACCACGAACTGTTTGAAAAGAAAATAATTCGGTATTTGTAGATAGGAGCTTGAAACTTCTATAGTAGGGTAAACTTATATATTTAGAATCAGCGTAAAAATTCAATTCTTTTGATGTATCTTTTAGCATCAAAATTCCGTTTTTTGGAGTTCCGTTTACTATTGAGCCGGGTCGCCCCTTACTACAGTTCCTTACCACGAACTGTTTGAAAAGAAAATAATTCGGTACTTCGGGGCTTCTGACATTATTACTCCTTTGCGGAAGTTAGGCTCAAAATTGAAAAAGGATTATATTTTTTCTCTGGGCCCCTTCCACCTCTTAGTTCGTTTATTTTCCCGTTAGTTTTCACCTGTTTTCGCTTTATAGTTGTGTTATCTCTTAGCAGTTCTTTCGTTAGTTGAGTTATGGTTGTGGTATATATGTTTTATCGCTCGTATAGTTGTGTTATTTTCGAATTATACTCCATAATAGAGAGGCTCCGAACACCCAGCATTGTATATTAAACTCTTAATTTGACGTTTTTTTCTAACGTGACCAGATTCGTCCTGCGCCCTTTTCATTGAATTTTTCCCCCCATGGCATATTTCTCCAAGGAAATATCCTCCCGCATAGCCCCCTACCTCAACCCTACCCCCAAAACCAAAAACATCCCCCCTGAAAACGTCTGTACACTTCCCAATAACCATTATTATATGTAAACACTGGTTGAAGTTTGTAACTTGCAACCCCTCCCCCAGGGACTGTGGGGGAGTAAGTCATCCCCAAAAACATAGTTATTATGATTTTCGACTATGCTAAATAAAATGGCTATCTCAAAATTTTGATCAGTTGACTTTGGGAAAAAAATGAGCGTGGGAGGGGGCCTAGATGCCCTCCAATTTTTTGGTCACTTAAAAAGGGCACTAGAACTTTTCATTTCCGTTAGAATGAGCCCTCTTGCGACATTCTAGGACCACTTGGTCGATACGATGACCCCTGGGAAAAAAAAAAAAAAAAAAAAAAAAAAAAAAACAAATAAACACGCACCCGTGATTTGTCTTCTGGCAAAAAATGCAAAATTCCACATTTTTGTAGATAGGAGCTAGAAACTTCTATAGTAGGGTTCTCTGATACGCTGAATCTGATGGTGTCATTTTCGTTAAGATCCTACGACTTTTAGGGGGTGTTTCCCCCTATTTTCCTAAATAACGCAAATTTTCTCAGGCTCGTAACTTTTGATGGCTAAGACTAAACTTGATGAAACTTATATATTTAAAATCAGCATTAAAATGCGATTCTTTTGATGTAGCTATTGATATCAAAATTCAATTTTTTAGAGTTTTGGTTACTATTAAGCCGGATCGCTCCTTACTACAGTTCGTTACCACGAACTGTTTGATAGTAAGTTTGAGATCAACGTTTTAAAGTTTGAGACCAATGTTTTTAGCCTTTTTTATACCCCATATTTAGGTCATTTTTAAGAGCTCAAAAAGTGCTTAAATCTGAATTTGGGATAGAAGAAATTATTATATTCGTAAGTAGCATACAAAAAGGCATCGAGTGGTATATTCACTCGGAGAAAAAAAGTATTTCTCCGACTCATAAATTTGTCTATAAAATGCAGGTAAAAAAATCCTTATTCAGTACCGTTAGACAAAGCCCAGGGAAGTATATATATATATATATATATATATATATATATATATATATATATATATATATATATATATATATATATATATATATATATATATATATATATATATATATATATAGGGACGGGACATTGGGTAAATCCTCCTTTGAGATTGGTCTCTAAGACCCCATCTCGACAAATGAAATAGTGGACGAAAATCGCCCTCGTATTTATCAATTCATTCACGTATGTGTAGGAACTGAGAATAATGACCTATTTTTTATTGATAACTTCATAGATTAAATATTTCAATCAATGCACGGACGCTCTAGTATTGATGCTTACGTTACGGAAATCGCTAATAAGCTGGAATTCGTTTATACTACTACTAACAACTCACTGCAACACCAGGTCGCTTGAGGACAAAAAAGCAGTGCGCGCTTCTCCTCCATCTATTGAAGGCTCCACTAAAAAAAGAATCTTTTCTTATGTCCTCTTGCTACCCCATTCGGGGCCGACCTACTTTTCATTTGACCCCGTACTGAGGCCAAAACCTGTTATCTGGAAATCCTTTCCAAAGGAAATTAGAATAAAAAAGCCCCGTGTGTCAGGAGATAAAAACTAAACAAATGCATAAAATATTAGCATTGATAGAATCTTGACAGGGTTGTATAAATTAGAATAAAATATTTGCAATTTTGGCATAAATTCTCTTGTATCACTATTTGAAATAAGCTTTTCGTAATTAAGGTAACTGCCGTTTCACGTGTGAGTGCTATGTTTCGGGATGGTTCAGTTATGAATTAAATAAAAAAAAACTAGTTTTTTTAACTGAAAGTAAGGAGCGACATTAGAACTTAAAACGAACAGAAATTACTCCGTATATGAAATGGGTTGTCCCCTCCGCAGTCCCACGCTCTTTACGCTAAAGTTTGACTCTTTGCCACAATTCTACTTTTTAAAACAATTAAAAACTTTAGCGTAAAGAGCGTGGGACTGCGGAGGGGACAACCCATTTCATATACGGAGTAATTTCTGTTCGTTTTAAGTTCTAATGTCGCTCCTTACTTTCAGTTAAAAAAACTAGTTTTTTTTTATTTAATTTCTGAACGTTTTTGAATTAATGCATGTTTGATTTTGGCTCTCCGCACATAAATTATTGAAATGAAATTAGTATATTAATTTTTTTTTCGGCTAAATGGCTTTCTCTTAGTTTTGATCAGACGATTTTGAGAAATAAGGGGTGGGGAAGGAGGCCTAGCTGCCCTCCAATCTTTCGGTTACTTAAAAAGGCTACTAGAACTTTTAATATTCAACGAACGTTTTTATTAGCAAAAAATATACGTAACTTAAGAATTAACTTACGTAACAAACTTTTATATTCTTATATTTTTATTATGTGTACGAGGGGGTTTGTACCCTCGTTAATACCTCGCTCTTTACACTAAATCGTAAGTTTTGTCCAAATTCTTTAAGAATGACCCCTGAATAAAAAAGGCCGTAGAATAAATAGTTGAAATCACTAAAAATATTTTTGCATAAAGAGCGAGGTATTTATCTCCTCCTAAATACCTCGCTCTTTATGCTAAAGTATTTTTAGAACCCCTCATATGCGTAATAATCTCTGTTCGTTTTAAATTTCAATGCTATTCCTTACTTTCATTTGAAAAAATGTTTTCATATTTTTTCATTGTTTTTTTATAGTAATGCTAGAAAATCCTGCGCCCTTTTCATTGAATTTTTCTTCCCACATGACATATTCCTCAAAGGAAAGATGCTCCCACAAAGCCCTCTCCCATCAACCCCACCCCCCAAACCAAAAAATCCCCATGAAAACGTCCGTACACTTCCCAATAACCATTACTATATGTAAACATTGGTCAAAGTTTGTAACTTGCAGCCCCTCCCTCAGGGATTGTGGGGGAGTAAGTCATTCCCAAAGACATAGTTATTATGGTTTTCGACTATGCTGAACAAAATGGCTATCTTAAAATTTTAATCTGTTGACTTTTGGAAAAAAATGAGCATGGGAGGGGGCCTATTTGCCCTCCAATTTTTTTGGTCACTTAAAAAGGACACTAGAACTTTTCATTTCCGTTAGAATGAGCCCTCTCGCGACATTTTAGGACCACTTAGTCGATAAGATGACCCCTGGAAAAAAAAAAAAATAAACACCCACCCGTGATTTGTCTTCTGGCAAGAAATACAAAATTCCACTTTTTTTAGATAGGAGCTTGAAATTTTTGCTATAGAGTTTTCTGATATACCGAATGCGATAGTGTGATTTTCGTTAAGATTCTATGACTTTTAGGGGATGTTTCCCCCTTTTTTCCAAAATAGGACAAATTTTCTATTATAAATTAATTGAAACTTATATATTTAGAATCAGCGTAAATATTCGATTCTTTTGATGTATCTTTTAGCATCAAAATTCAGTTTTTTAGAATTTCGTTTACTATTGAGCCGGGTCGCCCCTTACTACAGTTCCTTACCACGAACTGTTTGAAAAGAAAATAATTCGGTATTTCGGGGCTTCTGACATTATTACTCCTTTGCGGAAGTTAGGCTCAAAATTGAAAAAGGATTATATTTTTTCTATGGGCCCCTTCCACCTCTTAGTTCGTTTATTTTCCCGTTAGTTTTTAACTGTTTTCGCTTTATAGTTGTGTTATCTCTTAGCAGTTCTTTCGTTAGTTGAGTTATGGTTGTGGTATATATGTTTTATCGCTCGTATAGTTGTGTTATTTTCAAATTATACTCCATAATAGAGAGGCTCCGAACACCCAGCATTGTATGTTAAGCTCTTAATTTGACGTTTTTTTCTAACGTGACCACATTCGTCCTGCGCCCTTTTCATTGAATTTTTTCCCCCATGGCATATTTCTCCAAGGAAAGATCCTCCCACATAGCCCCCTCCCTCAACCCTACCCCCAAAACCAAAAAAAAAAACCTGAAAACGTCTGTACACTTCCCAATAACCATTATTATATGTAAACACTGGTTGAAGTTTGTAACTTGCAACCCCTCCCCCAGGGACTGTGGGGGAGTAAGTCATCCCCAAAAACATAGTTATTATGATTTTCGACTATGCTAAACAAAATGGCTATATCAAAATTTTGATCCGTTGACTTTGGGAAAAAAATGAGCGTGGGAGGGGGCCTAGATGCCCTCCAATTTTTTTGGTCACTTAAAAAGGGCACTAGAACTTTTCATTTCCGTTAGAATGAGCCCTCTTGCGACATTCTAGGACCACTTGGTCGATACGATGACCCCTGGGGAAAAAAAAAAAAAAAAACAAAAAAACAAACAAATAAACACGCACCCGTGATTTGTCTTCTGGCAAAAAATGCAAAATTCCACATTTTTGTAGATAGGAGCTTGAAACTTCTACAGTAGGGTTCTCTGATACGCTGAATCTGATGGTGTCATTTTCGTTAAGATCCTACGACTTTTAGGGGGTGTTTCCCCCTATTTTCCTAAATAAGGCAAATTTTCTCAGGCTCGTAACTTTTGATGGCTAAGACTAAACTTGATGAAACTTATATATTTAAAATCAGCATTAAAATGCGATTCTTTTGATGTAGCTATTGATATCAAAATTCAATTTTTTAGAGTTTTGGTTCCTATTGAGCCGGATCGCTCCTTACTACAGTTCGTTACCACGAACTGTTTGACTATGTCTGAATACATTGAAATAAATTGTAAGTGTGAACTGCATTCAATATTTAGGTTTTTGAGCCAAGAAAATGCTTGCTTGTTTGTTTTTATTTCGTTTTTTTCGGCGGCCTGTCTAAGTCTGTCGTTTATAAAATTTTGGATGTTCGATATTAGGACTATATAGAAAATTATAACATAATTGGACATTCTTAAACTATGGTACTGAAAGCTATTTTTGGGGAAAATTAAGTAAAAAACTTGAGAGATAGACCACCTTGTATTTTTTCGAATTATTTTTGAAAAAAAAATATTTTGGAACCTCTTAATCAAGTGTCTAGGAGCGAAAATAAAGTTTAATTATATTTTAAGTAATTATCGTTTTAAAGGCTTTCGGTCATGATATCTAGGAAAACATTAGAATGACATTAAGACTTCTACAAATAGCTTTAATAATGGTAAACGGTGTCCGTGTTCCATTAGACCTCTAAGGAAATGACTGAACTCTCGTCATGAAACATAAAAAAAACTCGAAATCTTGGGGGCTTTATATTCTCCACCCTCTAGATTCTATTGCCCCCCCCCCCTCCCCCGATTTTAAAAATACTTTTGGTCGGTAATTTCATATAAAAAAATCGAAAAAGTAACAAAAATCTTTTGGCCCTCCTCAATAAAATTTGTGAATTCGAAGATCTGATAATTAAGCTGTTTACTTTGCTTGGGTAACTTTACTAAATTCTTAATACTATTTTTTATAACAAAACTATATTATTATTTTTTTTGAAAATACATTTCTAATTATTTGAATATCTTTATATTCCAGCCGAGAACACTTGTAGAAAACATGGAAAACTACGAGACGTATCATAAAAATCTTGAGCTTCTAGAGTGGGGGGGGGGTGGGACAGAAGTACCTCCTGCGCATGAATCTGGGTAGCTGTCTCTTGGAAAAGATATTTTAATCTCGACCCAGAGTCCCTATGGGACATGAAAAAGTTTTTGCGTAATGTAACATCTTTGTGGTTTTTGACCCACTTTTTCCTGTCCAGAAGACATTTTGGGGATCGGGCCTCGACTGCTTTCTGTTAATGGGATAGATAACTATCCGTGAAAAAAAATCTTCTATATCGGAAACCCCCGTCAAAATTATGACGGGGGCCCGATGCAAAAACTGTGCCCGATGCAGTATTTGTGTGCTAAAACCCTTTCCCCGCCTTCCCAAAAGGCATTTTCTCGTGCACCTTATCTCAAAATCTGGCTTTTTTATTTATGAATTGGATGATATTTAGTGTTTACGATGGCTTTTCATACAGTACCTGTCTTATTTCTAATTATGACTTGGATCGTCAGTGGTATATCTGAACCATGCTGCTCAACTTCGAGGTTAGAAGTGCAGTTCATCAAACAATTTTTGGTTTGCCGAGGATAGTTATTTTTTAATATTCTGCAAATTATTAACTAATATTTTGTATATTTTGCCGGGTATATTCACTGTCTAGCTGTAGGTTGTGCTGTTTAGGTGTAGCATAATACATTTTTTTTTTCTTTGAGTTTGGACTAGAAAACCGTTAAGGCCAAATATCCATCGTACAGATTGTTAACAGTTTCTGAAAGTGGTAAAAGTATTTTAAAACCACGTATTGATCTTTGGATATTGATTTAATGGAATTTTCTATTTTAATAAATTTTTTATTTTTGATATCTCATCTTTAATTATGATTACTAGCAAACCTGCTTCTGGGGTACAGATTGAATGGCCTTTATATTTATTTTAATTGCCGGATACTAACGGTTCATCTGAAAATAGTAAAAAAGGCTTCGGCCTATGTAATAATAATAAAAACCTAAAAATGTGTTATTTGGTGTTTGTAATTGTCATTATCTGATTATTTTTGCACCTGGTCAGATTTCATACGCATCATACCTGCTGAAATCATAGATAGAAATAAAATACGAACTTAACATGTATAGAGGTCCAGGCCTTTAGAAGTTATCTTAAATACCGTGAGTAAACTACCCCCCCCCCATCAACTCTGTTTTTTTTTCGCAAAGTTGTACCTTATTTTTTTTATAAAGAGTCCTTGTCTTTCAAACTTTACTTTTTTTATAATGCTTTCAAGGACATCAAAGTAAAAGTTTTTTGCCTCCCTGGCCGTACCTTAGTGATATTTTCGTCAGTGTTGTCGCGTTGAACCGTCAAAATAGATAAGCAAAATTATTATGTGAAATTTATGACACTTTTTGTTCTTTCAAATGAAAACCATACCTTCTTAAGCTGTTTAGGGTTAAGAGTCATAGATTTTATTTTATTTTTTTTTTGCAGATTTTTCACCCACACTTCTTTTTTTAATATGGTAACCTCTGGTGCATAAAACTGCGTATGGAGTTATTTCCATTAGAAGTAAAATTCCCAGCTTTTCTAATGTTTTAAGTAACGCAAGGTTGTACAAGCTGCCATTAAGCCAATATTAAAAATCAGATTTCCTGGTCACGGTAGGGGTGTGACTGTCCTTCATATTTAGGATAACTTCTTCCTGTAAATTTTAATATTCACCTTTTGATTTCTCTTGCATATATATATATATATATATATATATATATATATATATATATATATATATATATATATATATATATATATATATATATATATATATATATATATATATATATATATATATATATATATATATGGATATTATTACACTTTTTTTTATCTTTGTTTATTTCTTTTCTTTTTTTTTTTTGGGTTATTATAGTTAAATCACCGACTGCACCATAAGATACTTAAGAACCGAATATACCTTCATACCTCAGGGTGTCCCTGAAAACTAGTACATTTGTACGAAGCTCTTCAATACTCTTAATTCGAATAGTTATTTTTTTTGTCCTGTGACCTTATTAGATCCAATTTTGGTCAGTAATATCGCTCTATGGTTCAAGGTGATGAAAAATAGCAGTTTTTTCAGGCGTGATGCTTTCCAATTCTTAAAAATGCCCTTTGAGTCGAATGGATTTGTGTGCATGGGTCTTTATTTTAGGCCATTTATTCGATACGGCAATGCATGATAATAGTACATCCCAATGTATTTTTTCGGGGGGGGGGTCTAAAAAAATCGAAAAGATAACTTTTGGTTATAATTTATTGCGGCGGAGTTCTATTGACCAGTTAATGAGGTAGGGCATAATACTCTCCTCTTTCTCCTCCCCCTCCATACATGTAATTATACGATCTTCGATTTTATCCTGTTTCTTTCCAATGTATTAGGATAACTATTTTTCCTTAGGCATTCTTTCGTAACTTTTAGTCCAAATATTCTTTTAAACGGAAGAATGATTGGGCTTAGTTTCTCTGCCCCACCCCCTTCGGACGAATGTCCCTGAAAACTAGTACATTTGTACGAAGCTCTTCAATACTCTTAATTCGAATAGTTATTTTTTTTTGTCCTGTGACCTTATTAGATCCAATTTTGGTCAGTAATATCGCTCTATGGTTCAAGGTGATGAAAAATAGCAGTTTTTTTCAGGCGTGATGCTTTCCAATTCTTAAAAATGCCCTTTGAGTCGAATGGATTTGTGTGCATGGGTCTTTATTTTAGGCCATTTATTCGATACGGCAATGCATGATAATAGTACATCCCAATGTATTTTTTCGGGGGGGGGGGGTCTAAAAAAATCGAAAAGATAACTTTTGGTTATAATTTATTGCGGCGGAGTTCTATTGACCAGTTAATGAGGTAGGGCATAATACTCTCCTCTTTCTCCTCCCCCTCCATACATGTAATTATACGATCTTCGATTTTATCCTGTTTCTTTCCAATGTATTAGGATAACTATTTTTCCTTAGGCAATCCTTCGTAACTTTTAGTCCAAATATTCTTTTAAACGGAAGAATGATAGGGCTAAGTTTCTCTGCCCCACCCCCTTCGGACGAATGTGGGCCTGAAAATTCACTTTCAGAGCCGTTCTAAGATATAAGAAAAATGGATAAAAAAAAAAACCAGTCGTCACCACTCCTCTATGACAATCGATAGCATAAATCATGTTTTTGACATTACGAATGATATCCTGAAAAGTCAATATTTTATTTATGCCTTAAAACTACGGAATTAAGGTACGAAAAGATGTTTAATCTGAAAACAAAAGCGGCACGTCATTGATTTGTTAACATGGATTTTCTTATCAGTATTAAGATTTTGTTCTGTTTGAAAACTATGTGTAGGCCTATAAAAGATAGAGAGAATTTAAAGAAATTGTAGAAGGAATGACTTATAGTCACGATCGTATCCAGTATTTTTTGGGGAGGGGGGTACAAGAGGATTATAAACGCATCAAAAATTTGTTTATATTCATTTTTGTTGTGTTTCTAGGAGTCCCCTATCCCCCTGGAAACGGCCTTGCTTATGGTTCTTTAAGCTAACACATAAGAAGTTTTTCTCGACAGCTCTTTGCACGTGTACTATAACTTCATCTGAATTTCCCCCCTAAGAAATATTAAATCTATGAAGTAACCCTTCTTTCTGGTTCTTTTACAGTTTACTTTCAGAAATAATAAGCTCTGGATTACCAATGAATTCAGATAAAACGTTTTCGGTCCCTTGGATCCATCTTAAGCCCGTTGATACCTGAAAACCCCGATTTTTTAAAGGTTTTTCCTTTTTGGTGTTCAAAAATTACGAAGTTTTTAGGGAAGTACCATAGGATTGTCAGCGTTGCCTCGTTCAGTTGTGGAAACAAATAAGCGAAACTGATTAATTAAATTTGATAGACTTTTTGTCCGTAAAAATTCAATTATCAACGATATTTATGTATTTATTTATTATTACGAATAGCGGTAAGCATCAATGCTTGTCGCAAAAACACAAAATCACAAAATCATAATCAAACAGTTCGTGGTAACGAACTGTAGTAAGGAGCGACCCGGCTCAATAGTAACCAAAAGTCCAAAAAATGAAATTTTGGTACCAATAGCTACATCAAAAGAATCGCATTTCTATGCTTATTTTAAATATATAAGTTTTAATAAGTTAAGTTTTACCCATCAAAAGTTTCGAGCCTGAGAAAATTTGTCTTATTTTAGAAAATAGGGGGAACCCCCTCTAAAAGTCATAGAATCTTAACGAAAATCACACCATCAGATTCAGCGTATCAGAGAACCCTACTTTAGAATTTTCAAGCTCCAATCTACAAAAATGTGGGATTTTATATTTTTGCCAGAAGGCAGATCACGGATGCGTGTTTATTCGTTTGTTTGTTTCTTTTCCCAGGGGTGATCGTATCGACCCAGTTGTCCTAGAATGTTGCGAGAGGATTCATTCTAACAGAAATGAAAAGTTCTAGTGCCCTTTTTAAGTGACCAAAAAAATTGGAGGGCATCCAGGCCCCCTCCCACGCTAATTATTTTCCCAAAGTCAACGGATCAAAATTCTGAGATAGCCATTTTATTCAGCGTAGTCGACAAACCTTATAACTATGTCTTTGGGGACGACTTACTCCCCCACAGTCCCCGTGGGAGGGGTTACTAGTTCAAAACTTTGACCAGTGCTTACATATAGTAATGGTTATTGGAAAGTGTACAGGCGTTTTCAGGAGGATTTTTTGAATGGAGGCAGGGGTTGAGAAGAGGGGGATATGCTGGGGGAACTTTCCATCGAAGAATTTGTAATATCAACTATTTATTCTGCGGCTTTTGTGATTCAGAGGTCATTCTTAATGAATTGGGACAAAATTTAATCTTTAGTGTAAAGAGCGAGGTACTGACGAGGGGGCGAACCCCCTCATACATGCAATAAAAAAATAAGCATACAAAAGTTCTTTACGTAAGCTAATTTATAAGTTACGTATATCTTTTACTTATAAAAAGATTCGTAAAAAGTTAAAAATTCTAGTTGCCTTTTTAATTAACCGAAAATCAGACTAGGCTTCCTCCCCCACTCTTTTTTCTCAAAATCATTCGATCAAAATTATGAGAAAACCATTTAGCCAAAAAAAAGATAAATATACAAATTTTGTTTTAATTATTCCTCTGCGGAGAGCCAAAATCAAAACATGCATTGATTCAAAAACGTTCAGAAATTAAATAAAAAAACAAGTTTTTTAAATGAAAGTAAAGAGCGACATTAAAATTTAAAACGAACAGAAATTACTCCGTATATGAAAGGGGCTTTTCCTTCTCAACGCCCCGCTCTTTCGTTTTAAGTTTTAATGTCGCTCCTTGCTTTCATTTAAAAAACTTGTTTTTTTATTTAATACTAATCTAAAGTAAGTGTAGGGCCAGCTACAACTTCCAAGGAAAACTAAACCCTCTTAATCTGTTTGGTGCCCTGCATTTTTTTGCTGATTTTTCACCCATGTTTTTTTTCTCTTTTCTTTTATTTTTTAATTTGGTGCCCACTACTATCAAAAACTACATAACTGCATCTGAAGGTCTTTTTCATTAAAAACTAAATTCCCATTTTTTTTTTATACTGTATAAGTTCTACTTACATAATTCAAACAATCAGATTTAATTTTTACTGTCCTTGGTTCTTTAATGTTTTGTCAACATCAGTTAGACCCCAACGCTGAAAGCACGCTACCTACCATAAATGACTGTGACACAGGGTAAAAGAGTAGAGGCAGTAGCAATCTGGAAACTTTTCCAGGTTGACAGCCATGTATTCGTTAGATTTCCTGGGTGACTTTTCTATTGTTGAAGAATTGTTTTGCTATTGTTGAAGAATTGTTTATAGTAAAGTTAATTATCCTCAAACATCGTAAAAATTCAAACATCAACATCGGCTGACCCTCAAAGGCAACTATTCCTTAAAAGGAAAGCTGCTTTGTGTCATATGTTTTTAGCTTTTTTGTGGATTATCATAGACATTTCTTCGCGCCGGCTACAACCAAAACTGCCCAAATACATGTTTAGGTCTTTTTTATTAAAAGCTGAATTCCCTTTTATTCCTATATATTTCTTAAAACGTATTTAGATGTGGTAGTTTGCACTTAACCAACTTAAACAATCAGCCATCATTTTTACTATCCTTGGTACAAAAAGATTTATTTAAGCAATATCAAAGGACAAAAATGTAGTTTTACAGATGGAGTGACCAAACTGAGTCCAGGCTGGCTTTGGGATATTAAACTCATGACAATGTTTTAAACATATTTTCAATTTTGGAAGGCTGAGCATTAAACAACGTTGGAAATCGAGCACAAAATACTAGGTAAACAATAAAATCTCAAGATTCTCCTAGAGATAAAGCCTGAACAATCCTTGGGTCTGCCTTGCTTCCGTCACAGAATTCTTCCATTGTATGTCGAAGTCTTACACTGATTTAATTATGCAATAGCAAAGGACGAAATATGCTGTCGAAGTCCCTATGAGCATACCAGCAGTTTTTAATTACGTGTTCAGTGTATCAGTGTTCATAATTCTTCAGTATAAGAGAGTTTTACTTTCCATTTGATTCAATGCTAAACAAAACAAAAAGATTTATTTATGCAATAGCAAGGGACGAAATATGCTGTCGAAGTCCCTATGAGCATCCCAGCAGTTTTTCTTAAATGAAGTGACGATTATGTAGGATTTATCGCCTGGAAATAGTAAATTAGCGTTGTTTTGCGCCCATTCATATTGAAAAACCGCATAAATGCCCTTGCACTTCCATTAAGTCTAGCGGAACGGTGGCCAGTAGATTTCGCTTCTGAATTACATATTTTGGGTTAAGCAATTCGATTATTTGTTGAGAAAATTCCTCAGTCGTCCTGCTGTTACGGGAAGTAAATTTTGTTTTGTAGTGGTTTTCGGATACCCAAGTTGTGGCAAGGCAAGCCTCCGGGTAGTCGTCGCGGAAATTACACATCTTGCCAATTATTCGGGTAGGATGGGTAGACGCTATGTACTGCCAGGGTATTTTTTTTTATTTATGGAATATGTTGAATGCCATAAAGTATACCTGTATCCGGGAAGCGGGTAAAATAAGAGTCATAGGGAAATCACAGAACATCTTATATTTTCTTGTACCTTCATAGCGATGTAGAAATATTGCCGACGAAAAATAATTCTGGGAAATCGAAAATTCTTGTATCGTTTTACAGCTCCGAATGAATTCTCCGACAAAATGTTGCAAATACAGAATCAGATCACACACTATCATCAATTTAGTATTAATAATTTAATAGCTGGTTAATGTTTAGCTATTATTCAAATATTAGAATGAGACACCACTGCCAATGAATTCTTTTTCTAGGATTGATTTTCTATTTTAGCCGTTTCAACAAATTGAAACATAATTCCTTTTCCATGCTTTCGAACAATGTAGAGGACATGTACAGGAAGGGCCTCTGTTTTATTATTGCTCTCCTCCCGAAAAAAACTTGTGCACATGCCAGCAAAAGGATGAACCCTCCCATCACTGCAGTTCGCCTTTTTAAGTTAAAACGAAAAGAAAATACTGAAAAATGGGTAGGTTTTTTTTTCTAATATAACAGTGAATGGCAATAAAAAAAAAAAACATTTTTGTACCAATAATAGTAAGTTTCATCAATAAAAAGTTTTTTTTCTTTTTTTTACTGTCTCATTCAAAACAAATCACCTATTTTGTTATTGTATATTTTCATTTCATTCTAATTCTTAGCGGAGAGGCAATGTGATCTAAGAAATTATTTATGCTTTTTCATCGAAGGGTTTTAGACACAACTCGCAATAATCGAAGTGAGCAGTTAATGCTATTTTTTAGGGGGGGGGGTTGTTTTGTGTTTTTCTTTATGAGACTCTTAGGTTCTGTCATTCAATAATTTTTTTTTAGTGAATTTTAGTAGTGAACAAGCTAATAATTCTGGCTATGTCAAAGAAAAGTTGTGTCATATTGGAATGACACTTTTATAGTGTCATATTGAAATGACACTTATAACACTTTCCTAACGTGGATAGACATAGAAAAAGAAAATAATGAAATTCTGGTTTTAGAAACTGGGCTGATGATTTTTAAAATCGTACTGCGAGTCTCGTGGAATTTGATATTTTTTTTTTAGTATATAAGTTTTTCCACAGTTTCATCTGCAAATTCTTTATATTTTCAGCGAGGATTCCCTCTTTAGATTGAATGAACATGACTTTTTTGGGGTGGCGAAGTGGTCCACCAGTATCATTCTCATAAGATACGAGTCTAAAAAATGGCGTCATATTCATCTGTTTCAAAATTACTTGAAATTCACGGATCAAATTTGAGACCCATCACTCTCCAGTTTCTGAAACTGGTGGCTCCTGCGCTATTTTTGGGGACTATTGGTTTAAAGTAATGAGACTGGTGTGTTTCGTTTTTTTTTTGGTAATTAATATGCTACTGGTGGAGCATTCGCCATGCTGACTGTGATCATGCAACGTTTTCACTTGCTACTGTCCACTTCTTTTTTCATAAGAATATTCTACCGTTCTAGAATTTTGTAACCTTTTTGATAACATCACTAATCCAATTGCATAAATGGTTTGTTAAACAGTAATTGAAAGAACAGAATAAATAACGAGATATTGTCAAAATGAATATTGCTAAGATTAGCGACAGGTCATCTTTATTTTGTGTGTCGTTAATCTTGCTTATTAAGGAGCACAGTCGGGCTTTTATTAATTATGGTTGTGGAGCTTCTTAAAACTAAATAAACGAACCAAGCAAAAACGTGCTCTTTTTGCAAATATATATGCGTTTGTTTTGTAATCTGTTTACTTTCTCAAAGATAACTGTTCTTTCAGATAACAAAATTGACTCTTTATAGTAAATCTTAGTCATGTGTTATGTTTACTTTGTGTTTATTAATTGCTTATGTTATGTTTATTGGCTTGCAGTCAAACTAGCTCTCAGATAGATGGATGAAGGTTTTACGCAGGGCTTCGGGCAAACCTCTTTGAAATTAAATTAAAAAAAAAAAAAATTTTCAACTGAAAGTAAGGAATAATATTAAAACTAAAAAAAAACAGAAAGTATTCTGTGTATGAGGGGAGCTCCACCTTCCTCGACGTTTTAGCGTTCTTTACGCTAAAATCTTCAACGCCTACAAAATACTTCTCGTTCAAAAATAACGACCCTTCTGTTCTAATGGTCTTTTCTAAAAAGAGAAATAAAAAGTCAGACTTTAGCTCAGATAACAAAAATCCTCCCCCTCCCCTTCTCCATAGAAAATCACCCCGAAAGGCTTCCGTATATTTCCCAATAACAAGTTATATTTTCCTAATGTGAACTATACGGGGAAATTGTGGGATATAATCCCTTTGCCCAGGGACTGTGGAGGGTCGTGTCATCACCAAAGTTAAATTATTGGACCTTTCAAGTTTGCTTAATCAAATGGTTATCTTAAAATTTTGATCAAATGTGCTTGGAGAAAAAACAGGCATGGGAGGGGAGTTATTTGTCCTCCAATTTTTTGGATCATTTAAAAAGGGCACTAGAACTTTTGATTTTTGTTCGAATAAGATATCTTCCAATTTTCTTTGACCATTGGTTCACCCTTGGGGAAACCAAACAGACAAAAAAAAAAACATCGGTTATCTTTGTTTTGCCAAAAGAACTCTAATTCCACATTTTTGCAGATAGGAGCTTGATACCTCAGCAGTAGAATTTTCTGACATGGTGAATATGTTGGTTAATTTTCAGTAGAATCACTTAACTTTTTGGAAGTGTCTCCCCCCTTCTTCGAAAATAAGATAAATTTTCTCTGGCTCCTAGCTTTTGGTTGGTGACATTAAACTTAATGGATCATAAAATTTCACTTCTTTTGAGGCATCCGTTGTCATCAAAATTTCGTTTTTTTAAGTTCTGGTTACTATTGGGTCGAGTCGCTCCTTACTTACAGTTCGTTACCACGAACTGTTTGATATCCAAATTGCTCCTCTTTCTCCCGGATGTTCCTCCATTTTTTTGTCTAATTTACCTCGTTTTTTAACTCAATTTATAATTATCGTCTCGGCCATTAACATCTCTTTATAATTCATTTAAAAATTTAAATACATTTTATTTTTGATTTTTACTTGAAGCTATTAAATTCTATTTCTTGAAAAATTTAACATCACTAACATTCTGGATGTCACATTAAGTGGATATCGCCATCGCTATCATCATTTATGTTCTTTCTTCACTTTTAGGTGATGGAAAGAGTTATTGATAAAAAATGGGATCCCACGAATTCGTTGAGGCTCCCTCTGTCCTATTTATTTGTCCTTTGATTTTCAGTCGTATGAGTGAAAATGAATTCGATTTTTCTGTTTTGTGAATTGATGCAACCAAATTTCTGTTCCAAAATTTGTTGTCCTCATTGAGGTTTCCTTTGCCCATCCTACTTACCCTGAAAGTTTAAAGTTAGGTGGAGAAGAAGAAAACTTAGCCCATCTTTGGTCAAACGGAAAGACCTCATTAAGGTCTTAAGGTTTCATTAAAGTTCTAGCTAATGTTGAAAGGTCTAATTTGTATAGTTTGTCATGTTATTGACAGTGTGGATGTCACCTTAATGTAAATATGATCATCGTTATCATCAATAACGTTTTTTTTCCCTTTTTAGGTGGTGGGTCTGAAAGAGTTTTTTGTTAAACCTCGAGCGGCGGATATAAATGAAAATGTACTCAGTGAGCAGGCTCGGGATGAGCTTGGACTCCAAGAAGACCAAGTCAGATCTGGAAAACCCCTTGAATCCGCTATCGAAGAAGTAAGTCTATTTTTTCTTTTTCTTTCAAAGAAACAACGAAACAATATACATCGATAAATTAAGGTTTATATATTTGTGTATACTGAAAAATCAGTTTAGCCGTTTAAGGCAGGACGCACTCTCAAGGAATCTTCCTAAACCTCCCATGTTAAACATTTGGATTTTGCCTGACGTTCCTGAATTAGTGATTTCGGCGATTTTTATGTCAATAGAAATAAAAAAATGTGGTGAATATTTTGTTCTAATTAAATCTTAAAGCCGACAATTATTTTTTTTTTATATTTCCAAAATAATTATAAAACCGGTTTTGGGTTTGCATTCTAGATTGCTATACTTGACACTGTTGTTGTGGGGTATCAAAAAATAGAGCAAAAAAATTTCTATTCAACAATTAGAAATTGATTTCTATAATATATACTTGCTGGCTGCAGTCCCTTCAAATACTTTACATATTTGTGTTCCGAAGTCAAAAATACCCTTCAAATAACTAGATGCAGCTGTAATCGGAGCGTGTGAGAATGCATAAATTACTCCAAGGGACTAACCACTTGGATTGTTCAGGAGCGATTCAGTCAAGTATTAGTTAGTTGTAATCTGCTTAAACAGAGTCTAGAGAATAAGTAGCGTGCAGACATCAAACTGTCGGTTAAAAAATATTAGAAAACTATACTGTATAAATAATTACAAGAAGAATTGCTAAGGATAACCTGCACCTAATCGTAATTTTGAGTGAGAAACCCCTTAAGTTCAACCATCTTATGTTTGTTTAGTTGAAGCGACGAAGAAAACTGATACCTTTGTATTTGACCGAGTTGCCGCCTAAGAAAAAGAATTGACTAGGGAGTAAAATGCTTGGACTTTGGCTAGGCCTTAAGCTCGAAACTGAAAATTTCTTAAAAAATTTTTTTTCGTAAATATTTAAGTACTAGAGGCATTAAAATTAAAATATTTTCTGCCTCCCCCCCCCATTGACCCCAAGATTTCTCTTTTGGTTGTTTCAAAATGATGTTTGTAGGGTAGCATCCCGTATTCGTCAGTGTTACCCTGTCGAACCGTGATAATTAATAAACAAAATTGATTGATTAAATTTGACAATATTTTTCATCAGTAAAAATTAAAATATCAACAGTCTGTTAATTCCCAAGACAACTGCACTTTCAAAGGAGAGCTAAATATTCTTGAGCTGTTTATTGCCGTGTGTTTTTAGCTTATTATTTTGCCTAGTTCTTAACCACACTCCTTTTCTTTTCTTTTATTTGAAACCCTTTACTACCAAAAACTGCACAGCTGCAAATGGGAATTTTTTTTATCAAAAATATTAATTTTTTTCTAATTCTAAAATGTATATGGTTCTGAAGTTTCTATTTAATCAATTCCATTTGACTGTCCTTGAAAACAATCATTCCATTTTCACTGTCCTTGGTGCTTTTAGTATCCCATGTCGTCTGGTAATACACCGTGTCGTTGGATAATATATGGGGGGTACAGAAAGAAACTTTAGAAAGCCATAGAGAAGTATATGCATTTTCATTACTTTTTTATGTGTTGAACAAAAACTTTGGGAGGGGGTTCAAACCCTGTAAACCCCCCTGGCTTGGTTACTCATAATTAGAGATGCCATCCATATTTTGATAGTCGCAAGAAAGCCTCAGCAGAAATACTTTGAGGAAATGAGAGGCTCATATGAGCTTTATTTTTTTTCTCTAAATAAATATTTACGTTTTTAATTCATTAACTCTGTAAAAAAAAAAACGCCGCCACTTTACATACAGTGCCACTTTCACTGTAATAAGTGCTAATTAGCCTTCTGTGCTTGCGCACGTTTCAAACATACGTTGTTTTTTTACTCATAATAAATAACAGATGTTTTTACGCTCATTTGTGAGTAGAAAGATATGTCTGATTATGAAAATATCGTCAGGACAATTAAAGTATGTTTTTTGTCAATTTGGTTTTTTACCTTAAAATTGCATAATATTAAAAGTCCGATTTATTGATTTGGCTTCCAGACTGCTCATAAAAAAGAAACTTTTCCTATATTCAAAAACGACTGTACATCTAAAATACAACAGGTTGATTTTTCAAAGCAAAAGTAGACAAAAAATAACAGATGAGTCGTTTTTCTATTTTTTTTAACTCTTTTTTTAACGTAATTTGTTTAAAATTAAATACACTAGCAATGACCGTAAGAAACATGTTTTCCTGGTAAGTAGTTGGTCGGTATAACATCTCACGGATCAAGTCAGTAACATTTAATCAAAAAATTTTGAAGTTCGCGTACAGTTACGTGTATAGGCATTTAAATCCAAATTATCACAATTTACGCCTTAAATTAGGCTTTTAAAATAATTTTAGTCTTTTGTATTACTTGACAAGACTCTATTAAGACAGTATTCCTGAATGATTTATTAACCTTCTTAAATGCGGGCTTACAAATTTCAATTTTTATCTAAAAAGGACAAAAATAAAGGTAAGAATAGTGGCAACCATTATGTTACCCAAGCGGGACGGTAGTCAGGATGACGCTCCGAAAACAGCTTTCAAAATTTTTGTCACGTCATCTTTTGAACAATACCCAGAGGGAAAGACAATCTTTCCGCTTTTGGGTATGGGAGCTAAAAGCTCTGCGCTTGGCTGACTGAAAGTAGTTTTGCCTATAACTAAAATTAAATGCTTTGAAAAACGTTTTTAATTGATGAATTTGAACAAGAAAATTAATACAAGGGACTGGCAAGAAATTTGGATAGTTTAGAAATTAATTTTAACTTTAATATTAATCAAACCGCTGCCAAGTTATTTCTGCCTTTAAACGGTTAGTTCTTTATATGTGCTTTCATCACAAGGTCTGATGTCTCAAAATTAATTTTGCTAGGAAATTTTAGAAAAATATATCTTAAAGTACTAAAGACATCGAAATAAAGCATTTTTTGCCTCCTCGACACATTATCCAGGGGGTTGAAGAGTTTTTTCAGGTATTTCAAGCTTATGAAGTTCTTAGAGCAGTGCCCCATTTTCATTAGTGTAATAAATAAGATAAATAATTAAAATCTTATTTATAAAATAAGATTAATGTTTATAAAATAACATTATTATGGAAATAAATAAATAAAACTTATAGGTTACGTTTGGCAATACTTTTCGTCCATAAAAATCAAATATTAATAAACTGCTGATTCCAAAAGACAGCTACACCCTCTTAAGATGTCTGGTGGTACGTTTTCTAGCTTATTTTTTGTTTAAATCGACCAAAATTAAGCTCTATTAATTTTTTTAACTTCTGTCACATGACTTTGTAGAATCTGTGAGCCATTTCTTGAGCACTTCTAAATTTTCAATTTCTTCCAAATTTACCAGTACATGCACTTCTGATGACAGTGCGATAATACAACATCAAAATTCCTCCCCTCTGAATACTCACCCTTGTATAAATAGAACATCATAAACGGGTGATTGATTACAGCAAAAACTCTAAAAAAACAATTATAAAACAAAGAATAAATAGTAAAAACAAAGAATAAATAGTAAAAACAAAGAAACAGAGAATAAAACAATAGAATAAAGAATAATAGTCTAAGATTTGATAGCACAGCGGTTTGATGACTTAAAAAGACTCAAGACTTTTTAATCTTGAGGAGACAAACAAATCAAAAATAATAAACAAAAAAAAGAGAAAATAGTCTTTTTCAAAGTGGACTAAAAGTAGAAATAGTTTTTTTTTTTTTCGAGAATCATGAATGTTGTGTGAAAATGAGGGTTGTAAAACAGATTGGGCTGTATATGACTTAATTTTTTTAGCTAGTTTTTCTTGGCTCATCGAATTTTCTTTATACATTTATAACTTGGACCAAAATGATATCTATCAAACAGTTCATTTTAACGAACTATAAGTAAGGAGTGACGCCGCTCAATTGTAACCGAAATTCTAAGAAACAGAGACTTGATAACAATAGATTCAAAAGAATGGAATTTTGATGCTGATTCTGATAAAAATATTTTTAATTTGATGATGAAAATATATAAAATTCATTAAGATTAATTTTGCCCATTACAAGTTTCAAGTCTGAGAAAATGAAACAAATGATGTATATACTACTACTACTACTACTAATAACTCACTGCAGCACCAAGCCGCCTGAGGCCAACACAGCTACGCATGCTCCTCCTCCAATCTAATCTGTTTTAGGCATCCCTCTTTAAACCCTCCCAGGAAGTTCCCATTTCCTTTAAATACTTTATGACATCCTCCCAACCCAGACGAGGATGACCTGCTTTCCGTGTAGCCCCAGACGGTTGGCCAAAAAGGATAATTTTCGGCAATCTGTCATCTTTCATCCGTAGAACGTAGCCTAGCCACCTCAACCTTTCTTTCATTATAGCCCTAAAAAGCGGGATTAAACCACGTTTTCCGTACAACTTATTGTTTGAAATACAGTCAGTCGGTAAACGGGTACCCATGACATACATATATATATATATATATATATATATATATATATATATATATATATATATATATATATATATATATATATATATATATATATATATATGTATATATATATATGGCTGCGTATGTTTCCACTGTACCAGTTCAAAAAGCCAGGTTTTCATCTTCACTGTTCTTCGTTCTTTAAGAAACAAAATATGCATCAATACAACTTTTTGCATATTTATTGGCGAAATTTTTGCATCTGGTATTGCAATTTCTGGGGACTATAATTTACATTTAAATTATGAATACCACGCCTTTGACCTGAATGCCACGCAAGAACAATTTCCTCTGCCAGTTCGACAAACAGCATTCTTTAATATTTGAAACAAGTAAAATTTTCGTGCTTAGATTACATCAGACGTCTTTTGAAAGTTTAAAATGGATTATCGAAGAAACCACTGCTGCAATAAATTTTTAAAGTTCTTTGTAATAAATACTTGATTGATTAGCAAGTCTCGCCCTGCCTTTAGGGGTTGGACCTCAAGGGGATTAACTTGCTATTAAAGAGTGTACGAAAGGTAAAAAGTCGTATGTACCGTTGCACAAACCAGATTTATTCTATTAACTTAGTAACGCTTATTTGGTAATTGAATGACCTCCTTTTGTAACTAGTCAAAGAATTGTTGTCTGGAAATTTGCCCGGATTTTAAATTAAAATTACAGAGTAAAATAATAAAATTTTTTATTAAAATTACTAATAAAAATACAAAGTAAAATATTAAACATACTTCTATGATGCCATACCAAAGGCGGAAGGATGTATCTTACATGTTTTTATAGAATTAAAAAGATAACTCTCAAGTAAATTTTTGCCAATTGGGCATAGTTCCAGAGAGATATACCTCATAGGAGGTAATGAAGATCGGACTGAGACATAAGGTGTTTTAGCTCCTTTATTAAGGGTGATTTTGTATAAAAGAAACAATATGTACTATTCCATATGTCAGATTCTTCATATGAAAAATGTTTGGCAATTGAATAACCTCCTTTTGTAACTAGCCGAAGGATTATAGATATTGAATTCGTTTGGGTTTAAGGTTGAAATAAATAAACTCTTATGTAAGTTTCCTTAACGTCGATTCCAAGCCGAAAGGGTGTATCTTGTACGTTTTCTGAAAACGTTTTCTGAAAATTTTCGAAAACGGTTCCTCTAATGAATCTTTATCAACTGGTCACAGTTCCAGAAGAATATATGCCTCGTGGGAGGTAGGGAAGATTGAATTGATGCAAGAAATGCTTCGTCTACTCTATTAAGGATGATTTCCTGGTATAAAAATCCGTATGTACCGTTGTATAAGCCAGACTCTTTTTATTAACATTGTAGTGATTTTTTTTTTGCATATGAATCACCTCCTTTAGTAAAGTTGGAATAACCAAAAAAACAATTGCAAAGTTTTCCTAACGTCAAAACCTAGACGAAAAGACGTATCTTGTAGGTTTTCTTGAAATCAGAAAGATTCCTCTATTGGTACTTTATCAACTAGTCTCAGTTCCAGAGGCATCTATGCCTCATAGGAGGTGGGGAATATCGAATCAACGAAATGAGTGATTTTGGGATCAGTTTTTGGCAATTGACAGTTTTAGCCAACTCCTCCTTTGATTACTAGTCGAAAGACTGTATTCGACCAGATTTAAGCCTGAAATTTCAGGTCTGAAGGAATACTTTAAAGTATTAAAAGACTGCATGGAAAGGGATTTTTATCCGTCGAACAGCTCACCACTCATACGCCTCGGCTCCTGACACTCCTCAGCACTAATAGCACACATGTTTCTGTCAAAGTGGCACAATTTTTAGTGATTACTTCAAGACTTTGGATCAGCTGTTGTAAAATTTGGCTGTCAGTGTAGATACTAAAATGGTTTTACAACTGCTTTCGTGAAGCCAATGCACATGCCCTCTTCTTAACGGTTCTCCAAACAGCCACATCACCCCTCTCCAACGTACTCAAAATTGAGCGGCAACCTCTGAAGATCCTGTTACCAAACCCTTGCAATTGATCCAGAATCGTTTCGACGTGGCAGCTATCTTGGTCTTTTACAAATGCATGCATTCTCCTCCATGAGAGGAGTTATCGGAGTTCATTCTGGAAAGAACAAAGCCAAAATTGTTTTGTATTTTTACCGTGTTCCATCCTTGTCACAAATACTTGTTTCATTAGACTAGCCTCAAAACACTAAATTTGTTTGTTTAGGAACGGTAACTATTTCCTTGATTGAAACAAAACTGAGTATTTCTTATCATTCTGCAAAAACTACTTAGTTAAATATGTGCTTTTTTACAAATTAACTTTTGTTCACCCAACCAACTGCCACTAAAATTTCGGTGTATTTTATTTTATTTTTTATTATTTTTTTACAAACATTACTTTTCACTTTCCAACTGCTTTTCTAAATTTTGTTAGTAGGTGGTATCATTTTAGTTCTAAATGAGTAAGGTCACAAAAAATCGTAACTAAATAATTGTGAAGTTTGTCCATAATTTCAATTAAATAGTTTTGTAACAGAATTCCATAATGACTGTTGCTGGTCCCTGCGAGTCCCCACCCTCTGATTGCTTTGTAAAACATTTTTACAAACAAACAGCAACTCCTTTTTTGCACTTAATAAATTTTACGACCTACATTTTGGCTTGAAATTAAAACTGGATGTATTGTATTATGTTGCATTCTTAATAACAGACTCTTCATTACTAATGATAATTGCAGTTTTAAATGGCCTCCTGATTCCATCTGACTATATTCAGCACATTAACTATTCAAAAGATAGCCCCAGAGAATGTGTATATTTTAAAATTGATTCATCCTTTTAAGAGGGGAATTTAAGTCCCATTAATTCCCCTGAGGGACTTTGACTTTTTTGTTGGAAACTGATAGCCATCAAAGGATGAATTATGATGACGTTGAAAAGACTAACGTTTAATAACCTGTATGCTTTAATTGAGGTTCTAAAATTACGAAAGGACTTTAAAGTTATTGCAACAAATATGTTTGTAGTTCCTTAATTGTTATGTAAACATACTTTACGTAACCGGCTTGTACCCAAGGGAGTCTTGCCCCAGTTCCCAATATGCTATGATTTTGTGAATTTTCTAAAAGGCTTAAATGACGGCTTTTACCCCTCCCCTTCCTTCTTTCCAACATGTTTTATGTGGCTGACTGAAGTTTAGATCCATCATTAGAAAATAAATTTCATGAAATATTTCATTTTTTACGTGACGAGAAGGCTTAACTGCTTGAAGTGGCTAAGAAAGGCATATTTAGTTCAATCTTTGTGCTTTGAATTAACCTATTTGGCTAACTGTAC
Organism: Artemia franciscana; assembly: GCF_032884065.1. Classification (NCBI taxonomy): domain Eukaryota; kingdom Metazoa; phylum Arthropoda; class Branchiopoda; order Anostraca; family Artemiidae; genus Artemia; species Artemia franciscana. The sequence goes on from NC_088873.1 coordinate 44,144,765, forward strand.
TACCCGATCCACGTCATAGGTCACACATGTCGATAGAAGAGCCAAGATATATAAATGGTACGTGTTTTTTCATGGGGTGTAGCTAAAATTATTATTGCCCGGGGGCAATGTTGGGTTTTGCTCCTCTCTCCTCTCATCACGACAACAATATAAGTAGATCATTGTGTAAAAAAACTCAGTTTGCGTGCTCCCTCAGAGGCTGTGCCCAGGGGCAACTGTCCCCTGTCTGTGTCACCAGTTTTTGTTGATTTTGATCTCCTTCCTCCCCACTATCACTACCAGAATGTACATATATCATTTCATTGACAAAGGACATCAGTTAGACTCCTTCTTAGAGGCCGTCCCAGGGGACAGCCGCCCCTTGCCCCTCTAGCTACAACACTGACTCTCTCGTTTTAACCTCCCACCCCCCAGCCACCATCACCAGCACATTATAAATAGATCATTTTATTGACAAATGAAACTAAGTTTGGCGTCCCCTCAGAAACTGTCTTCAGTTTCAAGTTGCCCTTCCTTGTCCTTCCCCCTAACCACACCACTGTTTTTTCGTGATTTTGGTGTTGTAGAAGCAGTAAATGTAAATGATAAGAAATTGTTTAGAAAAGTTTGTACCAAAACTGACTTATGCTCAACTATTGCATAGTAAGACAATGACTATGTATCTTTTTTCCAGATTTGTCTTACGGGTACGGGTAGGACAGCTGCCATTTCAAGCCCCCACTCTTTATAATTTCAAGAAATAGTGCATCACTTTTTTAATCTGATTGATCAGTAAAACATTTTACGCCTGAAAGTTGAACATCGACTCCAACTCAAAAAATACGAACGAGAAACATAATTGGTACTGTCTCTTGCGTACATAACTGGTACTCGACTCAAAAAATTACGAACGAGATACGTAATTCGTACTGTGTCCTGCGTACATAATAGATACAAAATTGGTACATAATTGTTACTCGACTCAAAAAATTCGTACTGTGTCTTGCGTACATAATAGATACATAATTGGTACTTCACTCAAAAAATTACGAACGAGACACATAATTGGTACTGTGTCTTGTGTAATTTTGATTTGATCGACAAGTGTGGCTATAGTTTGGCCTGGGCATAACAACAATAAGAATAAAAGAGAAAGATTTGGTTTGATTTTAGGATCTGACCAATTGGTTTAGAGATACATAACTGACAGACGTGACTATAACGTGGCCCAAGCGTTGAACTTTTTTGAAAAAAAAAATATTCAGCGCTTAGTACTACTCGCACCCATAGATTGGTTTCAAAATTCATATATTTAATTTCTTTTTAGCCATTGATATAATTTACCGGGCCATATTGAATTTCCCTTCCCGTATTGCAATATCTGCAATCTAGTTTTTGACTGCGCTACTATTGCCACAATCTTTTATCAAGCTATCAAAATTAGCCCTATTAGTTCTTAATGTATATTAATTAAAAGGTATATATTAATATAGAATTTCCTAGTCATTGGCCATAAAAAATGCGGGCTTGTTCATCTGCAGGTTAGGGAAACCAGACTTAACTGTTCATTTTGATCCTGGCTTAATAGGATAAGAGCAGGTGCTATAGAAGAGTATTTTCTATTAAATGTTTGTTTTAACAGAATGGAGTTGTTACCCTAGAGATGAAATAAGCAGAGAAGAGTCTCTCAAGGATATAAGGTCTGCTTTGTTCCCGTCCCTGGTTTTCTATTGTATTATCTTCTATTTTCTATACTTCTATACCAATTTCTACACTTTTACTCTGTTTACCATACTTTGATTTTTGATTATCTATGTTCAAAGCTACTTTTGGCTAAATCTACACCTAAAAAAAATATATTATTAATGAATTTTTGCTGTAAATAAAGTGAAAGACTTTATTTTCGGTCTGAGCAATATACATTGATGAAAGATTATTTTATTTTTGAAACCATAATACCCTGAAAAGATTTATGATTTTGACTTATGTTCCATATGTTCCTATAATTTTCATGTAATTGAATTTTTAAGGAATTTCCTAATATTTCATGTAATTTTCTTTAATTTTTTATGTAATTTGTATAATTTTTGGGAGAGGAGCTGCTTGCCTTGCAATCACTTTTTGACTCATAAAAAGGGCACTAGAACTTTCAATTTCCAATCGAGAGATTCCCCTCCAAAGTTTCTATGACGTCTCCTTCAATGCGAAGTGGCTTGGTGAAAAAAGAAAAGCAAAAAAATAAATAATGTATTGAGCCCACTTCGCTTCGAAGCACACGCTTCGAAGCGTGTGCCGCATGCACTGCCGCACAATTTATATTACACTATATTGCACTGCCGCACAATTTATATTACACTATATTGCACTGCCGCACAATTTATATTACTATTGCACTATTGCACATATTTGTGAAAAGCAACACTGCTGGTGCGACCAGCAGTGTTGGGAAGAGGTATCAAAAAGTATCAAAGAGGTATCAGTTGAGAGGGAAAGAGGTATCAAAGCTATCAATTTTCGATCGAGAAGAAGGCGTTCTTTTGCTGCCACAAATAGCATCAAAATTATAATTTTATCTACTGAACAATATTCCATTATTCAGTTCAGAGATTCTACCACTCAATTTGGGCTGTTTTTCCCAGACACTCAAACACGCGCACATGACAAGTCGTATTTCTTACTCATGTTGACATCTGTTGGCTGGCTGGTTGGCTTTGATTAAGATCCCCTCCTGGTATATCAATTAGAATCGCTTTCTTTTGGTTAGTTTTCTTCAATTAATATCTGGAAGGGAATTGAGCCTTATTCTTGTGATTTTTTCTCTTTTTTTAAAGAAAACCACACACACACACACACATATATATATATATATATATATATATATATATATATATATATATATATATATATATATATATATATATATATATACATATATATATATATATATATATATATATATATATATATATATATCTATATATATACAAATAAGTTGTCTGTCTGTGGATCAGGTGACGTCATGTTTCTGTGTCGACTGACGTCATGAAGTTAGTTGTCGTCATTTTTGCTATGACGGTGACGTCATTAAAGATATTTAAGACATATATGTTCACGTAGAAATCTATTAATGTTTAAGTTTAAAATGACTGATGAACTTACAATGGCAAAAGCCGATGAAGATGCTCAAGGAGTCTATGCCAAAAAACACCCGAGGAAGCTGCTCAAAACGAATGTATTCAAGCCGAAGTAGCTGAGTTGGTAAAGCGTTATGTTTCAGGTTCTAGGTCCGAGAGGCTCCAGGTTTGAACCTTGGCTTTAGCATTAATACAAAAGAAGAAAAAAACTAAAAAAGGTAAAAACTACAAAAAAAACTAAAAAGAAAATATATATATATATTTATATATATCATCTTTTCCACAAAAATAATAATTTAGTGCTTCTGCTTAAAAACAGCAATCGAATTGATGCCTCCTGATACGCAACTATCAACAAAGTGGCAATCGTTGTGGTCGGTGATCAGTTCTTACTTCGAGATAATATTCTTTATAGGCGAAACAATCAGTTGACAAGAATTGCTTAAACTCATCGATGCTATGATGCCCTACAATATCCTGACGAATATAAATGACGCCCGGGACACTCAAATAGAAATCACAGACTGGGACACCGGGACACAAATGACGACGGAGACACAGGGAATATAAATGACGACCCGGACACAGGGACACAACTACAACGGGGACGCCGGAGGGCACAGGGGGATATATAAATGACGACGGCAACAAAGGAAATGGTCGATTAGCAATCACCATCAACGAAGCTCAAGGGCAATCAATAGAATCATGAGGTATAGATCTGAATACGGATTGTTTTCCCATGGACCATTATGCGTTGCATGTTCAAGAGTCGGTAAACCTGACAATCTATTTATATGCACAGACGATGGGACAGCAAAGAATGTTGTATATTCGCAAGTTTTACGTAGTTAAAAACATATATATATATATATATATATATATATATATATATATATATATATATATATATATATATATATATATATATATATTCACAGGTGGGACATAGGGACACAACTAAAATGGCGCGTAACGACTTACGCGCGCGGGGGGGCTTGGGGGGGGGGGCGAAGCGCCCCCACCAACTAGGTGTTGGGGTGGCGCGAAGCGCCGCCCCAACAGCTAGTATATATATAAAAATAAGTTGTCTGTCTGTGTGTCTGTCTGTCAGGTGACGTCATTTTTCTGTGTCGACTGACGTCATGAAGTTAGTTGTCGTCATTTTTGCTATGACGGTGACGTCTTTAAAGATATTTAAGACATATATGTTCACGTAGAAATCTATTAATGTTTAAGTTTAAAATGACTGATGAACTTACAATGGCAAAAGCCGATGAAGATGCTCAAAGAGTCTATGCCGAAAAACTTGCTGCTGATAGAGAAAGTCAGAAAAGAAAGCGTGCCGAGGAATCAAAAGAACAGCAAGGAAACAGGCTTGAGGCTAAAGAACGCAAAACCGCGCAGTTAGATGAAGATCCACCTGGACAGCGAGAGTCAAAACATATCAAAACTGAAAATGATAGCGATGATGATTGGGTTTGGGATTTTGACTTGGATAAGGTCATCAATGCCTACCAGATTTTAGTTAAAATAAACAAAGGTTCGGCGATATGTATTTCATAGTGAAGCTGAAAAATAAAGAAGAAAAAGAAAACTGAAAAAAGAAAAAATGTAAAAAACTAAAATATACTAAAAAGAAAAAAACACTCAAAGAGAAATTACAGACCGGGACACAAATGACGACCGGGACAGAGGGAATATAAATAACGACCGGGACACAGGGAATATAAATGACGACCAGGACACAGGTATTTAAGAATATCGTTCAAAGACAAATTTTTAATTGTAAGAAGACCGTTGAAAGAGAAATTTCTAATTGTAAAATGACTGAAGAACCTACAATGGCAACACCCGAGGAAGCTGCTCAAAACGAATGTATTCAAGCCGAAGTAGCTGAGTTGGTAAAGCGTTATGTTTCAGGTTCTAGGTCCGAGAGGCTCCAGGTTTGAACCTTGGCTTTAGCATTAATACAAAAGAAGAAAAAAACTAAAAAAGGTAAAAACTACAAAAAAAACTAATATGGCGCGTAACGACTTACGCGCGTGGGGGGGGGCTTGGGGGGGCGCGAAGCGCCCCACCAACTAGGTGTTGGGGTGGCGCGAAGCGCCATCCCAACAGCTAGTATATATATATATATATATATATATATATATATATATATATATATATATATATATATATATATATATATATATAAATAATTGTTTGTTTGTGTGTTGACTGACGTCATGAAGTTGTTTGTCGACTGACGAAACTATAGACCGGGACACAAATGACGACCGGGACACTCAAAGAGAAATTACAGACTGGGACACCGGGATACAAATAACGACCGGGACACAGGGAATATAAATGACGACTGGGACACAGGGACACAACTACAACGGGGACGCCGGGGGGGGGCACAGGGAGGATATATAAATGACGACCGGGACACAGGGAATGTTCGATTAGCAATCACCATCAACAAAGCTCAAGGGCAATCATTAGAATAATGAGGTATATGATCTGAATACGGATTGTTTTTCCCATAGACAACAAATGACACAAATGACGACCGGGACCCAGGGAATATAAATGACGACCGGGACACTCAAAGAGAAATTACAGACCCGGACACAAATGACGACCGGGATACCGGGACACAGGGAATATAAATGACGACCGGGACACTCAAAGAGAAATTACAGACTGAGACACTGGGACACAAATGACGACCGGGACACAGGGACACAACTACAACGGGGACGCCGGGGGGCACAGGGTGGATATATAAATGACGACGGGGACACAGGGAACGTTCGATAGACACAACTACAACGGGGACGCCGGGGGGCACAGGGGGGATATATAAATGACGACGGGGACACAGGGAATATTCGATTAGCAATCACCATCAACAAAGCTCAAGGGCAATCATTAGAATAATGTGGTATAGATCCGAATACGGATTATTTTTCCCATGGACAATTATATGTTGCATGCGAAGCGCCCCCACTAACTAGGTCTTGGGGTGGTGCGAAGCGCCACCCCAACAGCTAGTATATATATATATATATATATATATATATATATATATATATATATATATATATATATATATATATATATATATATATATATGTGTGTGTGTGTGTGTGTGTGTATCTGTGTGTGTGTGTGTGTGTAGGCTATGTATATACAGAGAGGGAGAGAAAAATTCATCGGTCTGATTTCACGGGTCTTTTCCGGGATTTCTAAATACATTTTCAATACATGTTCCATATACATTTCTAATACTCAGGTTGCCTATTTTCATCATTTGAAATTTTTCTTCATACCATCTCTATGCTTCTTATGAAATGAAGACTCAAGGGTTGGCCTGTATTTCCTTGTTGGTTGTTTGTTTCAAATGCCACGTAGAATTCTTCTGTTATATCCTAAACACTGCAGGGAAAAAAAAATAAAGAAGTAAAAGATCCCAACTCAGGTGGAAATAAGCATTATAATAAGTCTGGAAATTTGTCGAGGAAAAATGTTCCAAGTAAATTTGGCTAGTCTAAAATATAGCAGAAGCGGAAGCACTTTCCATACTAGAATTGAACTCGGGTATTAACCTGCCAGTATTTTAAATCTTTAAGCAGATTTCTATTTTTGTCTTCAAGACAATGTTGCCTTGATTTATGAAGCTAAAAAACCAAATGAAATTTTTATTTGCCTATTAGCTAATTTTGTTTTGCCTGACTATTCGTCTCGGGTTACAAGTTGCCCGTTGCTTAAAAGGTACTTCTACCTTCTGGTATTGGATACCCACGTTAAAATACCGGTTTGGGTAGATTTGGTTCAGTCGAGTCAGGTTCATTAAAAGCAAAAATTTACAGTTATGATGAAGTTAGCTGAGGTGAATTAGTAAAATCCCCTCTTAAGTATGAAGGGGGTGCTGGGTAGTATTCAGGATTTTATGTTCGGGGAGGTAGGGCCTACCAAAACAACGTCTAGACTAGTGATTATCCAAGTTTTGGTGTGTAAAAATTTGTTTAGAAGTATGGTTATTACTTTTGTATGTGTAGGACAAAATTCGGGGAGGGGGTAGGGTTCAAACTGGGAGACCGCCCTTTGATGCGACCCTGCGAGCATGCTGCGAGCATGTTTTCTCTTTTCTCGTTTCCCCACCTTAAAAACATTGGCAAACCAAGCCACCTAATTTCATATTAGAAAAGCCATAAATCGCTTAGAAATGGCATAAATTCTTATAATTTATTAATAACTGAGCGTGCTAGATTATTCTCACTAGTTACTAATTACAAAATATTAAGGACTCTTGAAACCCCCCGTTTTAGTGGCCTTGGGAAAGATGGTTTTCTGGGATGTCACTTCGCATCTTTTAGAAAGAGTGAGCAATGTATTGCAAGTTTAAGGAAAATTTTCCGTTTCATGGGTAGGCTACATGCAGAAAACATGATAAATCTACGACATAAACCAAATGAAAATATAGACAAACAGGAATAATTTTTCAACAAATAACATAAATTGTTTACATAACAAATTTATTTATAGATAATTTATGAAAACTAGACCTCTTTTTTTCATTTATGGTATGAGTTTCATGAAATTAATATCTTTATCACCGAAATCGTATCTTTTTGTAAAAAAAAAACCTCCCTTCAATTATTTTTTTTATCTAGAATGTTTTTTTGCAATTTTTGTAGATATTTGTTTATTTAGCACAAAAAGACCATGCAAAAGGGTACAAACTTAAGTACTTAACTAATTAGAATTACAAGTTAAAAATAGAATTAGGAAAAAATCAAAATATCTTATAAAATGTAAATATAGCTGATACTGCTACTACTACTAAAACCTCGCTGCAGCACCAAGTCACAGGAGACCAGCACAGTTGCGCACATTCCTCTTCCATTCCAGTCTATTCGAAGCTTCCTTCTTTACACTCTCCCAAGAAGCTCCAATTTTCTTTAAATCCTTCTCATGACCTCTTCCCACACCGTTTGGAGCAACCTGCTTTTTGCTTGGCCCTAGATGGATGACCAAAGGGAACGATATTTGACAATCTATAACCCTTCATCCGCACAACGTGTCCTATCCATATCAACTCTCACTGAAGCCTTGGGAAGCGGGATACAACCACATTTTTTGCACAGCTTACTATTTGCAATAAGGTCATTTAAACGGATGCCCACGACTATCCATAGACAGTTCTTCAGGAAAACGTCCAACAAATCGTCCTCCATCTTCCGAAGTACCCAAGTTTCAGAGCCACACTTTGCCACCGTCATCAGCTGATACCTTATAATAAAGAATCAGAATCATAACTATCAGGTAGATAAACATGCCGTTTACGTACTACAGATCTGACACCTGACCTATTTACGAAACAACTTCCAATGGTGTCGTAACTTAGGTCGTAAATGTTCTTCTATCGTTTGTACACGGATAATACTGTAACGTTAAGGATTAGAAGTGTCATTTGCTTAAGTATTAGGTGGTAGTCATACCGATTGACTGATCATCTTCACCGACAAATATAGCTATTTCGGTATAGATAAACAAACGTACGTCAAAACCTCACAACAAAAACCTGTGGGGAATTACTTTCTGTCCGAAGAACTGTGTACCAGGACTATTGTTGATTCTGGAACGCGCAGCTCTCCTGCTGATGAAGTCAGTCAAAATTATTTAAATTGAAGAAAAATTCATTACGATGAAAACAATTTGCCAAAACAGTCAGGATTTTAAAGAACTCGCAGTTCTCGTTTAAAGAACTATGAACGAATTGAGCCTAAAAGGTTACAATACAAGTAAAATAGAAGTAAATTTTTCGTTTTAGTTTTATTGATTTTATCCTGTTGTAAGTTGTTTCTTCTTATATATTTTTGTATTGCTGAGGACGGTCCTTGGACATAGGGCCGAAATATTCATTCTAATTTGTTTCCCATTGTCTTGAGAAATTCCCTATTGTTCTTCTTGTTTTTGGTGTTTACAATAGAGGTCCAAGGAAACAAGGGCCGAAGGCAAAGTTGTACTTCCTTGTACTACTTGTACTTGTAGCGGGACCAGACAAGGACGCCTCACCCGGCATCTAGAACAGTGGTTCCCAACCTTTTTCGGTCCGCGTACCCCTAGTCAAGGCCCAAAAAGTTTGCGTACCCCTTTCTTGAGAATCGTTGTTTTACTTTTTTCTTAACTAAAATCAGATTTTCAAAAACACGAAATTTATTGTCCAATATGACGGTGCTTAAATGTACGTACAAAATCAATGAGAAACTTGAGGCTGCTTTTTTGCTAAAATATTATCAAATATTGGCTCGATGTCACTAACGGCAATTGTAAGGTCATTTTGTACACTCAGTCTGTTTCTGTGTTTGGTTTTGATCAATGACATTGCCGAAAATGACACTTCACAAAGGTAAGTGGATCCGAATGGTAACAAAGCAGACATGGCGATTTCACTTAGTTCCTTGTATTCTCCTTTCACCTCCAGCCAAAACTGGGAAACAGTTACATTTTGGAATTTCAGTTCTAAGGCGCGATCACTGGCAAGTTCGATCAGATTCTCTGTAAGCTTGTCACTAAGACCGGAGCTTGAGGTCACGTCTTCAACAAATGGATTTTGGATCCAATCCTGCGTTCTATCTTGGTTCATAATCGATGGGAAATATGACACAAGTTCATCTCGCAACTTTGTCAGATGCTCCCGAATACAATCACAGATTGTGTTGAGGTTATCAATTTCACTATCGTCCGCAAACTTTTCAAGGGTCGGGAAGACACTAACGCTGTTTCTTTGAACCTTTTTAAGCCAGAACTCCAATTTCTTGATGAAAGCACACATCTTCGAATTCAGGGAGAGTTCGTCCGTCCGGAAACCTTGCATTGACAGATTCAAGTCATTCAGTTTGTCGAAAATATCCGCAAGATAGGCCAGCCTGCAGACCCAGTCCTGGTTTTCAAAAAGTGAACTGAATGCAGATTTGTGCTCCAGAAGAAACATATGAACTTCTTGTCGAAGCTCGAAAAGTCTGTTTAAAATCTTCCCACGAGACAACCAGCGAACTTCTGTGTGCAGAAGTAAATGTTGATGTTCTGAACCCATCTCTTGGCACAGCAACTTGAACATTCTTGAGTTCAGTGGTTGGGCTTTGATGAAGTTGATCACTTTTACAGCCTCGTTGAGGGTCTCGTGCCGATGTGCGTTCATCCTTTTCGATGCAAGAGCTTGCCTGTGAATGATGCAGTGCAACCACTTCACCTTTGGATTTTTCTTCCTTATCCAGGCCATGAGCCCATTATTCTTCCCTGTTAGGGCGGCAGCTCCATCACTGCAAACTGATAGACACCAGTCCCACAAGATGCCCCCTTCTGCGAAGAATTTGTCAATCACCTTGAATAGTTCTTCTCCTGTTGTTCTTGACTGTAGGTTTTGACAAAACAGAATATTTTCTCTTATGTCAGAACAATCTTGATATCGAACAAAGACGATCACCTGGGCTTCACCTGACACATCCGTGCTTTCGTCAAGCTGTAACGCAAACATCTTCGTCAACTTTATTTGCTCAATAACCTGCATGACAATATCGCTTGCAATGTCTTCTATCCTTCTTGAAATGGTATTGTTCGACACAGGTATAGACTGAAGGGCAGTAGCAGTTTTCGTGTCAAACATTATTTCACTGACTTTCACTAGTGCTGGTAATATCAGACATTCGGCGATGGTGTGCGGTTTTACAAATTGAATTTTACAAATTGAAGGCGAAGTTCGCTTAGAAATGTAAATTATGGTTAAATGGATCATTAAATTTTTTAATTGTTCTATGCGCAGCTGTATTAGCTTCTCTCCTAGTACATTTGATCTACCCCAGGAAGGAATGCTTTCTTAAAAACCTGTATGGGTTTTAAGGATACAGCAGTGCATACCCTAAAAACTTGAGGAATGATCTAATTGACTTTTTTGGCTGTTTGACGAGGCTAACCTCCCCACCCCTCTTTGAAATACATTTCTTTATACGTGTCGATGCTCTTGTTCGTTTTGTTTTTTTTTCAATGGAATTTTGCTTAACCACGAATGGGAAGGGTAAGTGGATAAATTGTGATGAAAAGAGAGAAAACCCCCAGCGTATTCAAACCAATAAAAGTAAAACTATTAACCCTGCCGAATTCCTTTTTACCCAATTCTTTGTTGATAGTATCACAGATTAGCCCCCCTGCGTTATTGGTGCAGTTTTTATTGTGGTAATCAGGGAGTTTTTATGATAGAGTCCAGGTCGATCTTGTATGAAGTTTTCAATATTTCGGCCTAAACCATTCTTATAAATCCAAATAACACAACCCTGATGTATACACGTTAGTGTAACGCAAGAATTGAGTTTGATTCTATTCGTGCGTTGGGTTTAAATTTCACTGCGCACGCTCTATGTCGTGCCATTGCAAGTATAATATAGTTCTTGTGTACATCGGTATGAAAGGTCAACGCGTCTATGTGGAAGAGGCTTTATGCTCAAGCAAAATGGTTTGGTATGTTTGACAAGCGTAGACTCTTGAGAATCTGATCAATGTAACGTTTACAATTGCAATGACTGTATTTATTATTATTACAATTATTCACCTGTCACGATACTGTGAATGATAACACTTTAAGAGCATGCCCTTTTTTACTAGGTGGGTTAAAGTGCATACACTGATTCATGCCACGAGTTGTACTTTGATGGAGTGAAAAAAAAATAACAGAGTTAGACACTCTTTTTCTCTGACACAATGCAAAATTATGTATTTATGGACATAAGGTACGTGACATTACCAACCCAACGCTTGAGGAGTGGCAGCTTTAGGGACTGTTGCATAAAGACGGTGAAGGAAAGATCTAGAAGTGCAAATGTTGTCTCCAACAGTCTTACCTAAGATGACTCCAATGTAACGGAATCCATTTGAAATTCTTTTTACCCCATTTTCATGGAATCAGAAAATATTGGATGATCGTCAATTTTATTGTGCATAAATCTGTGCTTTAATTACTTAGAGCCAGACTTGAAGAAGTATTTTAAACCCTTAAATATAGTATTCTTTTTTTCTTTTTTATGTTCGCGCAAATGGGGTCACTTACCGTGAGGAACAGGTGTTTAAGGATCATTGTTTGCTCGTCAGAGATGAAGTGACTTTTTTTTATTCTTGAAATGTCATGCTCCTTTTCATGTTCTTCTTACTTTGAATGGTTTCCACCCAAGCTTGTCTAATTCAGACGAAAAGCGTCACGACTCTTGTTTTGATTCTTCTGGTGATTCCCATGATCATCATGAAATTGATCTTTAGTAAAATGGTTTTAGGGCCTTAAGAAATTTTGCAAACGGAGTGCCTTTTATTATTTTACTTTTGCAGCCTGTTATGAAAGAGAACCACTTCCGGTTGTTTGCTATCAAATGAGAACAAGACTTGTCTACATCGGGGGGGGGGGTAAACAATTTTCATTTCTCACACTGTGGGGAGATGTGTTATTATAGATATCCCAGGGTCTGGAACTCTAGGTTGTTTCTGGCATTTACCTACCAATTCTTCAATTAGTCGCCTGGTCACCTGTGCCGATCTCCTCAAAGAGCAGCTAGAAGGACTTGCTTGAAGATGTAGTCTTTGGGTCTTCTCAGGAAAGGACAATAAATTTATTGATTTGCAAATGCATTTTTTGCTCAACATAATGCATCTGTGCCATGACACAGGCCGGGCGTTACATGATTATGGTTTACTTTTTTAAAATTGTTTCGTAAATCATGTTGGCGTGCCGTAACAAAAAATAAACTAAGGAAATGAAGATCGATAATAAAATGAAAGATCTAACTTTCTCTTATGGCGCTGAAAAAGGAAGGCGGTTATCCTCCCAAAATGTTTGTTTTTCGTCCAATTTTTTTAATTGGCCTTAAAAACATTTGCTTTTTTCTTTTTTTTTAAGTTTTTTTTTTCACTTTCTTACAATGAAATTTAATCGAGTTGATTTGTTTTTCAGTTTGATCGATATGCACGGTCAATGTATTTCATTGGTGGAAACCGTACCATGACTCTAGTCACCGATGGTCAATTGCCCCTTCGTCAATGCCTGCATCCTGAAGCCTGTACAAAAGGGTTGGACTTACCAGAGTATTACAACTCATTTTATGATCTAAGAAAGGAGGTCGCCAAGAGTCTCAATTTGCCTTCATCCGAAGATAAAATTAATTCCGTCCGTGATGCTTTAATGCGTATCCTTTTCCGTTGCATAAGTATCTTATTTTTCGTTATTATCATTACTGGACAGGAAGGGAATAGGTTTTTTATTAGGGGATTCGATACCTTGAAGCAGTGGGTCTCAAACTGTGGTACGCCTAGCCCTTGGGGGTACGCAACAATTTTTTAGAGGGTATGTGGCCGGCAAGCAAAAAAAATAAAAGAACCGTTTAACTCTAGGACTGGCATATTTATTTATATTTTAGCTATAGTTTACTTGATAACTGAGAAGGGGTACCTAAAATGTTTTGTGGGTAAATAAGGGTACAGTGTCTAAATAAGTTTGGGAACGACTGCCTTAAAGGATGGGGATTAGAACTGATTAGACGGTCTTACAAAAGAAACGTAAGAAACTAAAAGCCGGCATCTACTTTCCTAGATATTTTAGAAAAACCATTTAACTTCTTCCGTTTTATGCCGGAAAAACTTTTTTTGATAAACTTTTTTAGTTTGTATGGCCAAACTATTTCGAATTGATTAGACGGTCTTGCAAAAGAGACGAAAGAAACTAAAGTCGACATCTACTTTTCTAGTTATCATAGAAAAAACATTTAACTTCTTCCGTTCTATGCCGGAGAAAGAGAATTTTACTTTTTTGAAACTTACATCATTATAAAGATTTGAATTTAATTTTTTGATTAAATGGAGCAAAATTTTCTTTTTAAAGTTCGGGAATGGGCATTCCCTAAAAACGCTCTCGCATACTTGCTAGGAAAACGCTAAAAAGTAGCTCAAAGAAAATAACATTTGAGCAGTTTGACAGCTTTGAGAGTTCCTTATGGTAGTACCCGCTTTGATTGAAAGCTTTTCTCACAAAAGGGATGTAAAGTTTCGTTTTTTCTTCAATCAAATTTTGTAACCATACCAAATATATTCAATAGTTCTTGATGGAGGCCTGTCCCTTAAGAGAATTCGCTAATGGGCTCTGTGTCCTTGAGACGGTGACACTCAGACAGTGTGGGACAGACTGTGAGACTTTGGTGACCTTGTGAGACATTGAGGCTCACAAAATGATTTTAAGGTATTAAATTCCTTTAAGATCATTCGATATCTTAAACATCATTTTGTGAGTCTCAACGACGACTGACTCTCTCAAAGGCAAAGGATCCTTTAGTGACACGCGACTGATTACTCATCTTTGAAACCTATTGAGAATTTGTGATTTGATTATGAAATTTTATTGAAGATCAATGGAATTGTGTCGGCAAAGTTTCCAATCAAAGCGGGTTGAGCCACAGAAAATTCGAAGATCTGTCAAATTGATCAAATGACACTTCTTTTGAGGTGATTTTCAGAATTTTTGTAGCAGGTATATTAGAACTATTTTAGGGATAACCCTTTCCTGAATTAAAAAAAAAAATTCTGCCCCACTTGATCAAAAACACAAAACTTGCACTTCCTAATGATATAAGTTTCCGTAAAACTAAATGTCTCTATATCCGGCACAAAACAATAGAAGTTACAACGTTTTTCCAAGATTTCAGGGAAAGTAGATGTCGTCTTTAGTTTTCTGCTGTTTATTTGGATTGCTTATCCAAGCCCTACAAGTTATGACAAAAACACTGAATTAATTTTAAATATTTTGGCCACGCAAACTAAAAAAGTTTATAATAGACGAGATAGGCTGATTCTTTATGGTATTAAATTCCCAATACCATTTTGGTATTGGTATTGAAATCTACATCAAGTAGATATCATAGAATTTTAATAAACAAAAAAGAACGTCTTAATGGGTGGGTAGAGCATGGCAAATTCGAACACCCCCCCCCCCTTAAAAAAAATCAGGCTCTATCGATAGTGGTATTCTAGTCTCCTCTTGAGTTCATATTTATAAGGTAAGTGCGAAGAAAATGGAAACATCCATCAATTTTTTTAGGATAGTGAAATCAGTGCCTTTTGGTAGGTCTTATCTACAGAATTGAACATTTAAAATTATCAGAAACACCCACCTTTTTCATTGGAGACACTGTGTAGGAACAGCCCTATTTATCAAAGAGGGGGTAACCGTCTGTTACTTGTACTTGCAGCTTATTAATGAGCAGCGGCGTAGCTTTAGTATTTTTATTGGGGGCGGGAGGCAAGATGGATCTATATCCAGAGAGTCAAGGGGCATGGACTATATAATAATTTTTCTGTCCATATTATTGGGGGACAACTGCCCCGTCCCAAACGACACCACTGTTAATAAGGATCAGAGTTGCCAGTAGATGTCTATCCAACCTATTGAAGAAAAAATTATTTATCAAAATTTAATTTGTCGTTATTACTATTATTAGAAAAGGAGGGAAACACATTTTTTGAAACAAATTTCAAAGAATCTATTCAGAAAGCAGAAGCTAAACAAAGAAAACTATTGTTAATTTTGAAACTTATTGAACCTAACACTATACTCTACTAGAACCTTTAACACTAGCATAATTTGGATATTTAAGTTGTGTCAGTAATCTTACGGAGAAAATTTTGTCTGTAGCGTAGGCGGTACCAAGTAAACTCCCGGTCCACATAGAACTATGCGTTATGTAAGCTTATGTTAAGTTGAGAGAAAGTCAGCATATGACCCACAAAATGGAGCTCCCGAATGAGTAATTAATAAATGTTTAAAATAAATTAATAAACATTTCCTACAAATCTCATCATGCTTCTTCAGGAAATCTTAAATTTCCATCTTCATGCCACATTTGCAATTTTGAATATTTCGTTTATGGTGATTTTAGGCGATGACTATGTTGATTCATGGATTGTTTTTACGTTATTCTAGTTTGAAAGGACTGGTTTAAGTATACAAATATATACTTAATGTAACTTAAAAGCATAACATACAATATGACCTACGTAGTGTGAAAGCTGCTTAAATCAAACTTACCTAACTTTTCTTTCTCGGACTACATGCTTGCTTTTGATACTTTACGGCTCTTTAAAAAACCCATATTTACAAGAATGAGCAATGTAATCTGGTACTTTTTACTTATGGCCGTTATATTGTTCACTGTCTTTTATACTTAAGTTTTAATTATAATATGTAACATCATAAGGTACGCATTTTCTAGATTTCTAACCCTAAACTGTAAGGTAAGGAATACAACATTGTATTTAACCATTCCAATCGGTAGTGTTAATCTCCATTTCATGGCCCTTTAGCCAGGAAATGCAATGGTGGATGGGTGCCAGCTATCCCCTGTTTTCCCACACCCTTCCTGTTTAAATGGTTCTTAAGTTGTAAGACTTATTAGAGCTATATGTAATTTTTGTACCCAAGTTATATTTTTCATGTCTAGACAGGATAGTTCTAGAATCGTGCAGCTTAGCTGTAGCTTAATCACTTTTCAGATTCATTTTATAATAAGATATATATGTATACATCTTTTGCAACCAGCTTCTTGATTTGATGCCAGAACTAAAATTGCAGGAATTACAGCGACTAACAAGAAAATAAAAGAGTACCTGACCGGTTTTACAGCATCAAAGAATGCTACACCGAGATCCATATTGTTGAGTATGCACCCTGTAAGTTTTAACATTTGCATAATTTTGACTTGAAAGGGTTGGCACCTTCATATTTAAAAGGGAAATAAGACCAATAATATTTTTGAATAGTATTTGTAGGGCCTGGGTCACATTGTAGTCGTATTTGTCGATTAATCAAACTTTTCTACAGTGCCATTTATGTATGCTATTCGTAATTTTCGGTTTGGAACATTTCATTGGCCAATCCGAGTTAAAAGTTAAGGCATAGTTTTTTGAAACTAGAAAAGAAGGAATCTTGGGACAGTCTTTTTTCTATCTGTAATAGGAATCTGACAAATCATAAAAACGCAGAGCAAGAAATGAATAATGTGTTGATACCAGCTTTTCATAACCAATTTCCTGCCATTTTGACTTTACGCATCTAAAATACAAGGTTGACGTTGACATCAAGGAAAAACCCTTTCCTTCATTTTTTTTTTTTTTGAACTTTTTGGGAGGTTGTAAAAAGGGAGGCTTTAAATAGATTGGGACGGAGAAGGAGCGTGCGTAGCCGTGTTATCCTCGGGCGGCTCAGTGCTGCAGTGAGTTGTTAGCAGCAGTAGTGTAATGAGACCAGAAATCATTAGATTTATACCTATTCTTTTTACTGAAAAAAAAAAACAGTAAAATCAATTTCCACGACTCAGTCATTAGCTTGTGTACTAGAGCCTAAAATGTCAGGTCCAACTGGGCTTCCAAACTTCTTCTAGGTCCCCACCCTTACTGTCTTGTAGAGGACATTGCACCCTCTTTGGAAGGCACTACTATATTTTGTTGGAGTATTAGAATATATACATTCCATATTCTGTGACGCTCTGTAGACGATTGATGTTCTTGTTTGGGACACAATACCGAGTGATCGATCCCTTCTGTGATAAGGATGAGCGACAGGCTTGACCTTTGTCCTTGTTACGAAGACCGAACAACTGAAATGTCAATTCGACGCGTCGACTTGTAAACTAATTCTTTGTAAATGCGCTCTAAAATCACGACCAGGGATTGGTGCAACCCAAGCTCAGAACCCCTTTCCTAAAGTAATTCAAATCCTGCAATGAAAAAAGAAATGACGTGTAAAAGCCATTATCCTGTAACTTTCAAGCAATGGAAACTTCGCATTTTAATGACTGCATACATTCTTAAATCTTATGATTGTATCAGACGCCACAGGGGTGGGTGTGCTAATAGGAAAAACACGAAAGCTTCAAGCTAAGGTAGCTTCAGAGTGTGCAAAATTCAACCAGAAAGAGTTCTTAGATTTTATTTCAAATTTCTAAATTTCTTAAAATTGAGTGAGCTCATCTCAATTAAGACAAGTCTCATTTTGTCTAGAAAGTTGTCACACGCTTTCTAGGGCTTTTAGGGCTATCATTTACAATTCTAGCGCCTAGTGACTTCCAGGACTATAATAGGATAGGATGAAATAGGAAGAAAATGAAAGAATAGGAAGAAAAGTTGACAAAATGGCCACACTAGCCACACTGTTGGAAGCCACAATAACTACAGCATATAAGTGTGGCTGTAAAACGAAAGCATTTCAAAAGGCTGAGGAGTACTTACTAAATGTTTACAGAGGATAGTTTTGAAGAGACTGTAAAAGTATTTTACTCAAAGAGCTTGGATTAGGCTACAGTTAATATAGACTAGCTTTAGATTATTTTAATTTAGGTTAGTTTAATACCCTGGGTTTGAGTTAGGTTGGGTAGTTACGCCAAACTAGTCTAAAACAACGTCTTTACAGATTGATGTCTAAGGATAGTTTTAGGTGCCAGTTTTGACTGACTGTATATCAGACAGTGATGTATAGAACAATATAACCGTATATCTGTATATCAAATAATAAATGTGGGACAATTTCACTTTCTATGGGTATATAATGTTTTAAATATATCTAATGACAGTTTTTGGTATTAGTATTGATCAAAGTTTATAAAAAGAAAGCTGTGCGGAAAATTTGGCTTAATCTCAATTTTTATGGGTACAACGAACGAAGGCTTAAGATGGCTAAGCCACTTTTTACGATGGATTATGTCAGATTTGATTTTTAGCAATCCATCCGAGGCCAAAGAAAAACAGATTACCCCAAAATGGGATGTGAAGAGGTCATAAGAAAGGAATCGTATAAAATTTAAACTTCAAGGGGGGGGGGTAAAAATAAAGTAAAATTTACGGCACTAGACTTCAAAGTCCAAACCTGTGGTGGTGATATCTTTTTTGTGGCCGATGGGGGGAGGTGTAAGTGTGTTGCTTTGAGTAGATTAAGGTTGAGAAGGAGTGGCCTCAAGCGGCTTGGTGTGGCAATAATTTCTTGGTAGTAGTAGTAGCAGTTTGAGTGCATTCATCACCATAGAGATAGAAAAAATAATAAAGATCAGAGACGGCAAAATATTACGGTGAGATATGGTGATATCTGGATTCGCGCTATTTTAATATGGCAGATTGAAATAAATAGTGAAAATTAGAAAAATATGGCTTTTATTCGTTTTCTACCTTTATTTTCATTATGGGGCCCAGTGTCTTGGGGAAAGGAGGGTAAGGAATCTTTACAGACTGCTTTGCTTGTTTTTTTTTTCACATAGTTATTTAAATAATCCCCATTTGCTTAATGAAGCTGGAAAAGTCAGATTGATTCGCATCGCTGTGTTACTCAACCAATTTTTGGGTCAAATCAATTTTTGTTCAGGGTATGGCGAGAAAAGCAGTGAGGGAGCGGTCTCTAGACCTCTTCGTATTGCGATTTTCTGTTTGCCTTAATAGAATCAGGAGAGTCAGCTTCACATCTTAATTTTACCGAACGATTTTTTTGGTCCAACTTATTTTCTGACCGATTTGGTGACAAAACCGGGGATGGGTCGGCGATCCCTTAACCCTTTATATAGCGCTAATTATGTTATATCATCTCTAACGCAAGTATTTCTTTTCTTTTTGTATCGATCATATTGCGATACCTACTTAACATACATACTATTTTGTTACAATTATTAGCATTTTTTTAAATATCGATTAATCCATTGCGTATCTAATATTTTTGCGGTACATACGGTTTGCTTGTCCAGAAATAAGATCAGAAGACTTCTTGACATTTGTAAAATGAGAAAACATGAAGGCAGGGGGTGGGATAATTATATGTTTTGCGCTCAACACAACGGAGGCGTATAACAAGAAATAATTTCTATTACACAGCAAAAATGGTTTATTAGTGGAGAGTATAGGGCACTAGATTTACCCAAGGAGAAAAAGAGAATTTATTGTTTTATATTGCTGTGTTAAAAATTGCGCATTTAATTCCATTATTTTTATGACGCATTTATGTGAGTCTTTCACATTCTTTCTTAGGCATATGCCAAAAACGAAAGCTAAAGAATCCCATATTTTAACCGTTGTTGAAATCGTCAATCTTAACTAGTTTCTCTTAGCCTAGTAATATATATATATATATATATATATATATATATATATATATATATATATATATATATATATATATATATATATATATATATATATAATATGTGCTTTCAGTTAAAATGACTGCTTGTCGAAAGTAAAACAGTTCAAAATAGGGATGAAAACTTTTAATTGACAGTGAATAGATATAAAATTATTTAACTGGATATTTCGAACACATATACAGTGTTCATCATCAGCAGTAATCATCATTAGCAGAACACTGTATATGTGTTCGAAATATCCAGTTAAATAATTTTATATCTATTCACTGTCAATTAAAAGGTTTCATCCCTATTTTGAACTGTTTTACTTTCGTCATGGAAAGGCAGTGTGGTCTTCGAAATTATCTATGACTGCTTGTCTTGATGTGATAAATCTATTTTGTTTTGGGAGCCTTGCAAACCCTTCCAAGACGTCCAACTCCTTAAGTAAAGTTGTTTGTGCCTTTTGATTTCAACGTGGCAACCCTGAACAAATGTTGCACTATCCTAAAAGCCTCATAATTTTGAAACTATCATAAGAAAATCCTTAGATGATTCTGACATTCAGGTGGCTCCAGACCAAAGATGGGTCCAGAGGGGAAGGCAAAAAAGACTTTTTTTTCTAAGTCTTAAAAAAAATTCTGCTACTCTTGGCACGCGCTACATGGTGTATATCATTTTTGAAAGCGGGGCACCTCAAAATTGATCTTATTTTGGGAGCTTTGGAGACTCTTCTAGGATGTTCAGCTCATAAATTGAAATTTTCTTTTGGATTTCAGTCTATCACGACGTGTCTAATACTGAAGATAATCGAAATTATATAACCGTCATAACCAATGATAACTGTCATCCTTAATTTTGCTACCCGACTTCGGCTTCGTTGACGCAGCAATTTAACAGCCATTGGTTTTTCTTATGGGCGTAAAATACGCTAACATTTCCTAACTAAATAAACTGGAAGTGATTTAAACATTCTCATTTAAATAACAGGAAAGGGATAGAAAAAAACACATTCCCTTGTTTATTATATCTTAGATTTATTCAGGTGTTTCTCACACGCAGAAACGACCATGTAACAGGTGTGAGGGTAACCAACAAGAAATATGACATAAGGAAATACAAATTGGAAGCGACCCAATTTTCCTTATTCAAAGACAATAACTTTGAACAATAGTTGGTCGTTAATCTCTTTTATTGATCCGATATTGTTTTGTATCAATCGGATGGAAAAAATTGGCTTATTTTAAAGGAACCGTAAATTTGCTTTAATCAGCAGAAAAACGTATAGATGTTTCTTTTCTTGGACAGGATAAATCTTTAGATTCTTAGAAATTAGATTCATAGAAACTTCAGTTTTCTTAGGCTCATTTTAAAGGATCCTTAATCATCCCAGAAACATAAGATATCTTTGAGATACTCTTCTATGATAGCAAAAGTTCTTAGATGTAATAATTCTTAGAAATTCCACTAATTTTCGGCTTATTTTAAATTATAAGTAAGTGTGCCGTTAGCAACTGAAACACATCTGAACGTTTCTTTTCTTAGAATTCAGAAATCTTGAGATTTTCATAAATTAAATTCTAGAAATTACGGCAATCTCAGGCTTATTTTAAAGAATCCTTTAACATCCTGGAAATAAATGAGCTATCTTTAAAATAGTCGTCTTTAAATTCTTAGAAACTCCAGTAAACTTAGGCTCATTTTCAAGGATCCTTAAACATACCAGAAACAAATGAGTTATCGTTGAGATACTATTCCGGGATAGCAAAGACTGAAATTGTTAGAAATTTCAGTAATTTTGGGTCATTTTAAAGGGTCGTAAATTTCCCGCAAGCAGCTGAAATGCCTCTGACTTTTCTTCTCTTGGCCATCAGAAATATTCAAATTCTTAGAAATTAAATTCCTAGAGAGCCCAGTAGTTTTAGGCTTAATTTAAAGGATCTTTAAACATGGCGCAATAACTGAGATATATTTGGACTTTGGAATTTATTCCTTCCTCCTCTAAGACCTGTCTAAGGCCCTCCCCTCCATCCTCCAGATGAATTTGACCTTGGGTCTGAATACGTGCCCAAATTAAAACACTTTTTAACCTGTTGTGCGTCATACCATCCCTTCTTCTTCTTAACAAACTTCTTAAATCTTTTCTAAGGTCTTGAATGTCTACCCTGTGTGTATTAATTGGCCACAGTGGGAAAACAGGAAAATGTGTTTTATCGTAATTTTTTGAATGTATGCATTTCTCAAATACACATTTTTACCTCACTAGAACACCTGCTCTAAGTCCTTGTTTCGGATTTTCCAACGACTCTCCCCTTTCGAATCCCCCTCTCCTTTTGTTACCTACAACAAAAGAAAGCTTCTATACAGATTCCCTAATATCAATGCAATACTGAAATTATGTCTTTTAAGACAAATTCACCTGCCATCTATTCGTTTTAGAAAGTTTGTGCCATTTCTCTATGTCAGAGATGTCCATTCTCGGAGGTAGACATGTACACTTGATTCACGTAGACAAATCGATGCCTATTTCGGATTAGTGGAGGATTCCATCACCATCATCAATAATTGCAAAATTTTCTAAATAAAATTTTAGTCTTTATGTAGTAAAGAAAAGTTTATTCCTTGTTCAAGATTTTAGAGCTTTTTGGAGTTATGAAAGAAATGAAAGTAGCCATTTATATAAAAGACAATTATACAAAAAAAAGCTTGGAATCAATTTTAGATGGCTCAAATCCTAGTTATTTTAATCTTCTACACCATTACATACACTTTCAATAAAAACTGCAACAATTAGAAAAAAAAAAATAATTAAAAACAACACTAATGGATTAAATGGCTTGTTGAAATTTCTGAAAATAATAGATATTTAGAAAATATTGCTTTTAAAATGACGATTTAAATCAATTTCTTTTTTTCTCTAACACAGATTTTTGAGCTTGTAAAATAATTTCATTTTTTGGTTTTTTGAATTCTGTTATCATAAGTTTGACATTGTTTTGTCTTTTAATAGGCAAGGTACTATAATAATCGCTTATTACTTATTTTCTTCCCTAACATAAACCAAAAAAAGGAGAAAAACAAGAAAATTGATAATGAAAGGAAAGTAAGCATAAAAGAAAGTGCCAAGAATAATAGTCTATAATGAAAATAAAACTGAAGTTTTTTTCAAGAATTAATATTTAATAAAAACGGACTTGAAAGTAAATTTTCTATACGATTTTTGTAAATACTAAGCAATTAATCCAATATTCTCACAGTATTGTAGCTCTACATTAATTAAAAAACTGACACGCAAAAATTTATATAGTATTCAAACGTCTTTTATGTTCATTTTTTAGCAGCCTATTATTTACGTAATAATTCAATTTAATTTCATAGTCATAATTTGACGAACAGATATTAATTTTACTTGAATTTTAGCTACTAAAAGGTCGCAGCCTCTTATACAAATGCAGAAATACCAAAAAACATAAAAATAAGTTGCAACTTATTGCAGCATAAAGCTGCCAGAGGCCAACAAAGCTGCGCTAATTTTTGGCTCTATTTACTTCGTATTTTGTGACTCCTTGCCTTGCTACTGGGAGGTTTGAGAGTTCTCAGAGTTCATAAACACCGAGGTAATAGGACTCAATAGAACACTGTTGAAAACAAATCTTTTTTGCTTACATAATTTCTTTGAAACCACTGCCTTTCTAATTACAAATAAATATAAGTAACTGGTAAAACTATTAATCAAGATGTATTAAAAATAAATGTCTCAATATTTTGGTTTTGTATCTGAAAAATTTTGTCAACGAAAAAAAATCTAGAATAACAAAGCATGCAAGAAATTAAGATAAAAAGATGAAATACGTTCTAGAAAAACAAAAAGGGAAAAAGACTCGGAGTTCAAGAATTATTATCGTAAATTTGTAAAAGTAAAAACAATGATAATAGCTCTTTAGATGAGAATTTTTTGTTTTTTCTCTTTATAGAGCGTTTTTCATATGTTATTTTCTTGATTGTTTTAGCTGTTTAGTTTCTTTTCGTTGGTAAACGTTGCCAGGCGTGAAACCGAAGTATTCAGTAATTTTTTAGTTTATTTTTTGCCCAAACTTGATTAACTATTCTACCTGTTGCTTATGTATGTTACCATAAATGTCTGGAATTGGTGAATGTTGATATTCAACGGTGAATGTCCGAAATACCCTTTCTTCTCCTTGGATTTAGTCACCCTTGCCAGTCAACTTATTCAGTTTTATGCAAGATTTGACGGTGACAGGTTAGGTTTTCAACCTTTTTCTGGGATTTATAACCTAAGCCAACCTAACTTTAACTTTTACCTAGGGGTGAATCTCCAGAATATTTATTGGGGTGGAGGGACAAGAGGGGCTCATATCTGGATAGTCAAGGTGCATGGGCTGTATAATATTTTTTCTTCAAATTATTGAAGGAATGATTACCTCCCTTCCCAAATGACGCCCCTGACTTTTACCATCAACGCTGACATAAGACTGAAAAAGCTGATTCGCAAAGCTACCGAGCAGAGAAAAGGGAATTTCGAATATTGACCGGCGAATGTCGACATTAACCAGATTGCGCATATCACAATAATATATATTTATGTATTTCTGTTTATCAACCTATGTCCACATATGTAATATTTGTCCATTGGTTTCGTCCTCTTCAATTTAGCGTTCGATGGAACATTGTTATTAAGTATTATATTATTAATATTATTATTAGTATATTATATTATTATATATATATATATATATATATATATATATATATATATATATATATATATATATATATATATATATATATATATTATAGTATTGTATTAAATACTAGCTGTTGGGGTGGCGCTTCGCGCCACCCCAACACCTAGTTGGTGGGGCGCTTCGCGCCCCCCCAAGCCCCCCCGCGCGCGTAAGTCGTTACGCGCCATATTAGTTATGCGCCATTGTAGTTGTGTCCCTGTGTCCCACCTGTGAATATAGATAGATTTATATATGTGTTTCAAACTACGCAAAAATTGCGAATAAACAACATTCTTGGCTTTCCCATTGTCTGTGCATATGCAAAGCCGTATGTACTAATAATGACGTCATATACAAACGCTCTTTTTACAAACAAACAAACATGCATCCACATAACTCGTTTTTATATAGATAGATACAATACAAATTAACTGCGTAAAACTTGCGAATAAACAACATTCTTCGCTGTCCAATTGTCGCTGCATATAAATACATTGTCAGGTTTACCGACCCTCGAACATGCAACGTACAATTGTCCATGGGAAAAACAATCAGGATTAAGATCTATACCACATTTTTCTAATGATTGACCTTGAGCTTTGTTAATGGTGATTGCAAATACTAATCGAATTGGGAATTGCAATCTTTTAAATTGAAAAAGCAGATCCGTTGGAATCATGGGAATGCGAGGAATAAGAACAGCCTCACCCTCATAAGGCCCTGTCAAGATTGTGGCCTCTATTAGGTTTTCCATTGTTTTTTTTTACGGCAAGTCGCGTGCCATTGCAAAGCTTTGGTGGGTTGATATTTCTTAAAAGTATTATTGGTACGCCTATTTTTAGTTGTAGCACGTGTGGTGGAAACCCTGAAGGATCTATGGAATTTAAAAATTCAGATGGATAATTAACCGCTTCATTTGGTTCCAAAACTGTGTCGACTGACTTGTAAAGGACTGCCTGGTCTCGAATCTTGTTCAAAACAATATTGTTGATTTCGTGGACGTCTATATTTTTGGGTGCGAGAATCGCTCTTTCACTTAGCCATTTATTATTTTTATAATTTTTTAGAATATTCGGAAATACTTTTTCAATCAATTCATTTTTGGACGTCACTAAATTACAGAAATCAGCAGGTAGTTGTATACGTCCTGAAATTGAGTCTACTGTTTGACCAGAGTCATCGTTTTGCAATCGGACACGCATATTTGTAGTTAATTTTAATATTTTTACGTTTGCCTATAAATTAGAATTTTTTAGGCAAGCATTCATTTCGTCTGCAGGAGTTAAACTACGTAAAAATTGCGAATATACAACATTCTTGGCTTTCCCATTGTCTCTGCATATACAAAGCCGTATGTACTAATAATGACATCATATGCAAACGCTCTTTTTACAAACAAACAAACATGCATACATACAACTCGTTTTTATATAGATAGATAGATAGATAGATAGATAAAATACAAATTAACTGCGTAAAACTTGCGAATATACAACATTCTTCGCTGTCCAATTGTCGCTGCATATAAATAGATTGTCAGGTTTACCGACCCTCGAACATGCAACGTACAATTGTCAATGGTAAAAACAATCAGTATTAAGATCTATACCACATTTTTCTAATGATTGACCTTGAGCTTTGTTAATGGTGATTGCAAATGCTAATCGAATTGGGAATTGCAATCTTTTAAATTGAAAAGGCAGATCCGTTGGAATCTTGGGAATGCGAGGAATAAGAACAGCCTCACCCTCAAAAGGCCCTGTCAAGATTGTGGCCTCTATTAGGTTTTCCATTGTTTTTTTTTATGGCAGGTCGAGTGCCATAGCAAAGCTTTGGTGGGTTTATATTTCTTAAAAGTATTATTGGTAGGCCTATTTATAGTTGTAGCACGTGTGGTGGAAACCCTGAGAATAATATCTCGAGGTAAAAACTGATCACCGACCATAACGATGGCCACTTCGTCGATAGTTGGAGCATTGTATCTACGCACATGTTGGCCAGGAGGCGTTTTGTCAGCGGAAATAACAATTTTATGCGTATAAGTAGGCATCAAATCGATGGCTGTTTTGAACAGACGCACTAAATTATTATTTTCGTGGAAAAGATGTTGCAATTGGGAAACGATTGTCCTTTCAATGTTGGGAGAAATTTCGCAACGTGCATTCAATTCAGAATTTCTATCACTGATGAAGTACAATTGTAAAAATTTATGATTCTCGCCTGAGAATGGTAGAAGAGACTCTGCTCTATGATAAATTTGCCCTTTTACTTTGAAAGTAGACATAAATTGATCTGGATTTTCAATTTGGGCTCCAAACGACGTCATTTGGAAACATGAGTTGTATTTTCTGATTCATTTATATTCCTTATGTCCCGGTGTCCCGGTCGTCATTTATATCCCCCTGTTTTATATCCCGCTTATTTTTCAGTTTTTTCCTTTTTTTAGTTTTTTTTTTACTTTTTTAGTTCTTTTAGTTTTTACGTTTTTTAGTTTTTTTAGTTTTTTAGATGAATTTTTTTTTTAGTTTTTTACCTTTTTTTCTTTTTAGTTTTTATTGGTTTTTACCTTTTTTTAGCTTTTTATCTTTTTTATTTTTTTTTATTTTTATTTTTAATTTTATTAGTATTCTTTTTCTCTTCTATTTTTCATTTTTCCTTTTTTTTAGTTTTTAGTTTTTTAAGTTTTTTCCTTTTTTTAGTTTCTTTAGTTTTTTTAGTTTTATTTTTAATTTTATTAGTATTCTTTTTCTCTTCTATTTTTCATTTTTCCTTTTTTTTAGTTTTTAGTTTTTTAAGTTTTTTCCTTTTTTTAGTTTCTTTAGTTTTTTTAGTTTTTCGGCTTTTTTATTTTTTTATTAGTTTTTAGTTTTTTTTGTAGTTTTTGCCTTTTTTTAGTTTTTTCAGTTTTTTTTTTAGTTTTTAGTTTTTTACCTTTTTTAGCCTAACCAGGATTTGAACCTGGGACCTTCATTCTCCGTTCTGACACCCTCTCTCACCGAGTGACTACTCCAGCATGTTCATTTTGGTGTTTTAAATGGTATATTATTAACCAAATTAATGTGTTTTACAATATACTAAGCATCGTCATAACAAAAATGATGGCAACTAATTTCATGACGTCAGCCGAAACATGACGTCACCTGATCCATCCACAGATCCACACACAGACAACTTATTTTTATATATATAGATTGTATTATATACATTGTATATTTTTATTATATATTTATATTAAGTATTTAATTCTTAACTGGTTTCAATCCTATTTTTGGAAGCAATTTGATAATGCTATTTATGGTTAAACAGTCGAGATGACAAAGATATTCAAATGTATTCAGAGCTAAGACATATTGGGAAGAGGGCTAGAAAAAAACGGGTATTGTGTTCACATTACTATGATGGAATGTCTATTTAGTAAAAGTCTCTGTTACAAAAAAATACACATTATTTGATAACAAAATAAAACAACGGCCCATATATAAATAAAGAGGTCGTACACTCTCCTACACCTGGTGTAGATTTCGGACCGCCTCTTGCAATTGAAACGAAAATATATGAACAGCGAGTTTTAATGCGACAGTGGAAATAAGATAAAAACTTGTTTACAAAAAATAATAATAAACGAATATTTTAGCTTCATATCCGGAGCACATTATCAACGGGGGGAATAAACAAAAAATTTAGCTAAAACAAAACCTATAAAAAATAAAGAAGCCTTACAAAAGCTATTAAAAAAATACTAAAACGAAAGGAAAATCACATTCAAAAAGATTCAATATGGTAGTCCAAGTAAGAAAACACAAGGCAGGATGTCCAGGATTATAATTTGTCATAGTTTTGTTTTATTATTTGAAGGAAGTGTGATCTCAGAAATTATTTAGATAGTGCCAAAAAACGTGCTTTTCAAAATCTGGGGTGGTTGCCCGTTGCATTTTCGTGAATTTTCGCTATTAGGGCCCGTGATAATTCATTTTGTGGAATTAATCTTGTTCTTTATCAAAATCGTCCCATCATAACTATGAGAAATCCATTTAGTCAAAAAAAAAAAATCAATATGCAAATTCCGTTTTAATTATTCATGTGCGGTGAGCCAAAACCAAAACATGCATTAATTCAAAACGTTCAGAAATTAAATAACTCTTTCTCACAACTCTACTCTTTTAAACAATAAAAACTTGACTCTTTCTCACTACTCTACTCTTTAAAACAAAGCAAAAGCTTTCGCGTAAAGAGCGAGGCGTTGAGGAGGGGACAGCCCCTTTTATATACGGAATAATTTCTGTTTGTTTTAAACTTTAATGTCGCTCTTTACTTGCAGTTAAAAAAAACTTTTTTTATTTAATAAGAAAAAAAGATGAGGATAAGAGCAAATGAATTAATTGTATGGTTAATTCAAAGACTTTATATTCTTTGAAATAATTACTCCAAAGTACTTCGTTCAAAATTTTCTAAAAATCCACATTTATTTTGTAATTTCCGCCTTTGAAAACTCAGTAATTTGGGTACATTTTGTGGTTTACTTTTCACATTGTATTACGTCACTTCTATTGTTAAGGAGTGTTTAAAGTTAAAGGGAAATTATATATTCGTTTGTTTTCAAATTTAAGAGATTGTTATTCTTTTTAAAGTAAATTTTGAAGACAGATGACTAATTTCCAAAACCACAATTAGTGGATTATTCATAGTTTAACCATTTCTAAAAAAAAACTTACTTGCACAAAATTCAGTTCTTTGTAAACATTTGTCAGGGATCCAGGTCCAGAGATCCTGCAGTTTTGCAGGTCCAGGACTCGTGAACCGCTAAATATACAATTTCTATTAACTAAATTATTTGTCATAAATATTTACATATGAACATATTTATGAACATATGAACATATAATATGAACATATTTTGTCATAAATATGCCAGCAAAGACTGAAAATTTAATTTTTTTTTTTAACATAGCTTAGTGAAACTGGCAATGGCCTCGTAATTATAATAATTAAAATTGAAATAGGAAGCATCGTCAAATACTTATTATAAATAGAATTGATTTTATTATTAGTAACATAAATAACAATTTTAGAAATAATAATGATTTGAAACAGGAAACATCAAAATGAGTCGTATTCTTATGTACTCCCTCTAACCCCTAACCATGTCCTTTTTAAGCTTTTGTAATAAAGGAGACCGTGGGATAAAATATATTATGCTTGAAAGGGGGGCATATTGGGGTTTCTTGAGCTCCGTTAATGGATAAAACGGGGCTGATGAAAGTATGTAGTATATCTAACTCAAATACCTGAAAATGTACGTAATATATTTTGATTCTAGACGGCCATCTTTAGCCACTATTTTGAATGATTATTTTTTAATTTTATTTTGTAAGACGATTTTTCAGTTCAATTTATTTACACTCAATTACCAAAAAATATACTTAACTCTCCCATGAAGGGCACAACCGTGTTCTGTGCGGGAGTGCATGACATTTATTAAACAAATCATCAACAAAAATACACATCTCCTACCCCCCCACCTTACCCTACCCCTGTCAACTAATAATAATAACCTATAAATATTTATTAAAATACTGGGAGAGATATTCCAACTTTACCTAATTTTGAAAAAAATAACATTATTTGTTATTCAAAATAACATTAGGTGTAACGACACCTAAAATAGAATAAAATCTTTATTCCAGCCTTTTTCCTGGGGATGGGGGTCTTTAAATTTATTGCATTCTTTTAGGGATGAAATTGCCGGTTTTTTGGGGGTATAAAACAAACATATTGTCTTGGCCAAAACCAAAGGAATGATGTACATTTTTAGTTATTTAGAAAGAAAGAAAACACCCCGTTGAGGGTCATCCCGTTGAGGGTATGACGCAAAGTTTTAGCACGTGGATGCTTTCTTTTAGTTTTTTTTTTATTTCCAATGTCGTTTTTTCTCTCACGTTGAATGTTCATTTCAGCTCTTCTGTTAAATTATAAAACAATGTTATATATGTAATATATATATATTTATATATATATATATATATATATATATATATATATATATATATATATATATATATATATATATATATATATATATATATATATATATATATATATATATATATATGAATAAGTTGTCTGTGTGTGTGTGTGTGTCGAGTGACGTCATGTTTGTTTGTCGACTGACGTCATGTTTGTCAACTGATGAAATTAAATACCGGGACACCGGGACACAAATGACGACCGGGACAAAGGGAATATAAATGACGACCGGGAACCTTAAAGAGAAATTACAGACTGGGACACCCGGACACAAATCACGACCGGGACACAGGGAATATAAATGACGATCGGGACATAGGGACACAACTACAACGGGGACGCCGGGGGCACAGGCGGGATATATAAATGACGATCGGGACACAGGGATTGTTCGAATAGAAATTACAGACTGGGACACAAATGACGACCGGGACACAGGGAATATAAATGACGACCGGGACACTCAAAGAGAAATTAAAAACTGGGATACCGGGACACAGGGAATATAAATGACGACCGGGACACAGGGACATATCATTAGAATAATGAGGTATAGATCTGAATATGGATTGTTTTTCCCATGGACAATTATATGTTGCATGTTCAAGAGTCAGTAAACCTGACAATCTATTTATATGCACAGACAATGGGACAGCGAAGAATGTTGTATATTCGAATGTTTTACGTAATTAAAATATATATATATATATATATCAGGTGGGACACAGGGACACAACTACAATGGCGCGTAACTAATATGGCGCGTAACGACTTACGCGCGGGGGGGGGGGGCGCGAAGCGCCCCACCAACTAGGTGTTGGGGTGGTGCGAATATGTTGGGGTGGCGCGATATATATATATATATATATATATATATATATATATATATATATATATATATATATATATATATATATATATATATATATATATATATATATATATATATATATATATATATTTGGACAAGACTATATGAAAAAAATCTAACTATCAATTTCAATTAACGAATTAAAAAATTTGAAAAAATTAATTAGTAACATTAAAATTTGTCATAATTTTGTTTTATAAATTAAAGCTGTCAGATTTTCTCTACTGGTACAAGTTGCTTCTTGGCAAATCTTGTTTTATTCAACTTTTTGGCCAGTGAATACTGCCTTGTCAAATATTTGTGGTACAAACAAAAAGTTACCATGTAATGACTATGCCTTAAGCGTTTGGTCATTTGTTTATTGAGCAAGAAATTTGATTTTACCTCCTTATTAAGTGAATGCAGACAAACAAACCTTAAATCTGTTGTTTGTTGCCGACATTGCACGGAAGTATACTATCTATTTCAGTAGGTGCCATTAAATTAATTGAAATTGGTAAATATTGCCAAAAGGTCCATGAAAATGCTTAGACTTCATTTGTAATACATCAACAATCAGAGAAATCAGATTAAACCAAAATAACATCATCATAACTCCGATGGGGATAATTTACCCGTCCTATATTTCTTTGCCCCGTTCAAGATCTTGAAAAATATCTTTTTGGTGTTTTTATTGAAAAAAAAGCTGAAAAAAAAACAACAAAATTTTCAAACCTTTTTTGATATCTTTATTATTATTTTTGCTCCCCCTGTTATTCCCGAATGGGGTTGAGAAAAAGTAATTTGGAAGGATTTAAAAAAAATTGTTGCTTGATAGGAGGGGGTAGAAAGTGAAGCTTTGAATAGGCTGGGAAAAAGGATGCACAGCTGTGGGTGCCCTCAGGCGACTCGGTGCTGCAATGAATTGTTATTAGTAGCAATAGTAGTACATTGATTAATCAGTTTTGTGAATAGCCTGCTTTTTGTTGACGTTAAGATAGTCAGATTGGTTCAACTGAGGTTACCTCTAATGGTAACCTCCATTTACCATTACCTCTATTTACCATTAACATTACCTCCATTACCTCTAATGCTAACCTAATGATGGAGAGAACGAGCATTCGATCTAATGAAGTTTATATTTTAGATTTACCCCTCTTGTTTGTGCCTCTCCTTCTCAAATAACCAGTTGTATATCTTCTTTAATAATTTTTTCGAAAAAGAAAGCAAGACAGTGATTTTTATATATACTTTTAAACCTGTTTAGTCTCTTATTCTTTAGAAGCCTTATATTTCTTTTTTAAAATAATTGAAAAGGTACTTAATCGCTAAATTATTATATTTTCTTTAAAAGTACTAAGGACAGTAAATATAAAATCTGATTAGCCTATTTCAACTGGTTAAGTATATGATTACACAGTCAAATACATATAAAAATAATTTGGAATTTTATTTTTAGTGGAAGGATAACAGGGGGAGCAAGGATGATTGAAAAGGTACTTAATCGCTAAATTATTATATTTTCTTTAAAAGTACTAAGGACAGTAAATATAAAATCTGATTAGCCTATTTCAACTGGTTAAGTATATGATTACATAGCCATATACATATAAAAATAATTCGGAATTCGATTTTTAGTGGAAGAGACCTCTATATGCAGTTCTGCAGTTCCGGTGGATAGTGGTACGGAATTTAAAAAGAAAAACAAAAATAAAAATCAGAGAAAATAAACTAAAAATACTTGGCACCAAACATCTTAGGAATGTAAAGCTTAGCTTTTGAACTTGTACTTGTCTTTGAGTGTCAACAAATTGTTAATGTTTGAATTTTTGCGAACGAAAAGCGTTGTCAAGTTTAATTTGTTAGTTTTGTTTATTAATTTTCAATAGTTCAACACGGCAACACTGACGCAAACGTGAAAGTGCCGTAAATATTCTATAATTTTGAAAAAGTAAAAAAAAAATTAAAAATTTTTTCCGATGTGAATAGACTGGGTTGTTTTATAGCTTGGTGTCTTTGGAAGGTTAAGATAGCGTTTGGATTTCACAGCTCTAGAGAAAATTATTCTTCTTTGGTTCACGTCACATGTTATGCTTATCGGGGGATTTTATAAAAGTCCCCTTTTTGATGGTATTTGAGCATTATAGTTTCTTGCACCTGCTGTTACAAATTAGATTAAAGAAATAGCAAAAACTTCTTTGTAATACAATCTCAGGAAATTTTACATGCTATTTCAGACTTAAAGTTTGGCACCCACATTTTGTCCGGAAAATATTTAAATTTCTTCGTGAATAGAATAGCTTCCTTTGCTTATTTAAAATATTTCCTTTGATTTTTGTTCAAAGGGTCATTGTGCTTTTTTCTATTTTGGTTGGAATGAAAAAGCCGGAAATAAATCTATTTTTGCTATTTCCTGTTAAAAGCTTATTTAAAATGAAACAGCTATTCAGTTGAGGTATTCTAGTTCGAGTATAGTATTTATCTAACGCATTTATGGTTGATGTTCCCTTTTGTAATTTGTAGGATTTCTGCTCTCCTACAGTTTTAATCTATCAACAAAAGACAACAAGTTTGCTATCACTTTATATCCGAGATTCAATTCTATCCTCCTGCCGAATCAAATTTTTTAAATCTGGTACTCATGGGTTTTTTTCAAATGAAAATGCTTTTGAGTATTGTATGAAAATTGCTGAAAAAGAGCCAATTTCTCTTATTTTTATGCAATTTTTAATATTTCTACTAGAAAAAGTCTAAGCAGTATCGAAACCACGGCTCGGTGATTGGGCAGATCTGGGACCAGTGAATTCAATAATATTCAATAATTCTAGAATTCTAGAATTCAATATATTGAATTCTAATATTCAATTCTAGAATTCAATATAAGTACCTTTTCATTTTGGGAGCAATATGCAGCTACATTTTGTCGCGAAATCACGTGTTTCAAAGGAACATAAACCTTAAGAACCGGAAAATCTGTTATATTATCAAAATGAAGCCCCAAATATAAAAATGATGTTGACGCAAAATACATAGGATTAGGAGGTATCCGGAATAGGAGGTATCCTATTCGTTCTCACTAAAATTGTGCTATTGGCAACCGGGTCGGTTCGCCTTCATATCTAAACTCTGGGTAGCAGCTCGCGAATTTCAGGACAATTGGGATAGCAATGTGCTAATACCCTTCGGTACCCTTTGAAAATCAATAAATAAATTGAAACGTTCCTTCATGTTTATGAGGCTGATCAGTCTTCAACATTTTCTTGTAAGTTTTTTATGGTTATATTTTTAGTACTTGTATGTGGCGATGCATCATTAAAGATAAGCCTCCTCTTTTCTTCTATACATACTATCAATTTATGTTTTCCTGACGTAACTCTTTTATCAAGTAATGAACCCACTACTACCCTGTATACACGGGGACACTATCTTGGCACCTACATTTTTAGCAATAGGTTTTTGCCTAGTAAAATGTTGTTTTTTTTTACAAGTAGTGATCAGTGATACCATTAGCTGAAGGGCCATGCAACGGAGATCAGCGCCGCCAGTAAGGACTGTAATAGTTCGATACTGTATTTCTTTTACTTATGTTAGATGTATGCACTATCATGTTATCTACTTTAATTTATTGATTTGAGCGAGCATCCCCCTTTAATTAGCATTCGGCATCCCCCTTTTAGAGGCCTAACTTATTGGGTAACGAAAATTGCTATCTGCTGCCCCAAATTTGATCAAAGAGTCCTGATCCGGCACTGAAATATCGACCCTATTTTTACCAAAGGGTAATCTGTTGTGCAGTCAGGAAGAGTTCCAAACCCTCCCTATCTCCTGGATAAACGGAGAATTATAATAGAAAAATAATACCCTTGTTAAGTATAAAACGGCTATGAATTTGCAAAAACACTTGGTTGAATTTAACAAAGCTTTTCGTCCATAAAGATTCAAACATTAAAAATATACTGATTCCTAATGACAACTACAACTTCTAAAGCTGTTTGATCCTATTTGGTTTTGGCTCGTTTCTTTTTTCTTTTTTTTTTTTTACTGATTTTCACCTATGCTTTGCTTTTGTTAATTAGGTGCCAAAACTACCAAAAACCTGTAACTATACATTAAGTTTTCTTTATTAAAATTTCAATTTCTGGTTTTTCTTCTAATTTTGTAAGATGTATATGATTGTATAAGTTCTCACTAAAACAATCAGATTTCATTTTTACTGTCTTTTGTTATTTAAGCTTTTAAAGCTGCCCTCTTGTGATGTACAAATTATGTGGGCTCGAAGCACTTAAGAAGATGTATCTTATTTAGTTATTTTTTTTCTTTCTTTTTGAATAATTTGGATCACAAATAATTTGAATGAAACCATATATAAAGTCAGTAAATACTTACTTAAAATGAGAATTTAAAGTTTAAAAATTTGGAGGTTTTGCCAAAACCACAGTCACGCACTGAAAAAATAGAACAGTCAAGGACCTTTTTGAGGTGGAGTTTATTATATACCCGACAGGGTAATTGTTTCTCGTGATCAATCGCAAAGTTTTTCCAGTCTATGCCTTTGGGCTAATGTATTAATTTTTGCTTTCCTCGTCCCAAAATAGGAAGGAGAAAACTTGTGTCGGAATAAAATAAAAAATGTTTAAATCCATAAGACTTCTCAATAACTAATTTTATGGTTTATCCTTTCTGACAAGCCTAAGACTTGAATGTGCTGGGCTTCTAGCATAGACCTATCTTAATTTGTATAATTAGTAAGTGCCTGCTAGTATATAAAAAATTGTTTAGAAATAACCTATTTATTTGTGTATGTTAATACACATGAGGGAAAAACCAACTAACAAGTCCGCATAATTGGAATCTCAATCTCGGGATCACATGTTTGAGCGCCCTGTTAGTGTTTTTTTTTCGTTGGTGAAAAATAAATATAAATATATATAAATATATAATATATAAATAAATATATATAATATATAATTTATATATTATATAATTTATATTATATAATATATAATTTATATATTATATAATTATATATATTATATAAAAATATATAATAAATATAAATTTTGTTTTGGGCTGCATATGGGTAAAATAATTTGACTATAAATGTGATAAATGATTTAATCCCCTGCGTTTTTCGGAGTTTTTGCGAATTTCTTGGAAAAAAAAATTGTGTTCTCTAAAATCTCTCCAGAAATTAGATTACATAGTTTTGCTTATTTGTTTTCACGGTTTGGCATGATATCAATGACCAAAATGTGGCACTGCTCTAAACACTTCATCATTTTGAAATAACAAAACGAAAAGTCTTAAAAAATCAAGGCTTTCAGTTGTGAGTAGAGATAAAATGGGTCTGGGGAGGTTTTTTTTTATGTTCATGGCACTTTCAGTTCTAGAGGCATGGTAAATTGCTAATACCAAGTTTTTATTTATCATCGTCAATTTTTTAACCTTTACTGTGACGACAATAACCACGAACAAATTTTTGAAGTAACGTTTTTGCGTACGTATCGATGTTGTCTTGGCAATGAAGATTTAATGATATAACTGACACAAAGCACGCACTATTTCAGGTTGGATTTTTGAGACTCCTTTATACCTACA
The DNA here is from genome assembly GCF_032884065.1 of Artemia franciscana. Lineage (NCBI taxonomy): Eukaryota > Metazoa > Arthropoda > Branchiopoda > Anostraca > Artemiidae > Artemia > Artemia franciscana. The sequence goes on from NC_088873.1 coordinate 44,182,272, forward strand.
TCTTAATTTTTATTTTTTTGGACGAACATCAGCTCAATATTTTTTTGTTTAAGAGTTTTCTATCCGTGTTCTCAATTACAATACTTAAATTTTGCTTCTAGAGAATTTAACTCTTCAACCTGACTGGTTCTTCTGGTTTATTTAACGAATTCTCCTTTCTCTTTGCTATTTAGATAGCATACTCATCGCGGGTTTTACCACTATCTAGAAAAACCTGGAAAGTTTGAAAAAAAGGGATAGGGTAGGTGCATCGTACTTGAGGAACAAGATCAAAGAGGTCGCTGTTGCACCTCAAGGTCATATATGAAATTTTTACACGTCTGAGGTAATTGCCGAAAACCGATTGGTAAGCTGTTCTCAAAGGGAGGATCAGCATGCTAATGTAGATCAGGAGGGTTATAGCGTGATTTAATATACATTGATCTTCTGATCTTTCTTTTGCATGCAGCCAGGGCCGTATCCAGGATTTTGATCGGGTGGGGGAGTTTACGTAAAAAAAAAACACATCAAAAATTTTTACATGCATTTCTGTTACATTTTGACAAGTCGGACTAATATTTTGGGGGCTGGTGTTCAAACCAACTTATCCCTCCCCTGGCCTGTATACAACTTGTGCGAGGAACAAGAAAAAGGATGTGATGAATTTATAAATGCAGTCGAGATTTAAATAGACCAAATTTGCAATTGCGTATCCACGCTTTGATTTGAATAATTTTTGAGAAGATGGGACATAGTTATTAGGAGGATGTAGCCCCCCCCCCTAAAAAAATGACGCATAACCCTGCTTCCTTTACTATTCTCAGTAATATAGAACATATCTAACTTTTATTTGCTCTACAAATTGTAATTGATGTTACTACCAAATTATCTTTATCAAAAAAAGTATCAATCTTCATTATGCTAGCAACAGTATTGGAAAGGTCCCCCCCCCCATATAAAAGGAGCTTAGGTACACAATCTTACTTCCTAACCATCCTCAATAAAACTGAAACCATTAGTTTTGTGACTTTAGATATTTTATTTAGTAATTGATGTGTTTTACCCCTTATTTTCTACTGTGGTATGGGTTCTTTCAGTGTAACTATGTCTTGTCGATGAGGTTATACGTATAGGGGTTGAAAGTTATCCAAAATAATTGCCAAAAACCACTTCCTGAGCTGTATGCAAAAGGAATCAACAGGATAATTAATGCTCAATCACACTTCAATCCTATTAATCTACATTATCCCGAATATCCTACCTTTGAGAGTAGCCTACCAAGCAGTTTTGCCAATTATCTCAGACCAAGGCCAAGGGGAGGGGCTAGGGAGTTTGAACCTCCCCCACCTGAAATTTTTTTTCCAACTCGCAAAAACATAATAAAAGACACAAAGCACATGTTGGTACGCTTTTTTGTAACCTCTCTCCCCTCTGACGAAATACCCCGCTCCCTTGAACAAAAATCACGTATACGGCCCTATTTCAGACATTAAAATTTCAGATATGACCTTTAGGTGCAACAGCGATGACACAGGGGTTAGAACTTGTCGCTGATGCGTTTAAAGGTCGTATTTTATAGTCTCGAATTTCTTAAAAATTGCCAAAGACCCTTCGCTCAGCTGTATTCGCTCGTATTTTATAGTCTCGAATTTCTTAAAATTGCTAAAAATCGTTCGCTCAGCTGCATTCAAAGGAGAGATAAGTGAAGCGAAATCCGAACTCCGGTCCTCCTGATCTATATTATCCCGCTGATTTGCCCTTTGAGAACGGCTTAGTAAACCGTTTTTAGCAATTGCCTCAGACATGTGATGTCAAACGATCTTAGGCGTTAAACTCTTTTCTTCTTCTAGTTTAAAGTGGCCTCCAACAAGTTAAAATAGTTATTTTGTTAGTTAAAATAATTATGTTGTTAGTTAAAATAGTTATGTTGTTAGTTAAAAAAGTAATGTTGTTAGTGGCCTCCAACAAGTTAAAATAGTTATATTTTCCTATGACTTGTATATTTCTGTAGTTTAATCTAATTCAAATGAGTGTATAAATTGGAGTCTTGTGACAGTTGAAAGGAAAATCTTCCGACATTGTTTACTTGATACTATAACCGATTGATATCCAACCCGCATGGACTTATTCGGGAATGTACTGCCCGCCCTTGTTTTGGAAGATGTACTGCCCTAGGTAATTTCCCATAGACAGCCACTTTGTTTTGCTTTCAACTTTTACCTGTCTTGAATCAATATCTTGAAAATCGTTAATTGTGTCACAATTAATGGTTGCTCATACTTAGCAAGTAAAGAAGTATACTGCCTTGCTAAAGTAAATTTGAAAATATATTTCATTCAGGCACGTGCATTGTAATTGTGTTTTGTTTTTAAACCCCTTTTGAGGTTAGTTTCAAGTTTTTTTTTGTGGATTTGTTTGGTTATCCCTCCTCCATGTCATCCTGTGGCATTTGGAGGGGATTTGTTTATGTTAACTTTTTTGTTAATAATTGATATTAAATAAATAAAAGAAGTAGAGATTTGTTTGGAAGGGGTTGCAATAAAAATAAAAACAAACTTGATGTTATTTGAATAAGAAGTGTCAGGGAGTTTGGGAATATATAGTATTTCGAGGGGTGAGAGACTCCTTGCCCCCTACCCTCGCATACGTCCCTGATCTGATTTTTTTGTTATTCAGTTTTTCCCACGTTATAAACGAGATGAGGATTGCCAATATCCGACCAGAAAGGACTGTTGTAAAAAATAGAATTAAAAAATAAAAAAAAAATAATTTTATAATTTTGATATTAGCACAAATATACAAAAAGGAATGATCTAGTTCCTGTATTGGTCCGTCATTTTATATGACGGACCAATATGACGTCATTTTATAACCAATTAACAAGCACTGTTAGTGGTTGTTTTTCCCAAGAAGCTTAGCTTAGTTGGAACCTTAACAATGCAACGACAATGCACTACAAATAGATAGAATGCAGTGACATACAAAAAGAAAGGAAGTCAGAAACAGAGAACCCTTTAGTCCATCTAACTTCGGCAGTATATTCATCAAAATACCCTGCCCTGTGTTTATCCCTGTCTGGATAAGACGGCCTGTGGCCGGAGACACTCCGGGAGTAGTGAGTGAGCCACTTTAGTCCGAATATTAAAATTTTGTAACTCATACTAGATGGTACGTCATTAAATGACACAGCTACTAGACTTCGCTGATAATTTAAGTATTCAACTATTCCTCTTGTTTTATGACCTTTTTGCATGAAAGTTAAACAATTGTACTAAAAATAGACATTATATCTTTATATTAACTTTTTATTTTGAAGAAGGAATGTATCTTCTATTTTTGTGTAGAAGCAGATGTCATTAGTCACGAACTGTCACTATACACGTTCATTCTGCTGTTTTGCACAGATCATGCTTAATGACAGGATTAAATGATGTGAGTTGATGGAACTGCTCTAAACATTAATTAATTGCTCTTTGGTTATAACCTCCTTACTTCAGTGATAAATAGAATTAAAACACACAATGTTAAATAAAAAAGAAGGAAGTGAAATCAATATAGGATTTTACTAAAATAGGATTTAATATGATAGTATTTTCTCGTTTGAAGAAGAAATCCTCCTTAAACTGTTCTATATTTTGAAAAGGTACACTCTCTGTAGCTTACAATCGCAAACCCTTCAAAAAGCCATGACAGATTGTTTTTTTATTGGCTGCTGCCCCAATTGTCTAATACTTGGTTTTATTAATTCCCCCTTAGACTGGACGTCAACGTCCGTAAAACATGTTTAATGGAGTGACGCTCCTGATCTGAAAGTACAGTCAGTACTGCCATCTATTCTGAGAAAACGTTTAAATATTCATCTTCATTAACTAAGGATAAAATATGTAGGCTGGTGAAAAATTCTGGAAAAATTATTATTTTTGTATGGCTTTTTTATTATTTCATTTCCTTTTTAAGTATTTATTTTCTTTTGGCAACACCCTTCTTAACCCAAATTAGATCAGATTTCTATTTTTCGACTTAAACTGGCTTTTGCTGCATTTTCCTTGAACTTAAGAGATGCACTTAAGAAATTACACGGAAGCGTTTCTTTCTCTTTCGGTTTTTGCTAAAGTAGGTTTATTTATTTTTAAAATTGCCAGTCTTTTTTTGAATCACTGTAAACGAAAATACTTGGATGTGTCTGCCGGATTTTTAGGAGACTATTTATATATATATATATATATATATATATATATATATATATATATATATATATATATATATATATATATATATATATATATATATATATATATATATATATATGTAATAAAATGTTGTTCAGTCTGTTACGTAAAGGTAAAACAGTAATTGTCCAAAATAATAGGTCTTTTCTATTTATAACTGAAGACATTAGTCCTCAGAGTCCTTTTTTTATAAAGGGAGCCAGATATTTTCTTTTTGTTTTGATGGAGCATGAAGTGTCACAAAGAATTTTTTCGGTGGGGGGGGCTGCTCTCCTATATGAGGGCATAAATAAACAGTACGAAGGTAAAAAAAAGTCCTTTTAAATTTCCCAGAGAGGGGGGAGGGTGGAGCAAGTGCTATCACAAGTATTGAATTTACCAGAATTTAACTGAAAATATTTCTTATTTTTCAATTTATATACATTTTTTAGTGTCTTATTGTTTTTCAGAAGGGACACGGCCTCCCTCAGGTTGGAATTTTGATTCTCACAAGCCAGTTTATAATTTTCCTTTTTAATGCTTGCTTAAACTTATAATTATGCTTCTGTAAAGGATTTTACATGAAAATATGTAAATAATGAGCATAAAATTAAAATAAAATGTGACAAATATATGTGCTAAAAGAACCCTTATATTGCTGGGTTTCCGCCCAGAAACGGGAAAAAGAGAGAGAAAAAAAAAGCTGACTGGTCAGTTAAGCATTCGAGAATTTTTTTTTGTGTTTTTTGTTCGGGTGCAATTTAGTATAGACATATATTTTGTATATATTATTTCTATTATTTATATATATATATATATATATATATATATATATATATATATATATATATATATATATATATATATATATATATATACATATATACATATATATATATATATATATATATATATATATATATATATATATATATATATATATATATATATATATATATATATATATATATATATATATATTGTTACTCTCTTATTTATATTTTCGTTGCATTTTATTTATACGTGGAAAGGCAGTTCGGAAAAAAAAAGTGCCAATAAAATGCCCGAGACTTTCGCTCAGCCGTTCTCAGTGCAAAAAAAAGAATAAATAAAAATAAAGATAAAAATAAAAATAAAAAATAAAGATGAGAGTTTACGTTGGACAATATAAAAAGACAAATCTTAAAAACACAAACTAAAAAACTTGGGCCTTTTTCAACGAATGGTGAAACTCTCTTTTCTCACTCTCTTTTCTCACTGGCTTTGATCCTCGTTTTTCTTCATTGTCCGTTTTTCTTCATTGCTATTTTTTCGGCATAGTCGAAATATCTAATAACTATGTCTTTGGTGTGACTCAATCCCCCATAGTCCCCTGGGGAAGGGCTGCAGGTTATGAACTTTGCCCATTGTTTATATATAGTACTGGTTATTGGTAAGTATACAGACGGTTTCAGGGGGGATTTTTTCTGTTTTGGGGGGGATTGTGCTACTTGGGAGGATCTTTCTTTGGAGGAATTTTTCATGGAGTAAGATAATTTCTATGAAGAGGGCACGGGTAACTCCTTAGCGTCATATTCGTCCATATGACGATTTTTTCCATAGAACATCACGATTTTTTCCATAGAATGTTAAGATAGAATGTCCATAGAAAATTCTTTTCCATAGAACGTCAGTAATTCTTTGGTAATCATCTTTTTTGAGGTTTGCGAAGCTTTAGTAATTCATTTCTCGATAATTTAGCTATATGATTCTTGCTCCTAATGAAATGAAAGCTGTAGCAGACGACAAGAAGGCAGGAGCTGCTTGCCTTGAAAAAACTAGCACGTTTTTTCGTTCTGTTTGTTTCTCATTTAGCCAGTGAGGTTTCGAAATTTTTGAATATTCATCTTAGCAAAAGAAATATTCAGTTTACTGACAAATTTACCGTGGGTACATTGAACTTGCCTTTTTGTACAATCCAGTTCGAAAAAAAGAAAAAAAAATAATAATTCGCTCACTGCACGAGTTTGAAATATATAATATATACGTAGATTACGTATTTGAACGTGAATACTTCACGGACCTTGGTTTAACTTAAATCCCTTTTATGGGGCTAAAAACACATAGCTTTTTATAGTGACAATCTTCCTGCATTTGGAAACAGAAAAATAAAATGTAAAATGTGAATCTTTGCAAAATAAGAAATTGATCCTTTCCACGAACGAACACTTTCCCGTGTAATATATTGGTTATTCTAACATAGTATTTCAAGGACTATGATTTGGTATAAATCACTTTCTGGAGCTAGGAAGCCAAGTTTTTGCAGTGACAATGCTGTCCAACAAGTACTTGGCTGCGGAGAAACAAATATCAATAACTAAAAAATGAGTGCCTTATGTTTATTCGACAGTTTAAAGTAAATGGTAACGTAGCTTATGAAAGGAGGAAGTTCCTTAATGGAAGTAGTAAATGGTAACATAGCTTATGAAAGGAGGAAGGAAGAAGCGCAGTATAGTGCACTGTAAAAAACTTTTAACAAAATTTTTAAACCAGTAAAAAAAAATCCATTTTTTGTGTACATTGTAGCATACCTTTTTTTGTGTATTATGTACATTCGATAGCGTACCTTTTAGAAACACATTGTCTAAGTCAGGGTTTTTTTGTTTGTTTGTTGTTGTTTTTGTCAGGAGAACTTTTTTGTTATACTTTCATTCATATTATACTATGATTCATTAAGATCACTGTCTGGGGCTAACAACACACAGCTTTTTACAGAGACGAGACAATCCTCATCGAATCTGCCGCTTTTAAAATAGAATCTATTCATAATTTACATTGTTTTTCTTTACTACAAATGAGTCGTTCTTGGCAACAATGTCTAAAAGTAAAACTCTTCCTCCTCCTTCTTCCAATTACAAACTTGTGATGTTTTTCATCCATCTCAAATCGTATCTAAGTAATATTTTATTTTTAATGCATTATATTCCTTATAGCCTTCAACCCTCGATCCTTAGGGTATAAATGCGTAACAATAACAATACCCATCCTTCTTCTGAACATCTAGGCATGATTAGAACATTAGTCTTAGCTATATTTACATAAAGGCCGTCGGCGACAGAAAGCTATAATCTTATGTCACTTAAATGATCAATCTTTTTTTCAAAGTAACATTTCTGATTTCTTTATAGGCACACAATGTATTATACTATCCCATTCAAAGATGATAGGTAATGAAGCTCTGAGCTGGTTATTTAATTGATGCGATCTATAGTAGGGGCTCTCATTTTATGAAAGAGTGACTAATAAGGAAAAAAATACCCCCCTTTTAAAAATGGTTGTTATGGAAAGATGGGCTTTGACAACACATAGCCTATTCTTAAATATTTTTGGATGTTAGAAAGCTTTAGTGAAATAAATACATTACATGTCCCTTTAGGCCCATGCCCCTTCCTCTGAATTATTACTCTGATTTTCCAATTTTGTAAGCTATTTTTCGCGTTTATCCTTATAATTCGCATATTTTTGAATTTTTTATGTTTGTATCTCCTAGGAATATTGGGCTTTTACCCACCCTGAAATAAATTCCTGTGATACAGAATGAGACAGCACTTCATTTTTTTCGATTTGTAATGTTTTATATTGTCCCTGTTCAAAGTGAAAATTAGTTATTATAAACAATGGATTTAATCTTCAAGTAGGGGCTATTGGCTGTGGCGTAGTTTCGTCAGAATCCTGGGGGGGGGGGGGGGTAATGTCGGAGTCAATTTCCTCAAACCGAGTGAAAATAACAGTAAAAATGAAAAAATGAGCCATAGGGCCATAGTACCAAAAAGGTACCAAAAAACAGACCCATTTCTATGAATGCTTGAATTATGTAGGCTATCCTAGTTTTGACATGATTTTCGAAGCAACTAAATTTCGGCCGGGGGTGGGACAAAATGGTGTCTTAGAGGAACTGGTGTCTGGGTGGGGGTAAACTGATGTCTGGGAGGGGCAGTTGTCCCCCTGTCCCATGACAAATTACGCCCCTGGTTATTGGCCTTTTTGTTCCTTAAGCTTCTTTGCTAGGAAGGTTAAGGTCATAAACACCTCTCGAGATAGCATTAAGAAGGCTAAGAATTAAATTGGAGGAAGTCCAGAAGTGTAGCTTTACTGCCATAGGCTCCAGAAGTTCAGTTACTATTGTAAACAATTATAAGACTAATTTACTTGATAAAACTGAGATTTTTTTTTTTATCAAACTTTGTTGATGAAATTTGAAAGCAATGAGCGAGACAAAGCAGGTTGGATTTTTGTTCACAGTTGTTTCAAAATTATATATTCAATGAAACTTCTTTTTTGGGTAGTATAGGCCACCAATTGCCTAAAAAATTGTGTTTTTGTTTCTTTAACCTTCAAAAAAAAATTTTATGATTTATGTTACTTTTCTGCAACTATTAATCTATCCAACCACCATTCTGCTCACAATTGTTGTTTATATTGTACAAATCGTTTCAATTCAAATATTCTCTAAAAAATTGTAACAAATTTCCACAAATTGAAAATTGCTAAGTTAACCTGGAATTTGTCTATTCAATAGATTTGGCTGTGTAAAATATTATCTGTGTAACTTACTACCTCGACCCAGAGTCAATCTTTGGCCTCAATACGGGGTGTTGCCTGTTCCGTTTTCGTCCAGATCTTCATTCACACCGGCCTCTCCTGATCTGACATTGGTTTTGGTTGTCTTGGAATCTCAAATTAGTCTCGGCTTCCTCGGTGTGACTAGCTCTGTCTCGCACAAAAGTCTGCTAAAGGCATGACTGATCTACAAGCGAGTGGTATAAGTGTGGTCTATAAGCGTGGTAAACATTTTCGGCCGTAGGTTTTCATCCAGTAGTTTTTCTAATCTCTTTAGTATTCTCCGTACCTTGTCCAATAGATTTACATCCTCGCCACTTACTAATAAACGGATTTGGCATAGAGAACAAATAAGTTATATCGACCTTGAGTCGGTATCGGCATTAAAAGAAGGGTTCTTTCTTGCGACATTGCTTATGTTATAATCGGTACAGTGCAGATCTATCTCGATTCTTGGTTTAAATACTCCAAATGGGTATAAGCGGCCTCTTGTTGTCTTTCTAGTCTGGAATGGAACTTTAATTAATTACAATAAAAGTTTAGTGATGTACCTTTGGCTATTTTAGGCTATAAGATAAAGAGAAGCTATGCCTTTGTATTATAATCAGTATTTTGTTTTAATTTTAAAAAATTCTTCCTTGTCTCTAATTACTGACATAGTAATCTTTTCATTAAATTCACTTTAATTTTGATGTCATGTACACTAAATTCAAATCTTCAATTAATGCCTTAATAACATATAGACAAATTATTTTCCTTAAAATCTTGTTCTCAATCAACTATACAACATCCAAAATCCTTCAAACCTTCCCATAGCCTTCTATCAACCATAAGGGGGGTAGAAAACTTCGCTTTACAAATTACTTAAATACTCCATTCTAATCCTCCTTTAAAATAACCAAAATTACATTACTGAATTTCTTTGTATTCCCTTTTGGCTGTTAAAAAATAAAATAAAAATATGGTCAAGTCATGCCCTTAGCCGTGATTCTCTAGCGATGATTTTTGTTTTTGAACTTCGAAGGGAACGACTTCTTAATGATTTTTGAAGAGATACTCTTACCATAAGAGGCAGACCACGTAATAATGCACTTAAACTGGATATTAAACTTTTTATGGATGACTCTTGATTTTTTTAAATTAGAATTATGCTGACTGAGGGTATAGTGTTAGCAGGCACGTACGCAGGAATTTTCTTTTCTGGGGGGGGGGCAAAAACCTTCTGAACAGCAGATATAAAGTAGCACTTTTTTATTTAGTAATGCAAAAAGCAAGTATATAGGAAAATACCGATTAACTTTAATCTGTAGTATTGTAGCGGACGGGGGGGGGGGAAGAAGACTGAAACCTCAAAACTATGTTTTAGGCTGAGGTTATGTTCATAGCGATTTAGAACCAGTGATTAATCTATTATATCCCACTGAAAGGGAAATTTTAGGGTTAACAGTACAATATGGATTCTAAGGGGGGTAGTTCTTTTATTGCAAAAACGTAGATTTTAATGAAAAATGATATTTTCCAAAGTTGATCCATTAAAAGCTGTACTTTATCCTGAAAGGGATGGGGATAAACGCCCTAATATCAAGGATAATTCTATTTTGCTGTGGAAAGCAAACTCTCTTTACAAAACAAAACAAAAAACAGTACAATTGCTAATTACTTCAAAGAGGGTAAAAAGTTAGACAGAAAATGGGTTAATAATTGTGCAGTGACTTGACCGGATAATGGCATGCTGTAAAATCCCCCAAAAAAGGCTTCACACATATATCTAGATTCTTAATAAATGTCCTACTTTTGCCAGAAATCCCAAGAAACCATGGGGAAATTAAACATTTCACAAAGTTTCGGGGGGGCTAAGGCCCCCCCTGCGTACGTGCCAGAGTGTTAGTAACTTGATGGGTATCAGGGTATAGTAACCAGAACTTTGCCTTGGTTCGCTTGAATGCTGAGGTCATAGTAATTTAAAATTAATTTAAAGTAATCACATTATAAAAAAGAAGATATTTCGCTCTCACTATTTTCACTGTCTCCAAATACATCTATCTCCAAGTATCTCCAACTGCAATAGGCAGGCTAAGTAATAAAAAGCTTAAACTGGATATTAAGCATTAAATATAATGATGAATTTTATAAGTTGGGATCATGTTTACTGAGGCTATAGTATTAGTAACCTGGATCGTTATCAGGGTATAGTAACCAGATGTAATCTTATTAAACCATGCCTAGAACTTAAAATCCCATTAATCATGTTATAGTAGGAGGGAGATCCTTGATACATCGTTTGGCTTTAGGTATCCCTGAACGTTCGAATTTTTTTTAGGGCTGCCCTGAATGATAATTGGATTTTCTTAAGTATCCCTGAAAATTGACGCTCGTAAATACACGAACGTTAACGCGAAATGCAAATTGTCAATTTTTCTTAATGTTTGTTTTCGAAGAGATGGGTTTCAAGAAACTGTATAAAAGCAGCCCATAGAGAATATTCTAGTAAAACCTTGTCTTCGTTATGGCTTTTGTAGGCACAGTTGGCCGGGTGAAAATATCTTTTTGGTCACAGGAGCTACTTTTTTTCACTAAAAAAGTGCCACTTTAAATGCGCCGGATTTGTCTTTTGAGCCTTTAAAAGCACCGATAGAGACTGGAGCTGCCAGGCAACATCAAAAAGCACGGGCGACTTAGCCTTAAAATGCCATAATGAAGACATGGCTTATGAAAAAGGAACACCTCAGCCCAAGGAATAAGCTTCGCCCCTGGATTACACGATACGGTATCCTTAGTATATACCCTGGCCTTAACGCACCTGTTGGGACACACCTCCAAAATATGTTTCAAGTTAATCTACTAACCGTCTATTTTGATTTAAATCTTCAATAAACTGCTTGTCTCCGTCTCAATCAAGACCATATGGCTGTAAACGAGTTGCCACATCCTAATTTTATGTTTTTTTTGGGTGTGCTTTCCCCGAACAAGAATCTTGTGTATTTTGCAGGCTTGTGATTACGTCTTGCATCCTTTGTGGTTGTTAGGTGTCTATACTGACGAATTTTACGGCTTTTCATGGATAAATTTGGGATTTTTTCTTCGCAGTACGAAAGACTGAACACCAGATAAAAATTTGCTGCATGGAAACGGCAGGAATTCATTTCCAATTGCCATGAACCCGTACAGGAGCCAAGTACTGGGTCTTTACTTCTCAGACTATTTTGCTCTATTAAAAAAAAGAGAAAAAAAGAAAAAAGAATGGAGAGATATTGCAAAATTCCCATTTCAAAATGTGTTTCCTTTTTTTTTTACTGTTTTTGAGTTAAATCTGTCAATGTATACTTATTGCCCCAACCTAATTGACTAGTGAGGTGCATGAAGCTTTTTGACATTTTGACACTTGACGTTTTCTATTCGACATCTCATATTTTCTAATTTGAAAGACATTATGTACCTGACGTTTACCCTTTGATTTATCGATCTTGGGGTTTATAACTGAAAAGTTCAAAAATCGTTAAAAAAAAAGAAAAAGAATGGAAAGAATGGATCAATTTGGGATTTTTTCTTTGCAGTACGAAAGACTGAATTTGTGATAACACCAGACAAAAATTTGCTGCATGGAAAAGGCAGGAATTCATTTCCATTTGCCATGAACCCGTGCATGAGCCAAGTAGGCTACTGGGTCTCTACTTCCAAGACTATTTTTGCTCTATTAAAAAAAGAGAAAAGAATGGAGATATACTGCAAAATTCCCACTTCAAAATTGTTTCCTTTTTTTACTGTTTTTGAGTTAAATCTATCAATGTATACTTATTGCCCCAACCTAATCGACTAGTGAGGTCCGTGAAGATTTTTGACATTTTGACACTTGACGTTTTCTACCTGACATCTGATATGTTCTAATTTGAAAGGCATTATGTACCTGACGTTTGCCGAAAGGCAGGAATTCATTTCCATTTGCCGTGAACCCGTCCATGAGCCAAGTACTGGGTCTCTACTTCCAAGACTGATTTTGCTCTATTAAAAAAAAAGAGAAAAGAAGAAAAAAGAATGGAGACATACTGGAAAATTCCCACTTCAAAATTGTTTCCTTTTTTTACTGTTTTTGAGTTAAATCTATCAATGTATACTTATTGCCCCAACCTAATCGACTAGTGAGGTCCGTGAAGATTTTTGACATTTTGACACTTGACGTTTTCTACCTGACATCTGATATTTTCTAATTTGAAAGGCATTATGTACCTGACGTTTACCGAAAGGCAGGAATTCATTTCCATTTGCCGTGAACCCGTCCATGAACCAAGTACTGGGTCTCTACTTCCAAGACTGTTTTTGCTCTATTAAAAAAAAGAGAAAAAAGAATGGAGACATACTGGAAAATTCCCACTTCAAAATTGTTTCCTTTTTTTTTACTGTTTTTGAGTTAAATCTATCAATGTATACTTATTGCTCCAACCTAATCGACTAGTGAGGTCTGTGAAGATTTTTGACATTTTGACACTTGACGTTTTCTACCTGACATCTGATATTTTCTAATTTGAAAGGCATTATGTACCTGACGTTTACCGAAAGGCAGGAATTCATTTCCATTTGCCGTGAACCCGTCCATGAGCCAAGTACTGGGTCTCTACTTCCAAGACTGTTTTTGCTCTATTAAAAAAAAGAGAAAAGAAGAAAAAAGAATGGAGACATACTGGAAAATTCCCACTTCAAAATTGTTTCCTTTTTTTACTGTTTTTGAGTTAAATCTATCAATGTATACTTATTGCCCCAACCTAATCGACTAGTGAGGTGCGTGAAGATTTTTTACATTTTGACACTTGACGTTTTCTATTTGACATCTGATATTTTCTAATTTGAAAGGCATTATGTACCTGACGTTTACGAAAGGCAGGAATTCATTTCCATTTGCCGTGAACCCGTCCATGAGCCAAGTACTGGGTCTCTACTTCCAAGACTGTTTTTGCTCTATTAAAAAAAAAAGAGAAAAGAAGAAAAAAGAATGGAGACATACTGGAAAATTCCCACTTCAAAATTGTTTCCTTTTTTTAATGTTTTTGAGTTAAATCTATCAATGTATACTTATTGCCCCAACCTAATCGACTAGTGAGGTCCGTGAAGTTTTTTGACATTTTGACACTTGACGTTTTCTACCTGACATCTGATATTTTCTAATTTGAAAGGCATTATGTACCTGACGTTTACCGAAAGGCAGGAATTCATTTCCATTTGCCGTGAACCCGTCCATGAGCCAAGTACTGGGTCTCTACTTCCAAGACTGTTTTTGCTCTATTAAAAAAAAGAGAAAAGAAGAAAAATAAATGGAGACATACTGGAAAATTCCCACTTCAAAATTGTTTCCCTTTTTTTACTGTTTTTGAGTTAAATCTATCAATGTATACTTATTGCCCCAACCTAATCGACTAGTGAGGTCCGTGAAGATTTTTGACATTTTGACACTTGACGTTTTCTACCTGACATCTGATATTTTCTAATTTGAAAGGCATTATGTACCTGACGTTTACCGAAAGGCAGGAATTCATTTCCATTTGCCGTGAACCCGTCCATGAGCCAAGTACTGGGTCTCTACTTCCAAGACTATTTTTGCTCTATTAAAAAAAAAAGAGAGAAGAAGAAAAAAGAATGGAGACATACTGGAAAATTCCCACTTCAAAATTGTTTCCTTTTTTTACTGTTTTTGAGTTAAATCTATCAATGTATACTTATTGCCCCAACCTAATCGACTAGTGAGGTCCGTGAAGATTTTTGACATTTTGACACTTGACGTTTTCTACCTGACATCTGATATTTTCTAATTTGAAAGGCATTATGAACCTGACGTTTACCGAAAGGCAGGAATTCATTTCTATTTGCCGTGAACCCGTCCATGAACCAAGTACTGGGTCTCTACTTCCCAAACTGTTTTTGCTCTATTAAAAAAAAAGAAAAAAGAATGGAGAAATAAAAGCCTTTAAATCTTCTTTTATTCCTATTGCTAGTTTTCTATGAAGATTTTATTTATTATGCTACATTTATCCGAGTGTTTGTTTCTTACTATACACAAAATTGCCTCAAGAAGTCGATTCTATAGCTTCTTTGTCTCTCGGAATTTTGTCGAAAATATATGGAATAGTAATAAAAACCTGCTAGTTAATGAAGCCAATTTTGTATAAGTGGTTAGGGAATGGAGTGAGTGGCATGTGGAGCAAAGTGTAATATCTTAGGTGAGTGTATCAAAAGAGTCAAGGCAGTGCAGGATCTTGGTATATTTAAGATATATCATTAGGGTTTCCCCTTGGGGAGAAGGGGTAGGAATGTTCCTTAATAAGCGATTGAGTAAATTTAAGTGAAGTGAGTGATTGAGTGAATTGAAGTAAATTTTAAAAGGCTGTTAAAGAATGAATTATTTTCTAAATATGATTTTAGGAATTAATTTAATTGGATGCATAGTTGATAGATAAATTGGTTTTAAATCATTAAATTTAGTGTTTTATTTTGACTGAGGTGTGTTAAGGAGGGAGTTGACTGTTAAGTGTTAAGTTAGTAGTAGCAGGGTATGTGACATTGAATTGAGTTTTTTTGTTTTAAACCCTCCATAGTTTAATGTTAATTATTATTATTTTTTTGGATTTGTTGGGTTATCCCTCCTCCATATCATGCTGTGGCATTTGGAGCAGATGTGTTTATGTTAATTTTTTTATTATTAATTTATATTAAAATAAACTATTTCTTATTTACTTTATAGGGCGACTAGTGAAAAGAACTTTTTTTTGCCCCATTTAAGGCCGGGTAAACATACCATAAATGATCAACTTTGGGAGCAGGCACTTACGCAGGATTTTTTTGTGAAGGGGAATTGATAATTTGAACAAGAAGTACCCGGAAATTGAAGAAAATTTACGATTTTAGTCAGAGGAGGAGTCCTGAGACACCTACGTACGTCCCTGATTAGGGGGAGATAATATCTCTTTGTGTATCAATTCCATTGATTAATCCTTTTGTGCGTTGTTGCATGGAGTACATTATATACCTCTCCGCATATTACGTTTATTGTGTATTTAAACCTGTTATTATAATAGTTATTTGCGACCCCTCATTAGCACAGTATACCCAACAAAGCAGATTAATTTTTGTATTAACGACAAATACGTACTTGTCAGACCAACGTGCTACCAGGTACGTTCGCAATTAGGTACAAAAGCTCCCGTTTAAGATTCTGAACAGATGGTACGAAATTTCATGCTTCAAATTTAGTATAGAATTTTCGGTTGAAGGCCTGATTTTACCATTATTAGTGAATGACTATAATTTTCATTGATGGGCCACTTTTCTCAATCAATCTTCATTTGTGGCAACAATGTAATGTCTGTAGCTTCCTTTTATCCTGGGCTTTTTTCTCGGGTCGATGAACGATTTTATAAGTATTTTAAATCACTGCCTTTGCCACTTACATACAGTAGCAGATAATTTCGTAAACAACATTGGTTTAGACCATTTAGGCCATTTGATGGCAGTTTTAGGCCATTTTGTTAGCCTGCCATGACAAAAAAAATCAAGAGGGAAGAAAAGTGAGAATGGGGCTTTATAAGGTCAACGAAAATACTGGATGCAACTAAACGGATATTTTGAGAAGAAAACTGCTTTTCTTTTTCAGCAATAATAGAAAACATTTAAAAATGGTTTTAATTTTTTTAAAACATTTTTATTCAAAATTAAAAATTATTTTGAACTTATTCAAAAATCAAAATTATTCTTGACGATTATTTATTTTAGCTTATTTAACAAATTAAGCAACGTTTATTATACAACATAATTATTTTGTCTCCTAAAAACCTATAAAAAGTCTAAAAACTGTTTTTTCCTTTAAACTTTCTGATATTGCTTAAGAAGCGGAACTGTTGCCCTCTCGAAATATCTGTTTTGTCGCATCCAGTATTTGCATTGGCCTTATGAAATCTCATTCTCACTTTTCTTCTCACATACGGTAGCATGATTCAGATCAATGTTTTCAAATCAGTATTGGGCTATGCCCTGCCTAGGCAGTTTTAGAATCCTGATGCCCCCTCATGATATCTGAATTTAGTGTCATTCAAATGTTACTTGTATTCACCTGATGGAAGTTTAAAAATCGTTAACATGGTATTTTTCCGGGGGGGGGGTCTTCCTCTAGGGATATTTCATACTAATACAACACCTTTTATACAACGGATTACGTCATTGCAATGCTATCTTTTTTCTTTTTCCTCTTTAAGTGCATTTTAATGTGACTTCATTCACATGAAAAAGATTTATTTTTCAAAATTAAGGCTCTAAAGGATAGTGAGGCGAAGGTTGAACGTCCTGCCTATGACTCATAAAAATATTGCCAGACGGTGGGGCCTGCGCCTCACGCTTGTAACCATGGAAAACTCAGGTTTGACTGGGGCTTTTTTTCAATTCAAAATTCCTCTAAACATTTTTTTTGACGTACTGATGGACAGCTAACCTAAGATTAAAAGGCCCCCAAAAAAAACTAGGATCGAGAATCGGATAAAATTAAAAAATGCGAAAAATAATAAGTTTATGAATTTCGCTGCCTTAAAGCGAAATTATCTTATTTCGTAAGAAACCCAAGTTTTGGAGGTCTTATGTCAGTCTTCATATTTTTGTTACGCTCTTTTGAATGGTCTGTGTAGGGACTCAGTACGGCGCTCTGTCTGTGGTCAGCATCAGAAAATTATGCATTATCATTATCGATGTCAATTTAAGAGACTTTTTATCATAAGAATTAATTTTTAAGAGTGAAATGTTCGGCTATTTGTACAAACCTTACCCAGTTGCGGATCCAGGGGCAGGGTTAGGACAAAACTTAAAAAGCAGGAAAAAAACGTAAAAAAAGTAACTGGGATCAATTAGTTGGCCGATGGGAACGCCCCGATGGGATATCCCCGACGGGAACGCCTTAGAATAAGTTGCTATTACATCTGGATTAGTCCATCTTTGGGTCTTTCCGAGACTTATGCCTTATTGTTAATAAGTCCTTATGCCTTATTGTTACCATATTATTCTTTTTTTTCTTTTCATATCTATCTTTACAATTTTCTATTTATCTCAGTCTCTTAAAGAGAGAGAGAGAGAAAGAGATAGAGAGAGAGGGGGATTTATATTTAATTGAAGTTTTCCCTTTCTATTTTTTACCATTTCAATTTTGAAGAGAAGTGTTTCTTCTTTTTCTTTTTTCGTTTGAAAATATTTCCTTAACCACAATTGTATAGATTTGTCTTTAGAATCTGATCCTTCGCCCTGTGATGCTGTACTTAGAGATGCCAAAGATATGGGAAGAATTTTAATTACTTTGTTAGAGTTAGGTGAGTAATTCTTTTTTGTTTTTCTATTGTAATTTTTTCTTTAGGTTTTTTTTTTGTTGGCATTCCGTTTTGCTGCTGTTTTTCTAATTTGCTATTTTGTTTTTCTGTTTCTTTGTTTTTGCTATTCTGCTGTTTTTGCAATTTTATATAGTGAGTAAAATATAGAACATCAGTCATTATTAGATGGATAAGTTCGAGGAGATAGAGCTAAGGCATGGGTGCTGAGTCATGAAAATATATATGGGCCAAAATTTATTTTTCTTCAAAATTCAAGAGATGGGTTGTTTTTTTCTTGTTTTTCAATTTTTCATTGAGAATGCCAGAAAAAAAGGTAATTTTTTAATGGAAATACCAAAGGTATTCCTAGTTGACCCAAAGGTGTCATCTGGCGTTTACATGGACCCAATGCCAGATGACACCCTAAACATTTGTGCTATGGAGACGTGATACAAACCCCTGTAAAACTCTGGTGGTCAATTGAAGCAATATCTTGAAATTGACCGCAGACCGAAAATCTAGGAGTTCTAGAACGCCAATTAGGACGTGGATATCAAAGCAGATTATTCTTCCTGTATGCCTCACAAAATAAAAAATAAAATTTTATCATATATACTATGCTTAAATTTACCAAACAAAAATGTCCAAACATACGAGTATTTCTTGGATACAAAATGTATGAAATAAAAATTGAAAAATGGTTTATCCTTTTCAGCATCACATGATGCTGCTTGAAGAACTACATCGGAAAAGTAAATTTCATAGAAATTATTCGATTGGGGCACGCTCATAAAAATCGCTGCTTTAGGCTGCAGCCCTTAGAATCAATATTCTTCTGTTAATTTTACTCCCCTTGCATATAAATTTTATATTTCTTGAATTTAGAGTTTTGTACATTGAAAATTGTCTGAATGGTTATGTTTAGGTTAAATTTATGATGCTACATAATCCTAGTCCAATTAATTTTAATCAGTTTTAAATACAATATATTTTGATCCAATGAATATATATATATATATATATATATATATATATATATATATATATATATATATATATATATATATATATATATATACATATATATATATATATATATATATATATATATATATATATATATATATATATATATATATATATATATATTAATTCATTGGATCAAAATATATTGTATTTAAAACTGATTAAAATTAATTGGACTAGGATTATGTAGCATCATAAATTTAACCTAAACATAACCATTCAGACAATTTTCAATGTACAAAACTCTAAATTCAAGAAATATAAAATTTATATGCAAGGGGAGCAAAATTAACATTAATTGAATTTAGAGTTTTGTACATTGAAAATTGTCTGAATGGTTATGTTTAGGTTAAATTTATGATGCTACATAATCCTAGTCCAATTAATTTTAATCAGTTTTAAATACAATATATTTTGATCCAATGATATATATATATATATATATATATATATATATATATATATATATATATATATATATATATATATATATATATATATATATATATATATATATACATATATATATATATATATATATATATATATATATATATATATATATATATATATATATATATATATATATATATATATATACTTAGTTCTAAATAAGTATAATTAAAACTAATTCCAGTTAATACCGTTACCACGTTTGTAACCACGAACTATTTAATTCTTTCCTATTGTTCTCAACATTTTGCGAACAAAATAATAATAATAATAATATTAACCTTTTTGTTACCCACCCGAAAAATAAAAATTTTACCGAATAGATTATGAAGAAAAAGAAACAAGAAACGATCATACTAGCCTAGATGTATACAAACAATTCACACAATTGCATTAAAAAAAACTGTGAATTACGAAAAGCTATCAACCGTCCCGAAGTTGCGAGACTCGAGTCAGTCATCCCATATTTACCAATAGTCGCTCGATTTTAAATTGAAATTCCTAGCAAAAACTTCGCGTTGAAATTCCTAGCAAAAACACTACGAATCATTTTTGTTCTGTTTTATTCTTCTCCATAAACAGCCTTCAAAAAGGCGCTAAAGGTAGTCGTGTGGAATCATAAACGCGTTATAAAGATTCGGCAACATAGCGCGGTTATTGAGAGCCTTGGCGTTTATAAGCGTTCCATAAGCGCTTCTAACCTTACATATAAAATTGTAACGCTTATAAAAGCCTTAGCTTTTTATAAGCGTTCCATAAGCGCTTCTAACCTTACATATAAAATTGTCATGAAGCGCAGCGCAAGTACTTGATTCTGCATGGGTCATCTAGAATGCCATCTATAGTAGGATTTCTTGAATTTAATGTTTTTTATATTCAAATTGTATTGATTACAACCACATCATTAGTTAATTCTAAGTTATTATTTAATTCGGTCCAATTAATTTAATTCATTAATTTAATAAATTAACTATATATTAATTAAATTAATATATTATTTATTCTAATTATAATCAATTATAATAAATTGTATTCTTTTATGGTGATGCTTAATTTTATTAGTATTGATTATGGCTGCTGAAAATATGAGAGCAAATGTACAAAGGCCTGACCAACTGGAGCCTCTAAATTAGTAGATTGTATTATATGTAATATATGTGTGTAATAGATAAAAAAAAATCCATATTGAAAACCAGTTTTTGAGTTATGAATTGAGTTTTATTTAAAATAGTTCCGATTGAATAAAAAAAAACAGCTGTTGAGTTAATCAAGGATTAATTCAATGGTTCAAGGATTAACTCAAGTTAATAAGGATTAAGGATAATCATCCTTAATCCCTTTGTGAGGTTTTGCACTTATTTTGTATATGCCTTCGTAGTCTCTGTAACAAACGAAATCTAATATGTTACGTACATTTAATATAAATTAAACATATTCAACACGTCTAACATATATCAAATAAAACACGAATAGAATTAATAAAAATGTATTAGGATAAATAATATTTAACAAAGAAAACATATAACAAACAAAATTTCAAACTATTGCCCAAAACTGTCTTAGACAATGACAAAAAAATTTCTAGGCGTAAAATGCTAAGTGTAGTTGGTAGGCTATATATTTCGAACAAAAGGATTTTTTAGGAACGGAGGGTGGACACAAAAAACCTCAAAAAACGTAAATAAATTTGTTTATATTCATTTCGTTACGTTTTTACGAGTTGGACAAACATTTCGGGGGGGGGGGTCAAACACTTCATCCCCCTGAATACGGCCTTGCCCGTTACTAGAAAACAATGTAAAGAATTGGACTTTACAATCAATACTAGCGGTGTTGATATTCGTTTCCTGGCCCTTCATCCAGGAAGTGCAATGGGGAGTCGGGGGCCCGCCATCCTGTGGTTTAGTACACCTTCCTGTTCACTTTTCTGATATTTCTCCAGTTACCCATTTAGAGATGTACCCATTTAGACCTGATATAATTACTTCTATTATTAGTTGATTTTTATCATGATATTATAATTGATTAATCATTATATTTTTGATGATTGTCACAACTATTTTTTTCTTTTTATTGAAAACCTAAAAGTTTTATACTGTATAATATTCAGATTTAATGGAACTCCAATATATCCCTTATTTATTTGCTGACGCATCCTTGTTACCATAAACTTCCGCTTTTATTCATTTTACCTTGATTAAGATGTTTCAGCTTATTTGTAAGCCTTTATTTTGTAGGTTATCATTTTGCTGAACCGGAAACTATAAATCTACATTTGGAGCCTGGAATCTGGTATGTTTTGAAGATTTTTTAGTTAATGATTTGACTATTTTCATACGGTTTTGATTATCATCAACATTTTATCCTTAGTTTTTAAATTAAGAGTTATGAACTGTGATACAATTCATAGCATAATTGGTAAATCTGTTTTACAGAAGTATTTTATTGGATTAAATACGTTCTGAGACCATACTGGCTATGCATGACGTATGAAAACAAAGAAAGGGAATAAAAAATGAAAAGAGAAAAAACAAATAGGTGAAAAAACGAGGATTTTATCAGCCAGTAGCTAAATATGAAAAACAAGCAAATATTTCGACAAGGACCTCCGCCAAGTCGTCCTCAGTGCTCTAAGAAAACAAAGAAAAAAAACAAAAAAAAAACAGCAAAATCTAACCTTTATAAGTGAACTACACGAGAGGAAGACAGATATTGGATAATTGCCAATTGGATAATTGGATAATTATGTTACTTTGTGAACTGAAAATGTTGGACAAAAAAATGATCGTAATTTGAAATGAATTAAGTTTGTGCATTTACAGATGGCATTGCTAAATTGCCAAAGATTTTAGAGGGGTAGGTCAAAATGGGTATTTCGTGCGAGAAGAATTTGTAATTTTTTCAACGAAAATACTAAAAAATGGCATTTTCAATGAGGATACTTCAATAACAGATACTTTTTGAAATCTGCAGGAACGGACACTTGCCCTTTTGTACATTGTATTTCAGTTTATTTTCGTGCACTAAAACTGGGCTCTTATTTCTGTTCAGAGGGGTATTTTCAAGTACAGTCCTTCCCTCCTCCAGGCTACGCATTCTCAATGAACTTGGGAATTTTCTATGCTAGTGGAACCATGAGTTAACAATAAGGGTCTAACCCACACGTGAGAAAAATCTTGAAGGGAAAAATCTTAGATGCTTGATAATTTTCTTCCTCTGCAGAAGTAGTGAGTATTAGTGCTCACTGTAGTGAGCTGTACGTGATCATTAGTGCTTGCTCATTTATATGGTGTTTCACGAATCTTCGTTTTGCACATGCTCTTAAAATCTAGGAGTACTCATGTGAAACTGACTGAATGGCTCTATGGCGTGGAGGAGCGGGGCTAGGGGCACGTGTGCCTCCTAAAAGGTGGAAAGTTGAGTGGAGCAAAAAATACCGACAGTGGGTCCAGTTTTGTTGGTGCCCAACCCAGAAATGAATTCTGTTCCCACCCCTGTTCGTGTAGACCAGTCATGCCCAACTCAAAATGGTGGGCCATGGTGGGCCATGTTGCATGAAAGAAATATTCCATGGGGTTGAATTGAAGAAAAAAGTTCAAAAAAAGAAAAAGACTTATGTTAATCCAATTATAAAATATCTTTAGATATTCATAAGTTAACTGTAAGCGTTAAATATCAGAATTCAAAATATGCACCTGAGTCACGTCGAAAACACGTTTGTCCGGTAATAATACCAAATTACTTACGTTTTGTAATACCAATTCTGTGCCATTACAGTAAGGTTATGGGTTCGTTTCCTACCCTGAATTTTTCCGTATCGGGATTAACCCTTGTGTATCTCCCCTCAGGTTCTGCTACTGACAACCTATTGCAGAACAAAGCCACATAAGGCCAACACAGCTGTACATGCCCCTCCTCTGCAACACTTCAATTCTCCTCTCATGAAGTTCTCACTTCCTTCAAATCTTTTCTTATGATCGCTCCTCCCCATTTGAGGAATTCCTGCTTTTCATTTTTCCGTAAAGTGCTTACTATCCATCACTTTTTCTTTCTAAGCTCTTCCTCATTAATACCCTTGATAGTGACCTAGCTTTTTCTTACAGCGTTTTGTTTTGGTTTACGATAGTTCAAACGAACACCTGAAACTTTCCTTAGGCTATTCCTTCTGAAATCTTCTTGTACAACTTTCTCAAATTTTCAGAGCACCCTCGGTTCAGAAACATACCTGTCATCGCCATGGCTTCTAGTATCCTAATCTTGCTTCTATAATCTCTCCTCGTATTTGTTGTTAATTCTATTTATCTCTCCTTCTATTTTTTTCAACTGTGTCAAGTAGCCTACTCTATCTTTTACATCCTCACTGCATCCACTACCCCTAAACGTGTATGTATGTCAGATAGCCATGTTAGTCTAGGTTTCCTAGCCGTAAATTCCGTACATAAGGTGGTGCATACCAAGTGTGGTGGAACTGTATCAAATGCTGTAAGGACTGTGCCACGTGTAGCGGAATTATGTGACAAAATGTGCCCCCCCCCCATATGTACACCACCTGTCAGAAAGCGATCAGCCCCACTTCATAGATGAAGAAACTGGAAACAAAGAAAAAATTCCAAAAAAAGGTAGAAAAAAAGATACCCAGATGACATGGTTGAGATTTGCTATGAAAGGAAATTACATGATGGTTTAGTCCTTTGGCAACTGCTGAAATCCCAATGCCTATGCACGAATTATAGGTTAGCTCGTGAACTTGCTTAAAAACAAGCGAGTCTCTGATATTTTTGGATGTCAGTAGATTCAATCAGGATATCAATCCCTTTTTTTTAACTGAGCCATCCATTCATTGCTGATTTATATCGCTAACCGACTCCTATAAGTAGGAGTACTGTATGAGCGAAACCTTGTGATTGAAAACTCAAAAAAAAATTTTTTCAAGGCCCAGCTGTGATCACGTATTTATAGGACACGTGTTGCTAAATTTGTTGGTAATGTTTATTCATCTTGGTTTTATCTTATTTGCATACCCCAAAATAACTGACAATTTGACTTTACTTATTGAAGGTGGCATTTTATGTGTACACACAACAACCAACGATTCTGATGAATTTAAATTTTACTTAATCCCTTTTTTTTATCAATCCCTTTTTTTTTACTGAGCCATCCATTCATTGCTGATTTATATCGCTAACCGACTCCTATAAGTAGGAGTACTGTATGTGCGAAACCTTGTGATTGAAAACTCAGGAATTTTTTTTTCAAGGCCCAGCTGTGATCACGTATTTACAGGACACGTGTTGCTAAATTTGTTGGTAATGTTTATTCATCTTGGTTTTTTCTTATTTGCATACCCCAAAATAACTGACAATTTGACTTTACTTATTGAAGGTGGCATTTTATGTGTACACACAACAAGCAACGATTCTGATGAATTTAAATTTACTATTTTTACCTAAATGATGTCGTATCAACGTTCAAGAAGTGAATCCGGAATTTTGTGCCATCCAGATCTCCTACTTAATTAGCTTTGGAAATTTATATTAGTGCAATTTAAGTATTTGGGATTTCTCAAAAAATTAAAAGCCTTATTTTTTGGACGCTCGTTGATGAAATATTTTATGCAACTATGAAATACAAAAATATTTTTTTACCCTACTATGCAAATTTATTGTTTTGTGTACCAACAGAAAGACCACCAAGAAAAAAAAGTCTCAGAGTGGTGTCAATTGGGAGACTGTCCCTCCCTCTTCATTTTTTAGAATAATTTTGGGGGGATGTTGGTCAATTCTGGCTGAGCTTCCAGAGTCACGCCACTGAGCCCTGTCCTAAACCAAATAACCGGCCACACTAGGAATCGAACCCCTACCCATCGAACAAAGGATTCAAAATTCAGCGCATCAACCACTCGGCTAGGACGACTTTTTTTCCCTTACTCTCAATTTTTTTTTTAACGAAGAACAAACTTCAAAAGATATTATGCAAAGTAAAAGGTGGCGATTGAAAAAACATGAGAATATACTTGAAATCGGCAAAAATAACTCACTTATCAATATTAGCTAAACAATTCCAGACCCAAAATACAACCTTAAAGTAATAGTTGAAAATGGCAATGTCATTTTCATTTGACAAATGAAAATGTCAATGACAGCTGCTCTTACGGCATTTTT
Organism: Artemia franciscana; assembly: GCF_032884065.1. NCBI lineage: Eukaryota > Metazoa > Arthropoda > Branchiopoda > Anostraca > Artemiidae > Artemia > Artemia franciscana. The sequence continues at coordinate 44,208,024 of NC_088873.1, forward strand.
GACTAGCAAACTGGGTTTTGCTTGATTGAAAATTTTAGAAATATATAAAATTTATGAAGATTTTTAGCGTTTTATTAAGTTTTGTAAATTAAGATAAAATTCTTATTATTTATTCACTTTTAGCGAAAATAGTATTATAAAATAGTATTAGCGTTATAAATAGTATAAGTATAATAGTATAATAGTAAGCATAATAGATTAATAAGTATAATAGTAAGAAAATAGTTTAAAATAGTATTATTAAAAAATAGTATTAGCGAAAATAGGTTAAGTATTCTTGTGTACCACTTGTCGGTGAATAGATACCAATTTACTAGAAAATGAATGGTTCATTAGAAAAAGGAAGGTTAGAAAGAGAAATTTACAAAGGAAATTTATTAGGAATTATTAATTAGAAACCAAAATTAATCATATCATCTAATAGGTGAAAAGACCTAATCCAATTTAATAGAAAATAAATCTGATATTTAATTAGAAATTGAAGAAAATTATTGGAAAGGAAAATTTACACAGAAAATTTATTAGGAATTATTAATTAGAAACTAAAATTAATTAAATCATTTAATAGATGAACAAATTCAATTCAGTTTAATAGAAAATAAATCTAGTACTTAATAAGAAATTAAAGAAAATTATTACAAAGGAAAATTTATTAGAAAAGGAAGACAGGAATTAAAAAAGAAACGGGGAAAGCTATACTGGAAGATTTCAGTAGACCTATTCAAGAAACATTAGTCAATTAAAAAACAAAAGAAGAAATTATGTTGAATTATGTGAAAGTAAAAAAGAATTAGCCAAAATGGGCAAAGCAAAGTGGAATAGAATAAGTTTCGATTATTTTTGAACACGAGGGGAATTAACGCTTGTTCATATTCAATGAGCTTTCTATTATGAAAATTTTATACTTCATTAGATTTTCGCTCGAAGTGATATTGCTGATATTAAAAAGTGTTTTTACAAATATGCGAAATACGTACTTCGGCCCCCCTTTGGACTAGCAACATCGCTGTATCGACCAAATATGGAATGACTAGTCTCTTAGATGCTATCCGAAGAAGAAGCGAGTCATTTTGAAAGCGGCTAAATTTTGATCCTACTTTTTTGAACCCTTTCTATAGGCCAACCGTCTAGGGCTAGACAGAAAGTAGGTCATCCGCATTTGGGGTGAGAGGATGTCACAAAGGACTATTTACGTGAGATAGGAATTTCATGGGAGGGGGTAAAGAGGGAGGCTGTGAATAGATCAGGATGGAGGAGTAGCGTGTGTAGCTGTTTTGACCATAGCCGGCTTGGTGCTGCGGTGAGTTGTTAGTAGTAGTAATTTCTACAGGCTTTTCGTTGGTTAAGTGTTGATTGATTGTGTTTTTTCTACTCCGCCATTTGTGTGCTGTTTTGCATTATCATGGGCCAACTTTGTGATGCCAAAGCTGGAAAAAAAATAACCAAATTTTGAAAGAAAAAGGAGCTTTTCTGTTTGTAAAGCACTGAACGAATTTTAAACTTAAGACGAACAGAAATTTCGCTTATATAGGACGTTATTCTTAACGCGAATAAAAACTACTATGAATGAAGAAATGAAACCTAAAAGGGAAAAATTACAATGAACAGTGAAACTAAACTTAAAATGAACAGAAATTACCACAAATAAGTGTAGTGTCAATCCCCTTTATATCCCCTAAAGGTCAGAGTGTCATTTTCACTTTACTAGAAACTAAATAAATAGTTAAGTTTTATTTGAAAAGTTTTATTTGAATTAAAAGTCTTATTGAAAGTGACTCGAGTGAAATGGATTGAAAAGAATGAAAGCAAAAATAATTAAAAACTACTATTACTACTACTGCTACTAATAACTCACTGCAGCACCAAGCCGCCTGAGGCCAACACAGCTGCGCACGCTCCTCCTCCAACCTAATCAATTTAAAGCCTCCCTCTTTACACCCTCCCAGGAAGTGTTGCCAAAATGCTTTTCTATGAAATCCTTTTTTCTGAGAACGTTTCCGCATTTTTTCCAAGACCACACCTCCTTTTCTATGACGAAAGCAATAAGAGCTCCAAATAGGGATAGGTCCTTTTATTAGACAGTGAAACAAATATAAACAAAAGCTCTAGATATTTCGATGATATAGTCATCACCGTCAGCTAGAGTAACGTTTCTTTAAATTAATTTATATTCATTGAAAAATATTTAAAAAAATATTTTTTAAGTTATTTCTTAAAAAAATGTTCCTCATGCTAATGATTTCTAAATTATTTGATTTTAAATTGGATTATTCAACCAATTTAACTAAATCATTAATTGGTTAGGTTGTAAGATTTTCATTTTTTTTACTGGTAATTTTGATTTTGGAAATAATTACGATTCATAATAGAGCGAAATTGGCTCTTCGTGGTACATTTATGAAAATAGCTGTAAGCAGAACCTGTGTGTAGACAGTGCTGCATTATGATTGGCCAATGCAGATTTTCTGTCTTCAAGCTGTTTTTTTTCTCACCTGATTTAATTTTGAGACGCTATGTATCGTAGGATTTTTTTTTCATCTGATTTTTTTTGTATATTTAACATAAGAGAAAGCACAATGTTTTTGACCAGGAGTGAACCGAAAATTCAATCATGTGTGGTAGTGGGGAGCCCTCAGGCCCGAACATATGCTCAGAGAGGGGGATAATCCGCTTACTTTTGTGGAATGCTGACTTTTATACGATTTTTTTTTCACCAAACAATTCGTTAAATTCACAGTAATTGCACGAATATGGTTCTTTTGGCAGGAATTTTGTCATTTGTTCGATATTTCTTTTGTCAATAAACAAATTAAAACTATTATAATTAGCGAATATGCTTAATTATTTATGAATAAATATTACATTAAAAAAGCTAGGTTTGCATTTCTTTTTGAATTGGTATTCATGATAATCTTTTTTTTTCAGTACAAAAGATGAGGAAGTGGATAGCAACACGGTTGTGAGGGCAAGAGGCTTACCTTGGCAGTCATCAGATCAAGATATTGCCCGATTTTTCAGAGGATTAAATGTCGCAAGGTAAGTTTTCTTATATTTGTGTCTAGGGGTATGGAATTTATGTTGAAGGTAAGGAATTATGTCTAGTAGGGATAAGGGAGATTCTGATTTTATTCTTAGTTCGGATCCGGAGGTATCTGTTCCAGTCTCCGTGTGGCTTCTTAGTCGCCTCTAATAGCTTAACAATACAATACAGTCTTCTTCAATCTATAACCCTGCTTGCTTGAAAGATGAGCTAATCATAAGGGTGGTAAACGTGCTCCACACGTTTCAAAAATGTAACCCCCTAAGTATTATTATTTTGGACCAGTCCAATTGCACACTTTCAAGCGCATGGGCATGTATTGCAGGTGTTAAAAACTGTACCATCTGTCTCAAATTTGAACCAACAGTAGCGTGGAATAAGTTTAATTTGATGGAGGTGATTGCATGATAGAAGAAGAAAATATCAATTTCAAATAAACAAAGGTGCTTTCCACTGACGCAATGCTATAAAAAAAAGTGGTATTTTATACCTTTCGTCAAAGCGTCACAGACAGCCAATAAAAACCATACTTTCTCGAGTAAATTAGAACTCCACAGTACGGTTGGTTCAGTTTCAAGACAGATACCTTCAAATTTCTTTCAATGCTGCCACGTTTAGCTAAAATAATTGGTCAAGTTTGACAACTTTTCGTCCTTAAAAACTCCAACATTGACAATATGTCAATTGTGGTTAATAATATGACAATGTTATTAATAATAATATAATGGCTTATTAAATTATATATGTTAAAATACCAAATATGGTTTATTGATAATATGTTAAAATATATGTTATGGTTAATAATATGGCAATATGACAAAATGTTGGTTCGCAAAGAAAACTAGGCGTTCAAAGGAAATCCACACCTTCTTGTGCTGCTTTTTTTGCTTTATTATGTTTTAGCTTTTTTTGCTGATTCCCCCCAACTTCACTTCTTTTGAATTTGACCCACTACTGCCAGGGTACAAGTTTGGTGACAATAAAATATGATGAAAATAGAATACTTTATTTGCAAAATTGTGAAAGTCATTTGTGAATTACTAAATTGAGAGCTTCGGCGTCGGCTGACCGTCTCAGAGACAAAGTACAGTTTATTATTAAAACGATTCTTGACCTAGTTCATTTTAGTTCATTATTGACGCGATTCTTGAGGACACCGGTTAGTTTGCTTTGACTAGTGATAGAATATAGTGTCTCACGATGGATGATCAAATTAAGACTTGAGATTTTCCAAGGACCGAAGAACAGGCAATTATATTTTTCCAGGATAAGCAGGTTTCACCATTTGAAAGTGAACCTCAAAAATAATTTCGTCGACTGAGAAACCGGCGCCTCTACCCAAAAAGTAGAGAGAATTTGGGGTTTTGCAAAGTGGAGGAACAAACGGCACCGAGGTACATTCCCGTCATTTTTTATATTCATACGTAGTAGAGTACATGTGGCGGGCGGCAGTAAAGGCAGAAGGCTGAGTTCATTTTAACGCGATTCTTGAGGAGGACATTTCTGCGTTCTGGGAGCATATTTCCGAGTTGTAGTTTTCACAATTTTGCTAATAAAGTATTCTATTTTCATCATATTTTTTTTTAATTAGTATTAACCGGACTTCATTTCTGTAGTGTGTTTTATATAATACCTGCCAGGAGCTACATAATTGCATATGGACTTATTTTCACTAAAGAATTGAATTTACGAATTTTTAATATATTAGGTTGTGTAATTTTCGACTTGACTAATTCAAGCAATCATTTTTTATTTTCACTATCCCTGGTATAGTACTTAAAAAAAGAAGGAATAGGCGTTGTAACTGCTTAAGATTTTTGTGTACCAATCAATCCTAACTAAACTTTATGATAGTACAACAGTGAGGTAGGGCTGCTGTATCCAGAATTTTCAGTCGAGGGGGGGGGGGGTCTACAAAAAATAAACTTAAAAAACTTGTTTATATACATTTTGTTACATTTTTAAGAATCGGACAAACACTTTGGGGGGAGGAGGAGCGGTTCGAACCCCCTCCCTGGACACGGCTTGAATCCTGGTACTTGAAAAAGAAAGAAGGAATAGGCGTTATAACTGCTTAACACTTCTATATACCAATTAATCATAACTAAAATTTTGGATCTCGCAACAGTGACAGTAAGGTAGGGCCGTATCCAGGATTTTTGTTTGAGAGGGGGAAGGGTTACAAAAAAAACTTTAAAATCGCATCAAATTTGTTTATATCCAGTTTTTACTTTTTTACGAGTCAAACATTTCAGGGAGGGTGTCAAACCCCCTCCCTGGGGACATTATAACTGCTTAAGATTTCTACGCACTAATTAATCTGAACTAAAGTTTAAGGTCATGCAACAATGACAGCTAGATTGTAATTCATTTTTTTTTTTCACTGAAGAACATGAATATGAAAGAATGATAATTGCATCCGATATGATCTTAGATAAGAAGTTCATGTTCAGTTTAAAATCATTTTGTGATCAGTTTAATCGTTTTGTATGTATTGATGATTCAACTAATATAACCAAACTCTTTTCAACTCAATGACATTTGTGCACTTTGAGGAAAGGGTTGTGAGCTATAAGTTCCAGTTTGACGATTCTAAGCACCAGTCCTATATTTGACCGATTGATTACATATCAAGATTTTCTTCCACTGCTCTTAATTTGTTTTTTACCTGTTGAGGTAAAATAATAATATCCATTATATTTTCAATTATACACATATGTGTATTTCAAATCTGGTAAAGTCATATACAAAATTGAAACAAATAACCATAATTAATTAGAAAATACAAATAAATAAAAAGTTCTATGTTCGAGGCTTGAAACTCTCAAATAAAATTGACTATCCCACAATATATATAGGAGAGGTTGATTTAAAAATCCCCGGGGAATAATTTCTTAGACCATACTGCTTTTCGTTTAAAAACAAAAGAGAAAGAATGTGTTAAATAAAAAACGCGTTAATTTAACTAAAGTATTAGTATTATCAGCTCATCGTTGCCACCATTACGCAATTCCCCCCTTAAATTTGCCAAGACATCGCGCCTAAAAAGAAAATGTCCCGAACCACCCCTTAGAATACCACTTAGTGAGTAAATTCGTAATCTATTTGGTAAATTAGGATAAACTCCGCTCTCCCTTCAATTTCCTCTCGTTTTGCAAAATATCTTCTGCGTTTCTCCCCATGGATCCACCATTCCATAATTAATTAGAAAATACATAATTAATAACCATAATTAACTAGAAAATACAAATACATAAAAAGTCCTATTTTCGAGGCTTGAAACTCTTTCAAATAAAATTGACTATCCCACAATATATCTAGGAGAGTTTGATTTAAGAATCCCCAGGGAATAATTTCTTAGACCATACTGCTTTTTGTTTAAAAACAAAAGAGGAAGAATGTGTTAAATAAAAAACGCGTTAATTTAAATAAAGCGTTAGTATTATAAGCTGATCGTTTCCACCATTAAACAAATCCCCCCTTAGAATACCGCTTAGTGAGTAAATTCGTAATCTATTTTGAAAATTGGGATAAACTCCGCTTTGCCTTCACTTTTCTCTCGTTTTACAAAATATCTTCTGCGTTTCTCCCCATGGATCCACCATTCCTATCTTGTCAGAAAGATCAACTTACCTGACCCTGTTATCTCTGTAGAAAAACAAGTGTCTGTGTATAATACTCCTCTATCAAAGCCAAACCATCCTTGATCTTTGGCACAGACTCAATAACTTATTTAAGTATGGAACGTGATGTGTTTTTGTAATTGCTTGTTCTTGTGTTTATTGTGATGTTTCTTTCCTTTTTAACTTTTTTACGTTCTCTTTTCCTGTTTTTTTTTATGATGGTTTTGCAAAGAAATATCAATAACTAAAAAACTTAATTATGACTTAGAATTTTTGTGTGTGTCGCTAAAAATGTAGTGGCTCCGTAACAAACACTATGAAAGAATATGAGCTTTACAATGTTCAGTCTTTGGGTTTGTTCAATTTGGGCTCGTTCAGTTTAGACTTTGTTGTCAACGTTCAGTTCCGACTTTCATTTAGATTTTTCTAACTTTATCTCAAGAATTTTGTCCTTTGCTTTTCAAAAGAAAAAGTTTCAATTCAGTCGCTTGTGTGCTGTGTGTTACAAGTGTTTACGGCTTGATCCTTCTGGCTTTCTCCTGTCCCTTTGACCCTCTCATTTAGGCGTTTTTAGTTTTCCTTCGATTTTAATTCGTGCCTCAATGGTTTTTCTATGTACACTAAATGACTTTTTAAGTATGTTATTTAAACAAATATTTTGACCTATATTCGAACGATTTATTCTTGTTTTTACTCTTCACCTTATTTTGTTTTTTTTTAATGATTTCCTTTATTCAAACGATTTACTCTTATTTACTCTTCCCAATGTTTTTATTTTATTTTATTAATTTTCTTTATTCAAACGATTTTTCTCTTTTTCTCTTCCCATTATTTTGTTTTATTTTATTAATTGTCTTTATTCAAACGATTTACTCGTTTTTACTCTTCCCCTTATCTAGTTTATTTTATTAATTTACTTTTTTCAAACGACTTATTCTTCTTTTTACTCTTCCCCTTCTTTTGTTTATTTTATTAATTTCCTTTATTCAAAGGATTTGTTCTTTTTTTTACCCATTCCCTTATTTTGTTTTATTTTATTAATTTCCTTTATTCAAATAATTAACTCCTTTTTACTCTTTCCTTATTTTGTTTATTGTATTAATTTCCTTCATTTAATCTATTTACTATTTTTGATGTGAACTTAAGCAACTATCAAGTGTTTGTACCCAGGGATCTCTAATTTCAGTCAGCGCGAAAATTATTAAGGGGGCTTGTGGAGGGAGAGGGCCAAAAAAATATATCTAAACCTTCTGAAAATATACTTAACAACTTCTTAAAGTTTCTTGGAGTTCTGATGAATAGTTTAGTAATGCATACAGGATACACACACACACAGATGCACACGCATACAGACGTAAATTGGATTTTATTTATATGCAATATTGTTTGCTCTTAACTAATTTCTTTAGTATTTTTTGACATAAAAAGTATCAATTCGAAATGTAATTGAAAGAAGTTAAAAGTGTTGATTTTTGGAATGTTTCGGATGGTACAAAAATTCCGCACTCAAAAGACTAGTTTGAATCCATATATCAATTGTATATTTGATGAGAGATTTTCTGTTTTATCATGTCCTAAAATTGAGTATTCTATTTTCTTGGCTCAGGTTTTTCCCCACCTGTTATCATATGATTTGAGCTTTCCATTTTTTTTTTTTTAATCACACCGTTGGCTGTAAGGACTAAAAGGCGACCGTACATGTTCTTTCTCTTTTTACCCACTCCCTGCTCTATTGGTGATCACACCCTTGCGATTTCTAAAATGTTATTTTCTAGTGGTGGTGTTGCTCTCTGTTTGAGTCCGCAAGGTAGGAGGAACGGAGAAGCCTTGGTTAGGTTTACATCGAGTGAACATCGAGATATGGCTATCAAAAGACACAAGCACCATATTGGTAGTCGCTATATTGAGGTATACAAGGCTACTGGAGAAGATTTCGTCAATGTCGCTGGAGGTAGGTGATTTTACACTTCATCTCAGTAAATATTGTTGCTTTATGTCTTAAAGTCGTATCTGAGATTTTCAAGCTTTTGAATTAATTGCCAAAAACCTTTTTTTGGATGGCCTCAAAGATCAGCAGAGTAAGGTGAATCAGGAGGATCAAAACACAATTGATCTTACCTTATGATTCTCCTTTATCCTCCTAATCCTTCTGGTTTCCCTTCTTTTTGTCATCTTCCCTTTGAGAACCGCTTAGCAAAGAGTTTTTGACGATTATTTTTTAGGTCTACAAATGTCAGATACGACCCCTATAGAAAATGTAGGGAGAGACATCTGCTTCAACATTCTGAAAGTTGCCTTGTGATTTTGACACGTCCTGTCATCAAAATATAGAACCGTCGTTTTATTTGCATCTTTATTTGTCAACTGAGGAGACAAATCGTACACTTGAGGAGACTAATGCCAGCACATCATGTGGCGCCATTTAATTCAATTTGGTGATGGGGTAAAATGGTGATTTTTTATAGAAATAGGATAATAGAAGGGGATGTTCACTTTCACTAGTTGTGTACACCAGACGGTGCACATCATGTGTGGTCGTGTGACCTGGGAATGTTCTGACGTGTGTCCTGTGGGATGCAAACAGGCTTGGTGTGGTGAAAGTATCCCGCTTTTGACAAAACTAGTGGTACTGCTCAATACACATCAGATGACGGACCGTGGGAACCCCTTGGATGAATGTGTTTGTTCGTTCTCTAATAGTGATAATGTCCATCTCTTAGGTATTTAAATTAAAATAGATGCAGGAAAATTTGGATCATTTTAATGGCTTTACTATTATGAAAAATACGAGAGAGTGTGCATTTTCAGAAATCACATACGCCCGGTAGCGCTTGCCAAGTGCGACGGAAGTGTGCCAGGCGTGGCGGGGAACGGTGCCAAGCGTGGAAGACAGTACGGCACACTTGGTGATCTAAGATGTGCGCTAGGTGGTAGAAAGTGGGTGTCCACTAGAAAAAATATTGCAATTGCTCAGACTAATCAAAATCTTGGTTTCTTCCCTTTTGATTTCGAATTTTTCTTTTAGCGAAACTCGATGCTTTCTGGTCAACAGAGATGAGCACGTAGGCAATCTCTGTTTTTAAGTGACGACACAAATGTTAACATCTTGTTGACGGAGATAAATCGAACAATAATCACGTTGACATAATTTAAAAAAAAACTGGATTCCATGTTTTCGTTTCGACAGACTTGTCCAATTGTGCAACATTTACTAGTTTTTAAAGATATTAAAAAGCCTTAAACTATTGGGATATCTAATCTTGCGGATCAAGATTAGAATATCGGAAGATATAGCGACAATAGTGGTCAAATATGATTCTGAAGCATGGGTGCTTCAAAAGACTGAGGAGGATTTATAATATCTTTTCCAGAGAAATTGTCTACGGATCATTTTGGAATCTCGCCCTGACTGACAGTATTGCAAACAGGAACCTGTACGAAAATGCGGCTCGATCCTGCTTTCTAGGGCTATAATGAGAGAAAAATTGAGATGGATAGGACACATTCTGTGAATGAAGGATGACAGAATATCAAAGGTCGCTCGAAGCAGGGCTTTCGCTGGCCCTGCTTCGGGTCAAACGAAAAGCAGGTTTTCCTCGACTGGGGTGAGAGGAGGTCGTAAGAAAAGATTCAACGGAGATTGTAGCTTCTTGAGAAAGTGTAAAGAGGTAGGCTTAGAATAGATTGGGACGGAGGAGGGGCTTGCGTAGTTTTCGGCCAACCATCTAGGGCCAAACGAAAAGCAGATTTTCCTCGACTGGGGTGGGAGGAGGTCGTAAGGAAAGATTCAACGGAGATTGTAGTTTCTTGGGAAAGTGTAAAAAGGGAGGCTTTGAATAGATTGGGACAGAAGAGGAGCTTGCGTAGTTTTGTTGGCCTCAGGCGGCTTGGTGCTGCAGTGAGTCGTTGTTAGTAGTAGTACTAGTAGTAAATTACTATTGCTTTTCTTGGAAAACGAGTAAGTATACTTCAATGTGCTATAAATTTATTTTAGTGTTTTTTTCCGTCAATTGGAAACGGATATAGAATGTATTTGTAATTATAAAGTACTATATAAGGTACTTGTTAATTATATGGCACACATCCAAGAAGTGAAGTTAATCCTAGTGAAATATACTAAAATATGATGAAAATATAGCACTTTAGAAACAAAATTATGGGAACTACAGCAGAAAACTATGGAAAGTAGGCAGCTCAGAATGCATTATATTAAATACCTAACCATCTCTATATACTGAATATTTAATTAAAATATACCTACATCGTAGTTTTTCTCACTCAAAATAAGCAAATCATAACCGATTGCAAAGAGCCAAGCCAGTTTTGTCAGATCTTACAGAGAGAAGTTCTTGAGTGTGTTTCCTATAATTAACAAGTATCAAATGTCAGGGTCATATCCAAATTATTTTTTATGGGAGGGGGTGTTTTACACTAGAATTTTTTTTGGGGGAGGGGGCTTACACCAAAAAAAACTATAAAACGCATAAAATTTTTGTTATATGCATTTTTGTTATGTTTTTACGAGTCGGACGAACATTTTTTTTTGGGGGGGGGGGCTCAAATCCTCTAGTCCCCTCCTGAATACGGCCTAGCCGAGTGTTATAATTGTGCAGTATCACGAAGAATCTTCTGTGACACAATTTTGTCAGACAACTGGTGCGTTTTATCTCAAAGCGTTAGTAGCGCTGACATGTAGTCTATTATAAAGCCATACTTCTATGGTTTACCTCGCATACGTGAGAATTGTGATGTCAACTGATTTGTTACATCACGTATTCGCATGATAAAGATACGAAAAGCGAAGTCTTCAGCAGGGCGGAACAAAAAATTTCGATGTTTTTTTTTTTTCGGAGGGAATAATGAATATGACAATCAGATAAAAGATTTTAATGTTCTTTTTCTCGAGGTGATAACCATAGATTTTAAATGAAGAAGGCAAAAATATGAAAAAAGAAATATAAGTACGCATTAAAACACTCCTGATGACACTCTTCATCCACATCATACTTTTTGACGATCCTAAAGTTTGAGAAATTCTAGTTAATTCAAGGAGTATAGACAAAGAGACTTTAACGACGGATTTAGCTTGAAAATTGAATATAGAAAATGTCTATAATTTGATATATAATTTTTGTTTATTTCGTCACCCGTAGCGACCTTCAATTCTAAACCTCCATCAACTTCTGCGAAGCATTAATATTCATGATCGAAAAAGAAACGTTTAACTCGGTTTTATTTCTTGCCCTAAAAAAAACAAACAAAAACTCAGACATTTGAGTTGTGCTTAAATAGTTCTTCAAGGATACTATAGGCTACCCCCACTCATAAGATGTGCTGCTCCTACCAAGGCAGTATTTTATGTTTTGCATTGTTATCTTTTTCTTCCTAGTCATAGTGACATTTTTTTTTGGGGATCAGCCAAGGTTTGTATTTGAGGCATTCGGACCATGCAAAAAGAACCTCACTTTACCGGTACTCAGCTATGCAAAATTATTTTTGACGAACTATCACACGATACACCGGTACTTAAGGGTAGCTCATATTAACCTACCCCAAAAATTTCGCGATATTAAAGATTAACCCATACATGTTTATAATTTATATGTTATTAAGTTTTTCCCAAGTATTATTTCCCCCTTCCCAAGTATTATTTCCTTCCATAATAAATTTCTATATACACACCTGCCACCCCTCTACGCTACCTACATCTCTTATCTAGATTTAGTTAAGCATTATTAAATAGGTTTACTTTATTTTGGTGGAATTGTGCTTATAATTCCAAGACCCCCTACGATTGGTCCGAAGGCCCCCCCACAAAAAAAGGAAGATAGTTCGATTTTTTTTTTCAATTCCTTGTTTTTCTGTCATTTTCTTTATGAAGCATTCTTTAAAGGCAACCGTGTACATAGAATTAATAAAATTAAAATCTAGTACTGCTTACACATTCTTCAGTCTTATAGTTGACTCAGTCACAGTAGGTTTAAAATCTCCCTAACAACAGAACTTAAAACGTGACTTGAATTTATTTTTGTATGCAAGCATTAATCATCTTACAATATTATGAACATTCCTATTGTTGGTTTGCTCATTATTTTTAGCTATATTCTGTCATACCAAAGTGCAAGTCAAAGTGGTTGCAACCTCCTGTATTATTTTCTATTTCTTCTTTGTAAATTCTGAATTTATTCCGAAAATAATTATCTAAAGTTGTAATCCATTATGTACCACAACATTTTGCTATGGTATAAGAAAGGGTAAACCACCTTCATATAAATTGGAAATTTTTCTTATTAGTTAGGTTCGTACCTAAGGGGTCTTCATGTCTTGATCCTTCTCCCTACCCCTAAAAGTTGGGATATTTATAAAATTTTCCTAAAACTTCTTATATTTTGCAAAAAAAAATAGTTTTTTGGCCTATTTTTTACGTTTTGTTTCCCTTTAAAGATAAGCATCCCTTTAAATTTCAGCTCTAGAGTCAAAATTCGATATATGTGCCTGTATGCAGCAGGAGTGGTTATTATATCTTACTGTCCTCTGTTTTTGTTTGAAACAAGAGTGACAAGGTAGGCCACTGTTGGCTAGAATGTTCGGGCTACTAGTCAATTAGTTAGCAAGATCTTGTAGGCTTTGCATAGAGAACAAGTTTAAATTTGAAAAGAATATAATGAGAAATATAACCATTGTCCCGGCATGCGCCGCAACTGAGGGAAAAACGAAGTCCAACCCATTGTAACCAAAAGTGTTTTTTATTAGAAACAGAACTGTTGAGTGACGAGTCCTGTGGTGGTGCAGTAGGTTTGATCTCAGCTTATTACGGAACCCAGAGTTCGGACGCAGCTGTAGTATCAAACTGCGGGGCTGAAGAAAGGACCTGAGTAGTCAATGGCCTCTGCTTAGTACGGAACCCAGAGATCGAACGCAGTTGTAGCAACACACTGCGGGGCCGGCGAAAGGGCCTGAGTAGATATTGATCTCTGCTTAGTGCGGAACCCAGAGGCAGTTGTAGGAAATGAGAACGTTCGGGTTCCGCAGTTGCGGAACTCGAACGCAGTTATAGCAACACACTGCGGGGCCGGCGAAAGGACCTGAGTAGTCAATGGCCTCTGCCTAGTACGGAACCCAGAGATCGAACGCAGTTGTAGCAACACACTGCGGGGCCGGCGAAAGGGCCTGAGTAGATAATGATCTCTGCTTTGTGCGGAACCCAGAAGCAGCTGTAGCAACACACTACGGGGCCGGCGAAAGGACCTGAATAGATAATGATCTCTGCTTAGTACGGAATCCAGAGATCGAACGCAGTTGTAGCAATACACTGCGGGGCCGACGAAAGGACCTGAGTAGACAATGATCACTGCTTAGTACGGAACTCAGAGTTTGAACGCAGTTGTAGCAACACACTGCGGGGCCGGCGAAAGGACCTGAGTAGATAATGATAACTGCTTATTACGGAACCCGGACTTTGAACGCAGTTGTAGCAACACACTGCGGGGCCGGCGAAAGGACCTGAGTAGATAATGATCTCTGCTTAGTACGGAATCCAGAGATCGAGCGCAATTGTACCAACACACTGCGGGGCCGGCGAAAGGACCTGAGTAGATAATGATCACTGCTTAGTACGGAACCCAGAGTTTGAACGCAGTTGTAGCAATACACTGCGGGGCCGGCGAAAGGACCTGAGTAGATAATGATCACTGCTTAGTACGGAACCCAGAGTTTGAACGCAGTTGCAGCAACACACTGCGGGGCCGGCGAAAGGACCTGAGTAGATAATGATCACTGCTTAGTACGGAGCCCCGAGATCGAACGCAGTTGTAGCAACACACTGCGGGGCCGGCGGAAGAACCTGAGTAGACAATGATCACTGCTTAGTGCGGAACCCAGAGTTTGAACGCAGTTGCAGCAACACACTGCGGGGCCGGCGAAAGGACCTGAGTAGATAATTATCACTGCTTATTACGGAACCCGGACTTTGAATGCAGTTGTAGCAACACACTGCGGGGCCGGCGAAAGGACCTGAGTAGATAACGATCACTGCTTATTACGGAACCCGGACTTTGAACGCAGTTGTAGCAACACACTACGGGCCCGAAGGAAGGACTTGAGTAGTCAAAACGCGTCGTGAATCCAATACATACATACATACTGTAAAGTGAGGAAGAATCTCCATTTGAAGCTGACTCAGGAATGGTAACTATTATTCTGATTAATCTTAATGGTAAACGATTATTGTGAAAACAAAAAAATAGTCTGAAACTCCATAAACATGTTGTTATATCCAAATAAAAACTGCACCATTCGTCTCTATAGCCAAAAATCGCATGCAAAATAATGATAGCCTCCCATCTTGAGCAACCAGAAAAATCAGTTTTTAGCATGGGAAGTAGTGAAATGTATGCATTTTTTGTCCTCCTTTTTTTTCTGTCGCTACTAGTGGGGCACTGAAACATTAGAGATGTAGGCTTAAGGTCGTGTTTGAAAGGAGATTGTTATATTTAGTGCCTTTTGTAAATAACAAAATATAATATTAAATTAAAATGCAATTAATGACAAAAATGCATCTTCATATGCAAGACGTTGTAACACACGTATTTTTTGACGAGGAAGTATAATAATTTAAATTTAAAAGAAGTACCTATTTTTACCCGCAGATAGTAGATTTATTCTACATTATCGCCTTTTGGGGCAAATTTATTTATATTATTAGTTTGTGTATCTGTTCATCAGCTTTACAAATTTGTCTTTACTTTTTCTCCTTTACTAAACCGATAGTAGAAAATCCTCCGAACTATCTGTAAAGAAAATATAATTACATACCATCTACAAACCAGATAAAAAAAAAATTCGAACCCCGATAGCCTAGAAAATTTAGCTCAGGTACGCCCGGCAAGGTGGGGCTTTTGGCTCGTGCCCCCACTGAAACGTCCTAATCCGTAGATCTTCTGCCAATTTCTTCTGTAATTCGCCTTATTTTTTTGGGGGGGGGGGATTAACAAACATCCCCTCAATAAATTCCTGCACTCCTAACTGATCCAACACTATCCCTCCAAACAAGTGACATTAGTTATAACCTAGTGAGGTAAACTGGGAAGGAGGCTCTGAGACGTTTATTACAGAGAGGACTTCCCTAGAGACCAAACTGTCATATTAGCCTCCTCGGGTTGAAAACGAATTCAGAGTGCAAGTCGTTATAACTTTAGTATGGCATTTAATTCTGTATTTGATGTTATCTTAGTCTAATGACCTCCAGCGTAAAGAGGAGTCAAGATATCCACCATCGCTACAAATATTAAACAATTATAACCAAGCGGTTACAACTCTGAAAATCGTGTGTATATTAAAAATAGCTACGAAGACCACACTGCCTTTCAATAACAAATAAATACAAAGTTGAAACAATAGGGAAAAACTTTTCGAGATAGTGAAAAGTTCTTCCCTATTTAATGTAGTTTATTTATATATACATATTTTTTTCTCTCTCTTTCTCGTATTGTGCTGAAGACGGCTCTTGGACATAGGGCCGAAATATTCACAGAATTGATTTCCACTGTGTTGAAAAGTTTTTCCCTATTGTTTCAACTTTGTATTTGTTCGTGTGTATGTTGGTGCGTTGCACGCTTGAAAAAAGTGAGCCATGCACGTTGTGAGATGTTGCGGCGTGGCGGAAGTGTGTTTACGCGTAGCATGAAGTGGCACTCTGATTTGCACTAGGGGGGAGGGAGATGCATCTACTGTTGATTAGAATTTGATTAGCGGTTTTCTTGAAGTAGTTTTCTCGTAGGCATTAAAGTTTTACTCTCAAGGGACACATTTTGGATCCATAGCATGGATCGTATTCAAGTTTATACATCGGAGACATGTCAAACTGGAGACAGAATAGGATACATATGAGATAGGCCTGGATGTGAAGCCCGAGATACCATGGAAGGAAGGATATCAGTGTAGGAGCCTTTGCAGGGGGAGGGGTTTTGGAGCCCGGCGCTCCCCCAAACTCTTTTTTGAAATTTCTAGGTCTTTCTTATTTGAATTATTGAGTATTGGGCTTTCCCCCAAAAACTGTATTCCGGTGTAGCCTACATGCCTGAATTAGTCCAAAACAAATAACTTGTAATTATCTAGTCCAGACCATTGACTTTCCCACTTCTCCCCTTAATATTGGTTCCTCAATCTTCCCCCGGACGAATTTTGGAAAGACCGTGTTGAAATCCATGAAATATGGGAATCTTAACCTAAAAATATACTCTTTAAAGCAAGATTAGACCAGTAGTGCTACTAAACGAAAATGTCGGAGGAGGGGGATTTATTTTAAAATCAAGGGGAGGGTAATTTTGCTTTATCTTATTATTTTTTTATTATTTTCTTATTATTTTACAAAAATGTATTTTTTAGCGAAAATAATAAAAAAAGGTATTTTTCGAAGTTTGGTTTATGAATCTAGGATTAAAGGACCCCTTCCCGAGTTAGTATCACTGGATCAGACCCCGTTCAGGATGAAACGGTTTAGAAAATCACCTTGATAACGAAGTGTAATAGTATTAGATTTCATTAGTACGGCCCTAAAGCCCCCTCGCCGTACACACAAGCGTCTATTCACTTATCTCACTGAAAGTTTTCTGTTATCTATGTGGAAAAAAGCTATATTTAGAATTTCAAGTATCATTAAAGAAAAACCTTATATTTCTGTTAAAGATGACATCTTATTATCTAACACATGACAAAAAGTCACATGCCTTAATATTTAAAATTTGCTTGTTTTATTTAGTTATGTTTAATTTTTGTCAAGAGAAACGAAATCCTTGATAAAATATTGCTGTCAGGGTATTTGACAAATTTATCTATTTAAGCAAACGCAATGAGTTTCATAGATAAACCCAAGTCTGGACTTTGCCTTCAATTTTCTTATCTGTTGCTGAAGATACTCCCGGGGCACAAACTTGCTTTTATCTGAGTTTCAAACATACAGTTGAAATCTGTTAGCCAGTAGTTTAGCTTGTGAATTGTAGCCTATACTTTTGAACGATGCAGAACTATGGGGATATTCAAAACCTGACTTATTTGATTCCGGTGAATCCACATTTCTTGAAACGATTAGAGCATATTAAAAGTAAGTTGATAAACCTAACTTTGTGTGTGAAATTCTTCACCTATCTGTAATTTTCTGTTTGTTTACGTAGGCTATGATGGATTGCTTTGGATAAAATTTTCGACTCAAAGATTGTTACGAAATAAACTTAATTTTAAAATCAGAATTTCATCCTCAATCCAAATATAATATTCGCTTTCGTCGCAAAATTTCTAAAACCCTCACGCCCTGGCGGTCAAATGTATACCCTGAATTGTATATATCCAAGGAATTTCGGGAAATAGTTTCGGTAAACCGTTAAATCTATTTTAAGAAGTGTTACATGTGGAAAATTTATCTCTCATCCCTATAAATTTTTACATGTAGGCCTATTTAATACAGAGATTGGCTTACATAGATAAATTTGGGGGCCAAAATGTATTTCTTCAAAAGCTAGTGGGGGGGATTTTTTTTTCAATTTTTCTGATGAAGACACTATAAAAGGGTTTTTCAACGAAGGTAAAATTCTAGTTAATTGACTTCTTGCTATCTCGGAAAGGGTTTAGGTAAGGAAAATGAAACTTCCAGGGATGGGTCTACAGGCTAAAGTATGTCCAGGGAAGGTATTTTAAAGTACCCGCCTCCACTCCTTCTCCCTCTAGAGGGCCCTGAAATTTGCCTACATGACAGGTCTATACCTATTGAAATTTTGACAAAACAACATTATACCTTAATTTTCAGTTATTGAAATTTTCAGTTGCTTTTTCTCTGCCTTTAGTTCTGAAAATGCAATTCCTGTTAATTGAGTAGAATTTTGAGCAATATCAATGTTTTTTTTTTCAAAATTTAGGAAAGGTATTTGCTTATCTTTAAAACCTTATAAAATGGAATTGAGCAAAGTTATGAAGCTGAAAACAATTTTGTTGTAGGCTACTTCAATTCAATTCAATTTATTCAAAAAGAAAAGAAAACACATAACAACAATAATAATAAAGATCCTAGAAGCGAACTTGTTAAGGACCAAAACAACAAAAAATTGTAAATGAAAAAGAGAGAGAAGAAAAAAAAAGAAAAGAGAAAACAAGGGTAATTAAAGCAAATTGAACAACATTTAGAGAAATATAATATCAAGATTTTAGTACATTGTTATATAGCGTCCGAAAACTTGTGGATAGCTCGACACTGGAGGGTATTACATTCCATTGAATTATAGATTTATAAATTGGGGATCGCTGGGCGGAACTAGAGATACACCTGGGGACAATGAAGGAACGGTTGGATGAACGGAGACAGTGGCCTTCAGAATTATTACTATTAAAATAAGTTAATAAGTGGGGAGGAAGATTTTTATGGTAAGCGGAGTATGCAAGGGATAGATTTAACTTTTTGATGATTTGTTCAAAAGGGATAATACCAAAATCGGAGTACAAGTCCTTGGTGGGATATAGTCGTGGCAACCGAAAAACTGCTTTGACGGCACGGTTTTGTGCAGATTTTAATTTATTGGTAACTGAAGGATAAGTATTGCCCCATACAGATCCGCAGTATGAGATATATGGGTAAATAAAAGAATAATAAAGGGTGACAAGGATATCGGGAGGAAGAAAATAATTCACACGATTAATTATACTTACCTGTCGCAAAATTATGGCTCTGATATAGGACACATGTGTTGCAAATGATAGGCAGGAGTCTATGTGGACACCAAGAAACTTGGCAACTTCGACCTGCGGGAGGAGATTGGTAGAATAATTTAGGCCAAGTGCTGGCTGAACTTCATTTTTTTTGTAAGGGGTTTGAAATAATACCACCTAACTTTTCTTGCTGTTAATGGTCATGCAGTTAACGAGACACCACTCCTGTACTCTATTCAGAAGGGTTTGAGTAGAGGTGACGACGGATGGTAAATTAGGACCGGCGATGAAAAAGTTGCTATCGTCAGCAAAAAGTACTGGGTGCACTGATGGGCCCAGGTCCGTAATCAAATCATTAATATAAAGGAGAAAAAGTATTGGACCAAGAACAGAGCCCTGTGGGACGCCCCTCCGGACAGGTAGGGGATGTGAAGTCACCCCACCCAGTCTCACACTCTGTACTCTACCAGAGAGATAAGAGCCGAACCATGAGAAAGGAACTCCGCGAATCCCTAGGTTATTGAGTTTACTTAATAAAACACTGTGATCAACCATGTCAAAGGCCTTTGAAAAATCCAGAAATAAGCCCAATACAGTATTTTTAAGGTCAAGTTGGGAACGTATAAACTGTGTGGCGTCTATTAGTGCATGAGCAGTTGAAAATTTGGCAGGTTAGGTTAGGTTAGGTCAGGGTCCCACATATTTTCAAAGGTCATCAAAGGTCAGGGTCCTCTAGAGGGAGAAGGAGTGGAGGTAGTTGTTTCAAAATACCTTCCCAGGACATATTTTAGTTTGTAGATTCATCCCTGAAAGTTTCATTTTCCTAACCTAAACCCTTTCTGAGATAGCAGGAAGTCACTTAACTAGAATTTCACCAAACGAAGGATTAGACATCTTAAATACAGATCCAAAAAAATCCAGGAACTGGCGGTAAAGACTTCTTAAAAGACTTTAGTAGACCACACCTAGTTCATGGGTTCTTACGACCCCCGCCCTCCTTATTTATATCATGATTTTATTATTGTTATACTACTAAATCTCGAAAGTCATCTATAACAATTACTAAAGTAGAATGTTTATAATCTCATTTAAATCTTTGGACGCTTACAAAGGACAAGTTCCCTGGAGAGAACATACCGTCCGCTTTGAGAAAAAAAAATAATCTGGTGGCATTTGACATGATTTACCCTGTAAGTCATGATAAAGATGCTTCATCGTTTCTTGTAGCTGATGGATAGA
The DNA here is from genome assembly GCF_032884065.1 of Artemia franciscana. Lineage (NCBI taxonomy): Eukaryota > Metazoa > Arthropoda > Branchiopoda > Anostraca > Artemiidae > Artemia > Artemia franciscana. The sequence goes on from NC_088873.1 coordinate 44,228,619, forward strand.
CCAACCGAGGTCCTCCACACTATATTTTCCCAGGCTTGTCCTCGAAGCAAGTTTAATTGCGAAAAAATAAAACCGTTATTTGACTGAAACTTTGTCTAAATTAAAGTAACACTTATAATTGATAGTATTAAATATACATGGTCATATCCAGGATTTTTTTTTTGGTATGGGGGAAATACAGAAAACTTGAAAACGCATCAAAAATTTGTTTATATTCATTTTCATTGCGTTATTAAGAGTCGGACAAACATTTCAGATGGGGGTTCAAACTATTCAATCGTAACCAGAGTCGTATTCGGTTTTTTTTTGGGGGGGAGGGAGTACAAAAGAAAAATAAACGCATCAAAACTTGTTTATATTCATTTTTGCTGCGTTATTAGGAGCCGGTCAAGGTAAATGTTTAGTTTCGTTACAAGCTGTCACAAGTGCGTATCACTGCATATAGCAAGATTCTGATGATCACATATTGTTTCTTTTTCATTATTAGAGAATCACATCCATTTTTTAGCTTTCTAAAATTCCCCTCCAACAGGACTGAAAATGCGTAAAGTGGGCTTGCTTACAGGTAACATTACCTATAGAGCGAAGCGTATTAGTCCATGAGCCTCCTGGGCAGCAAGGCGAAATTTCAAAAATCAAATTTATAGTCTTCAGTAACTTATTTCTAACCTCAGAGCCGCCATATTTAAGAAACTCATTTACCATACTATCAGCAATTGGAGCCTTGTAATTTTATAATCCTTTTAGTACTGTTGCTAATTCTCCCTCACAAAAATCTTTCTTCGCATCCAAAGTATTCTATATTTATTAACAAAGAGTGAAAAAAATAACAAAAAAAATAAAAATAAAAAAAACCTCAAACGAGGTTTATTAAATAAATATAGAATGCAGACATCGCCCAGCAGCCCGCGGGGCTCATGGACTAATACGCTTCGCTCTATAGGAAATGTTACCTGTAAGGCATTGTCAGTTTGCCCCATTGAGGAGGAGGGTCAACCAGAAATAGATGCGCTTCTAGAATTAGCATTTCTAAGTGCTCTAAACATTTACCCCAGAAAATATTTCGGGGGAGGATTCAACCCTCCTCCCCTGGTACGGCCTTGGTTGTAACAATGGGTTTTGTGCAGTAAAGTATAAGGTACATAATTACATGCATAATTGACTTGCAAAACATAGTATTTAGAACTTTATTTCGTTAGTATCTGGAATAAATGCAATAACCAGAACGTTTCAATTACCAGGTTGTTTCTTCCCTGCAAAATCCTAGAAATTACACAAAACTGTTTACATCACAATGCTTCTCTTTAGAATTACCAAAAAGCTTTCTGTGCCTTGTGAGTTTGATGTCCTGATATGGATGAAAAATTTGCATTTCTTTGTGTGTGTGTGTGGGGGGGGGGGGTTGTGGCTCATTATGTCGATTTTGACAACTATTTGACGCTAATAGAGGCCTACTGAACATAATGTTTAATAGTTGTTAAGGCCTTGAAAAAAGAATACACGGAAGACACTCTCCCCGATCACTGTTAGGGGAGAGATCTGGCCTTTGAGTCTTCCTCCTCAATTTTTGCCAATTAGTCATGATCCGACTTAAAAGGGTATATGGTTTTTGTTTAATTAAAACTAAGTAAACAAATTTAGTAACTAAACAAAGTAAACCCAAAGTACCAGGTTACTAATCTCTGATTTCCCCTTTGCTCTTGACTAGGTAAACATTTGAAAATGACTTGATTGTTTTTACATATCTCCTATGGTAACTCAGAACTTAATAAGCTCCTAAACATGAACAATATAAAAGAGCAAAAAGTTGACATTACCTTTATGCTGTAAATTAATAATTATTATAATGTAAGTTATGGTTCAGAATATGGGAAAGCTAAAAAGTAAAAAGTGGACCTTTCTAGTTTTTGGCAGCTTTTGTTTGTTCAAAACTGTAGCATACTTGTCTTTTTTGGTACTTTGAAATGCTGGGGATGAACAGGAAGGGGATGGTGTAAAAACAGAATCATGTTTGTCAGTGAGCCTACCAACTTTAAGGTAACTATTCTGCTTAACCAGCGATTGTTTTTACAGTCTAAGTACGGCCTGCTTTGTGCAGACCCGATTTTGACTTAAAATTAATTTAAAAAGTTTTTCAATAAAAGTAGTTGTTCAAAACAAAGTAAAGAGCTACATTTAACCGAAAATGAACAAAACTAAAGTCCAATTATTTTCCAAGCCTAAAACTACCACAAATCACCATCAGTGAGCGAAATAAAACCGAAAACAAACAGATACAATAAATAACGGAGATAAACAAACAGATACAATAAATGTTTTTTTACAACAAATAACGGAGTCAAACTCAAAACGAGCAGAAACTAAGATATATAGGCTGAGGCCCTCCGTGCCTTCTAGAGCTTAGTCCATTTTACTGAAAATAACCCTTATTTCGACCTGAATGTTTCTTTTTCTCATAATATATAAAAAAAACATTATAACCAAGGTTACTGAAAAAATAACAACAAATGAACGTGGATTGACGGTTTAATGTGGATTTTAATCTTGATAATTTTTTATTTTTTCACAGCTAAAAACAAAGCAATGCTGAATAATTATCAATTCTATTTTAAACCTACTATATCATAGTAGGATTACTTTATTCTTAATCCTATTATATCGTAATTTTCTTTGATTTTTTTTTTTTAATTAAGTCATCAGACTCCATTAAAAAAATTCTCTGTAAACGGCGCTACTAGTTGTTAATCCCTATCTTCGCATGTCAAGTCGCTAAAGATTCAGCTCTTTCAGAAGTTTCCCATTCTCTCTCTTTAAATTTTTTAATAATTCCACCTCCACTCCTCTCTGTGACAACTTTAAAAAAATAGTTCAACTTCAGACCTTAGACGTCACTTACGCTTTTTTTTATATCATTTAATAGCAGCTGAACTGGACACACTTCAAACCAGTATATACCCCAAAATACCATTCTCTTTGACCAGGCTGCTGAACAAGCCTGTTTATTTCGTGTTTGGGTCATATTATAGTTATGGATAAAAAATAAATTACGTGTGGCTGCAGCACAAAATATATACCCTGTTCGTAATTTGTCATATTGAATTTGTCATAATCAAACAGTTCGTGGTAACGAACTGTAGTAAGGAGCGATCCGGCTCAATAGTAACCAAAACTCTAAAAAATTGAATTTTGATATAAATAGCTACATCAAAAGAATCGCATTTTAATGCTGATTTTAAATATATAAGTTTCATCAAGTTTAGTCTTAGCCATCAAAAGTTACGAGCCTGAGAAAATTTGCCTTATTTAGGAAAATAGGGGGAAACACCCCCTAAAAGTCGTAGGATCTTAACGAAAATGACACCATCAGATTTAGCGTATCAGAGAACCCTACTGTAGAAGTTTCAAGCTCCTATCTACAAAAATGTGGAATTTTGCATTTTTTGCCAGAAGACAAATCACGGGTGCGTGTTTATTTGTTTGTTTTTTTGTTTTTTTGTTTTTTGTTTTTTTTCCCAGGGGTCATCGTATCGACCAAGTGGTCCTAGAATGTCGCAAGAGGGCTCATTCTAACGGAAATGAAAAGTTCTAGTGCCCTTTTTAAGTGACCAAAAAAATTGGAGGGCATCGAGGCCCCCTCCCACGCTCATTTTTTTCCCAAAGTCAACGGATCAAAATTTTGAGATAGCCATTTTGTTTGGCATAGTCGAAAATCTTAATAACTATGTTTTTGGGGATGACTTACTCCCCCACAGTCCCTGGGGGAGGGGTTGCAAGTTACAAACTTCAACCAGTGTTTACATATAATAATGGTTATTGGGAAGTGTACAGACGTTTTCAGGGGGATTTTTTTGGTTTTGGGGGTAGGGTTGAGGGAGGGGGCTATGTGGGAGGATCTTTCCTTGGAGAAATATGCCATGGTTGAAAAAAATTCAATGAAAAGGGCGCAGGATTTTCTAGCATTACTATAAAAAAAAAAACAATGAAAAAATAAACATGAAAACGTTTTTTCAAATGAAAGTAAGGAATAGCATTGAAATTTAAAACAAACAGAGATTATTACGCATATGAAGGGCTCTAAAAATACTTTTGCATAAAGAGCGAGGTATTTAGGAGGAGATAAATACCTCGCTCTTTATGCTAAAATATTTTTAGTGATTTCAACTATTTATTCAACGGCCTATTTGATTCAGGGGTCATTCTTAAAGAATTGGAACAAAACTTACGATTTAGTGTAAAGAGCGAGGTATTAACGAGGGTACAAACCCCCTCGTACACATAATAAAAATATAAGAATATAAAAGTTTGTTACGTAAGTTAATTCTTAAGTTACGTATATTTTTTACTAATAAAAACGTTCATTGAATATTAAAGTTATAGTAGCCTTTTTAAGTAACCGAAAAATTGGAGGGCAGCTAGGCCTCCTTCCCCACCCCTTATTTCTCAAAATCGTCTGATCAAAACTAAGAGAAAGCCATTTAGCCAAAAAAAAATTAATATACTAATTTCATTTCAATAATTTATGTGCGGAGAGCCAAAATCAAACATGCATTAATTCAAAAACGTTCAGAAATTAAATAAAAAAAACTAGTTTTTTAACTGAAAGTAAGGAGCGACATTAAAACTTAAAACGAACAGAAATTACTCCGTATATGAAATGGGTTGTCCCCTCCGCAGTCCCACGCTCTTTACGCTAAAGTTTTAGTTGTTTTAAAAAGTAGAATTGTGGCAAAGAGTCAAACTTTAGCGTAAAGAGCGTGGGACTGCGGAGGGGACAACCCATTTCATATACGGAGTAATTTCTGTTCGTTTTAAGTTTTAATGTCGCTCCTTACTTTCAGTTAAAAAACTAGTTTTTTTTATTTAATTCAATATAAAAGTTGAACGACAAAATTTTGTCGTTCAACTTTCAAACATAAAATCCATGATGGACCAATCAGACTATTAAATAAAAAAAAACAAGTTTTTTAACTGAAAGTAAGGAGTGGCATTAAAACCTAAAACGAAAAGAAATTACTCCGTGTATGGAAGGGGCTGTTCCCTCCTCTACGTCCCGCTCTTTACGCTAAAGTTTGACTCTTTGTCTCAATTCTACTTTATAAAACAGTAAATAACTTTAGCGTAAAGAGCGGGACAACACAGGACGTTGAGGAGGGGGTGTTTCCCCCTATTTTCCAAAACAAGGCAAATTTTCTCAGGCTCGTAACTTCTGATGAGTAAGACTAAATTTATTGAAACTTATATATTTAAAATCAGCGTAAAAATCTGATCCTTTTGATTTATCTATTAGTATCAAAATTCCGGTTTTTAAAGTTTCGGTTACTATTGAGCCAGGTCGCTCCTTACTACAGTTCGTTACCACGAACTGTTTGAAAATCTTTAAGTCCTAGGAATAGCAAAAATAAAATCTTTAAATAGCTTATTCGGAAACATGCACAACCGTATACCTCCTAAAAAAAAAAAAAAAAAAAAAAAAAAAAAAAAAAAAAGGAAAAACCAGGGAACTCAATTTTGAATGAAGAAGACTTCCATATACAGTTAGGTAGTTTTACGCTTAGCGGGCACGAAGTTTGAGAATTAAGAACGTGTGAAAAATCAAGTATTTTATGTAAATATAAGAAAAAAATTCTAGAGCTCATCGTGTAGCTTTAGAAACTGTAACTTTTTTGATAGCTATAGCAAAAGAAAAATGCTCCCCGGTCGGAGGGGGAATTGTGTTCATTTTGATGTCCTTGGTACTTAAAGGTGTAGTTTTTGAGATTCGATGCAAGCTTCACAAATTGACCCCTTCTCATTTCAGTGCCCGCTTATGTAGTACAAGTATGACGCTAAAATCAAGGAAAGATATGTAATTTATAAATCTTGGAGTATTTTCATAGAAATGTATGGCTCATAATGTGGGTTGAACATTAGGCCTACTAGAATATTTTCGAACTTTTATATTCTCATTTCTGTCGTCATCAGGGGTGTCAATTCACGCAAACATGGGAGGGGGTGAGGATTGTTTTCATTTTGTAATGAAGATACAAGAAAAGTAATTTTTCAAAACTTGGGGGGATTCTTTTTGTTAGTGAATATACCAAAAAAATTATTTTTCAAAATCTAGGAGTACAGTTACCCTCTCCCCTGCCCCTATATTGTCCAACTGGTCAGGAATCTGTTGGTGTTCTAAGTACCACGGATTGTTAAATTGAAATTTTTTTTTTTTCAATTGGCTTTTCGAAAAATTACATACCCATGCAGTTGATCAGAAAAATCAGATCGTAAAAAACTCAGGAATAAAAAAAAAACGTGAGTGAAAAACAAGCAAAAAAGGAGCTACAGACAAATGACACTAACCCGCTTAAGAAAAGTGTACCTTTCCTTTAAAGGTACTGTTGTTTTTAAGAATCAACAGATTGTCAATGTGGGAATTTTTACATACGAAAAACGTTGTCAAATCTGACAAAATTAGTTTTGGCAACACTGTCAAAAGTACGGCAAGCTTGGTGGCCTAAAAACTACATAATTTTAAAACAAACTAGAAAAAATCATAGAAAGTCGTAGTTTTCGGGCATGAATAGACCATAGAAGGTCCGAGGGGTTAAAAATTGATTTTATGTTGATGCCTTGGTACTTTTAAACAATTTTATGCAATGAATAGAAAAAGAATAGATTTATATGTCCCTTGGTTATTCTGTTTCTATTGGAGTGAAATGTAGTAACATTTTCTCAAGCTGGCGTGACAAAAGACCCTTTTTAAAATTCGGCACCATCTGTTAGAAATTAAGAAAGTGGCCCGGCATAAAATTCTAGCCTCTAGAACATATCCAATAAAAGTAATGTCTTGAACCGTGGTTTTGCCTTTAGCGGCGCCAACAAGCTTTGTTGGTTCTCCAGTTGATTTCTGAATCCCAAGTTTCTAAGATCAGGATTATAGTAACCAGATTATTTTGAATGATTATTACAAGGAATCCTTTTCCATATGTCCTATCGGGTTTGTTTCTTTGAATATACATGTTGGGTGCACCCTATTATTGTTACTTTTAGTAAAGGGAATAGCAGCTCTCGAGAAGGATGCAACCGAGAGTTTGAGATTGCTAATTTTATGTTCATTTTAGTGATTTTGTTCGCGTTTTGACAATTCATCCCCCACCTAGTGACCTTATATAGCCCTAGGCTAACGTAATTGATGGAAACTGATTCAAAAGCCTGAAAATGGTAAGAAAAAAGTAAATATGATTCGTTGATACTCCCTGTTATTCGTTGATACTCGCTTAATTATAAAATTTTTGCATAGCCCAGAGCTAAATGAGACCATTAGGGAGTGGGGGTCTGGTGAGGAATAAATTGTCAAAACGGTGACAGTATCATAAAAATAGACGTTTAGCAACCTAAAAACGTCTCTTTTTGTTCTAGCACGTCTGCTACAGGAGAGCCGCTATTCTAAACCTTTACCCACACTCACAGAAAGATTTAGTGACCCTGCTTCCCAATGCCTGATGCAGAAGTGGACACGACTGTAAACAATTTTAGGAGGCCTCAAACGAACAAAATCCTTTAAGTAAAATTAATTATTTTAAATTAACTCCCTTTATTAAATTAAATTGCCTATAATCAATCAAATGAATCCGTTTGAATGTTAAATTACATTATATATATTAAATAAAATTATAATTAATTGCATGTATTAATAGTTCTTCCCAAATAATAATTGAATTTAATGTTGTACTCCTCATCAAGACCTTGCTCTTTTCCTGGGTAGTTTACCCTCTTTTTTTTAATAAAAATCGTGGAAATTGTCTTCTGCTTGTATCATTTGATAGGCTTGTTGTTTTAGAAAAATTACTTATTGTTCGTATTTAGGGTTTATTTTTAATGGGGGGGGGGGATTCTGCTCATTCCTGAAGGTTCATGTGTTTCAAATATATACCGGTGGGTACAACTATTTTATTTTATTTTTATACTCACTGTTTCGTTTCTAAAAGAACATACTTATGTAACTTTCAAAATTCTGCTTTGGAGAGTAGAAAAAGTAGAATTTTCAAGTAGAAAAACATCCCTTTCATATGATTCCGGAAATAAGGACTTTTGAATACAAAACTCAAAATTTTGGAGCATTTGGAGCAAAATTTGAGATTAGGATATCGTTTTTCTGTATTTTGTCATGAGAGGCTTCAAGACCGTCTGCAATAATATTTTTCCTAGACTTGTTTTTTCTTTATTTTTCATTAAGCTTAGCGCATGAATATAGAGATAAGACATATTTGCTTGCTACGGTGAACTCTTGTTCTAATACCGTTATTTGACTGGAGCTTATCTTTATTCTGCGTATATGCTCAATGAAAAATATTAAAAACGAAAAGTTATCTTGATGGATGAAAAAAAATAAAAAAAATACTCCCTATGATCTCACTTTATACCGTTCGTTAACTCTGGTTAGTTATCTCAATAAAATTTGTAGCTATTCAGGAAGCTAAAAAAGAATAAAAAAAGAAAAATATGTATTGCAGAATTTGCACGTTATCCTTAAGAAGATGGAATTTTATTGTTGACTAATTAAAACATACACTTAGGAGACAAGTACGTAGAACCTCGCCCCTCTCCCAAATATCTTGGAATTTTTTGGGTGGTCAGTGAATTCTGTGTATGTTTTAATGTGATAAATAGTGTATATTAAGCTGTGTAAGCGGCTAGGGGGGGGGCATACAGATTACCCTATTTTAATTGGGTCTTCGCCAAAAGCGCTTCTGTGTATCAGTGATCGGCAGCTTTCGGCTCTTTGACTCCTTAAGTGTTGCTCCGGCGCAAATATGCATGAGCAGGCGTGCATGTCACCTTGGGGGTGTTGGTCGGTTGCCGAATGTGAGGCAGGCGATATGACTGAAGCTCTTGTGTTTTGACTAGTCCACTAGTATTGACTTCTGCTACCCCCAAACCACCTAGAAAGTCCCCAAAAACCATAGCTCTTTCCCAAAAGAAAATCTGGTACTTTCGTGTTATAGCGACCACACTTCGTTCTTTATCTATAATGAAACCGGTTATCTGAGTCCACTCGAAGATAATCAGCTTAGCCTGAGCGAGATAAACGGTATCTATGTAGGTATATTTTAGTTAAATATTCTCTGTTGTAGTTTCCTTAATTTTGTTGCTAAACCATTATATTTTCATCATAGTGTGGTATATTTCATTACAATTAACCTAACTTCACTTTGGTGTGGTCGCTTTAACACGTAAGTACCGAAAAACTACTTCCTGATATCTTCCTGAAAATCTGACTTCATTCTTCGGAGTAGCCATGAAATTTTGGAAGCTTTTATTCCTACATCTGTAAATTATTTTGATACTTGTGTCTTATAGCCACCGCACTCAAGTTCCGTCGAGAAATTAAGTTTGGTTAATACTAATGAAATAAAACAAAATATGATGAAAATATGATACTCTATCAACAAAATTATGGAAACTACAACAAAGGATTACGGAAGGGGGGAGGCAGCCAGACCGCATTATATTAAAAACATAACCTAAACTAACCTAACCAAAATAGCAACTAAATATTTCTTTAAAATATGGCTACAATGTAGTTTCTCACCGAGCCGAAGCTAATATTGTCTGGTATAAAGACCATGAAAACCGGTTATTGTCTCATAGTCGTGATACAAGATTTTGAGTGTGATGGTTATAAGATAAAAGTACCATTATTTTTTATATCCTGAAAAGGACGGATCCTCGAAGATGGCTTTAGGGGCACGTGTCCCCCACAGAAGTTCGGAAATTTCACTAACTGCAGGGTTGGAGGGGCGAAAGATACCAATGGGGAAGCAACATTTATGTCGGTGTCTCTCTCAAACATTAATTCTGTATCGACTTGATTTTATTTATTGTCACTATAAACAAAATAATAAATGAAAAATAAGCCTTGCCCATTAATTCTGTATTCTGTATCGCGAAATCACGGGATGGCGGGCCACCAGCCCCCCATTGCTCTTCATTTCTGAGGCTACCAGGAAACGGAGATCAGCACAGCTGGTAGGGATTGTAAAATCCGACGCTGTATTCTTCTTCAGATCAATCTTGTAAGGTCTACAAATTGCGCGCTTTGAAATGTGAGTTATGTTTGGAGAAACATTTCGCTACTGTATATTACCTCTGCTGCGTGTTTCCCCGTCCCCCTCCTGGAATGTTACTGTCAGCAATTCATTATTTTGTTCCTACTGGCCTCACCTCCCCAAATCTGATCATTTCTTACCTAAATCATGTTTTTATAGGAAGCAACGATGAGGCGACAAAATTTCTGTCAAGGAAAGGTTTGATGATTGTGCGGATGCGTGGCTTGCCATATGACTGCACAGCGAAACAGATCGTAAGTCTTATTCTATATTTTTAGTGTATACATTTTATACTCTCGGGGAGGAGCTGGGGATATTTTTCAAAGAGAAGAGATATACAGCTTTAAAAGAGTATTTTTAGTAGCTTTAAATCTAGTATTTTTTAGTATTTTTAGTATTAATTTAATTTTTTCCAATATTCGCATGAGTGAGGTTCCTTGGGACAGATATTTGGGAAAATCCCCCCTGCCCCCATTGACCCCCCTGCTTGTTTTTTACCTGGAAACAACCAGTGATGTTTTTGATTACCTTATTTTCAAATAGTGAAATTAAACACTTTTGATTAGAATTCTCATTGAAATTGACAGTAAGTTTTAAGAGCAAGAAAAAATAAACAATGGAATTGCCTAAAACTAAATTTTAAAAGATATGGAATTTTGATCATGGTAATAAAAATTGTTTGCAGAATAGTTTTTATATTTATCTTTAGCAAGAATTCTCAAAGGATTAATCTTATTGGAGAGAAACGACCCCCCCCCCCACTCATATACATGATAATTTCCGTTCCTTTTAATTTTTGATGTTGCTCTTTATTTTCAGTTGAAAAAACTTGTCACCCCACCTTGTTGCGGTGAGGATTGAACCCCGAGCCCGTATTACCAAGCAGAGCACCAACCCACTGTGCTACAACAAATACATAAATATACCAAAATTAAATCCCTGCAATAAATACATATAATAGAGACAAATCACCTGTTAATTATTTACTTAAATATTTGAATGATAATGAGGTAAACAGCTGCCATTATTCCTTAAAATACCAAGGACAGTGTAAATGAATTTCAAATGTATGATTTAAAAATTGGAAACTTCACAACCATATTAAAAAAAAAAGAAGAAAAAATGGGAATTCAAATTTTAAGAACCTAACCTTCATGTTAAGTTGCGCAGCTTTAGCATAAAGGGGTTTCAAATTAAAGAAACATGGGTGAAAACTTAAAAGTAAATAAGCTAAAAAAAAACCTAAAAATGGCACCATCTTCTGTTATTGTGTGAATTTTAATGTTTTTTGTTTTGACAGTTAATGTTTGAATTTTTACTAACGAAAACTGTCGTCGAATTTAATTAATTAATTTTGCTTTTTTTCCCCTTTTTTTCCCTTTTTTGAAAACACCAAACAGAGGAGCCATTTTCCAATGAAAATACCCCAGTAAAGGTGTTTTGATTTTCTAGGGGGATCTAGGGAATCTAGGGGGATTCGTCTTTTGGAATATAAACAATTCATAAAAACTCCAAAGTTTTTTTTTCTTGGCAAAAACTTCTTTCTCTTGCTGAAAGAAATATACTGCAGACTTTTGTGTAAATTTTTTTTTGTGTTTTTACCGAAATCGCACCGGAAAGTCTTCAATAACAGAGAAACAAATTTCACTTTTTGAAAACGTAATGGTTCAAAAACTTTCCGTTCTTTTTGCTAGCAGAATATTTCTTACCAAAGAGACAATAAGGCTTTAAAGGTGGAGTTATTTCTCTCTAGAGATTACATTTACATGTCAATGTAGATTCGTTATTCAGCGTCAGTTCACCTGGTTTTAAAAAAGCGTTATTTTTCTCTCCAAAAATAAGCAATAAAGTTAAGGGCTTGTGAAAATACATCACAAAAATAAACCAATAGAATTAAAATACGTATTTTAAGACAAAATCATAGGAGAGTAAATTATAAAAATAATACCACTATTAGACCACAATTGTGGACGATTGTGCTATATTTCAAAAACTATAGCTGATACAGAAAAAAACTAATTTTATATTTGGAATTTCGTCTCAAAAATATATTAGCGAAAAATAAAAAATACATAAAATACAAGGGACAAAACAGTAAAGTTAATTGTTTGTGATACAGAAAAATTGATTTTATATTTTGAATCGGTATCTCGAAAATAATTTGAATTAGTTTAAAAGCCTTGGCACTAAAAAAGGTAGTTGTTTGTTACACAGAACATCCTCAAGAAGTGAAGTTAGGTTAATCCTAATGAAATGTACCAAAACATGATGAAAATATAATACTTTAGAAAACAATTATGGAAACTATGACTATGGAAAGCAGGTCCCACAGAGCGCATTATATTGAGTACCTAATCTAACCTAATTTTACCTAACCCCTAACAACCTCTAAATATAAAATGTTTAATTAAAATATACCTGTATTGTAGTTTTCTCACTCAAAATACGCAAATCATAAACAATTCAAAACAGTTTTATCAGATCTTAGACAGCGTAATTCTCGAGATTTTTCTGTTTAACAGGCAAATACAAAAAATCCTGTCTTCATGCGCTTTTTTTTTTTTTTTTTTTTTTTTTTTTTTTTTTTTTTTTTTTTTGCTTGAAGTCTTGCTATAATTTACGCTGGAGTTACATTACTTAATAAATATCTGGTTTCTCATGATCTTTTATTATTTTAAAGAGAAAAAAAGAATAAGAACAATGCGCTTGTCTTAAGAACGTTTCGGCTTTTCCTATTTTGCTTTATTTGTTGGTGAACTTTGACTTTGATCTCTATCTTTTCATGCTAACATAGCTTGAATCTGGCTTTTCATTTTTATAGAAAAGTAGTCTTCCAGATGGTGAAGTTTCTCAATTTTCATTTTTTGTTCAAACATAAAATTGAACAAAACTAGCATTGTCTTCCTTCCATAAAGTTGAATTAAGTACCGATAATACCAGGTTAAAGTATAAAAACTTAAAAAATAACATGGGTTTATGACCAGTCCATGTGCAAGGTTTTCACTCAGAGGGGATCTAAACCCCTTAAATCCTATTTTTTCGAATTTCTGAGCACTTATGATCAAATTATCAAATAAAGTTAGGATACTTTTCTGTTATAGCGACTCCACTCAAGAAGTGAAGTTAGGTTAATCCTAATGAAAAATACCAAAACATGATGAAAATATAATACTTTAGAAACAAATTTGGGCTATATATTTGCACATTAGGGGGTGGGGGTATAGTATAGCGGGTCCGCATGCAAAATGTGTCAGCTACAATTATTCTGCATATTATTACGAAGTAAGAATTATTTTGTAACTTAATGCTGTCCAAATACTTTACCCCCCCCCCCCAAATGTGCAAATATATAGCTCAAATCACATAAGTTTAATGTAATATGTCACCCATTACTTGTTTATCACTAAGCGTAAGCTAATTGTCTCTTAATACAGGCAGATGAAACCGGTTGGTTCTTGAATCTTACACAGCGTTAAGTGGGGTCGCTTTAAGGGTCAGCGTTAAGTTGTTCAAAAATATTTTTTAAGTAAATTAAGTACATTAATAGGAGCGTAACAGTATAAGATAAAAGGAATTTAATGCAAAATGTCAGAAACCTGGGGTGGGGGCAGCTGTCTCCACCCCATGACAAGGCCTAGAATTGCCCCAGCCAAATAGTATAATTTTCCTACATTTTAACCCTTTTCATTTTGAAAATATCCGATCCTTGGGAGATTAAATAAAAAAAAAGTTTGTTTCAATCTGAAAGTAAGGACCAACATTAAAATTTCACGAACATAAATTATTACGTATATGGGGGGGGGGGTCGACCCCCTGTCAATACCTCGCTCTTTGCGGTAAAATTCGAGTTTTTTTCCAAATCTTTAAGAATGACCCCTTAATTACCAAGGCCGTTTAATTAGAATAAATAGCTCATTTGAAAGTACAAAAAAAAACTTTAACGCAATACCAAAACTTTTAGCTGGAATACTCATCAAAGTTTTCGTCCTGTTATTGGGAGAATAACAAGAAATTTGTCTGAAATAGAAGTTTTCATGACAGTAGAATAAATAAGAATGACCCTGGTTTTGCTTTCAAGGAGATTTATTCGGGGAAGCTTAGAACACTTTGAAGCCACTTCTTAATATATGTGATAATTTATATAATAATAACATATTGATAACAAAATTATGATCATTTAGTAAAAAATAGAAGTTTATAATTAATAATGGTGATAATTTTTTTATGACTTCTATGCATACATGAATGTAGAGTTAGATAAGTATTAGTCATAAACGAAAAAAAACACAAAAAATGAAAAAAATCATTTCTGAGGAGATTGAAACTAACATCTTAAAATAAATAGTTCATAATAACACTGATAATTCTCATAATAACACAACATTCACAATAAACTAATCAATTTTACTAGGACGAAATAAAAAAAAACCCAGCAAAACAAGCCTTTAGAAAGGACGATGACACTTTGTATTACTCATAATAAATAGCTCATAAAACTAGTAATAGCAAAAAAACACACCACAACTGCCTCAATTATGCTAAGGACATGGCGATAGCTCTATTTATTCATCAAACGAAAAAGTCAAGGGGAAAATCCTTATTTTCCCCCCATCTTCTGAAAAATGTATTATAATTGCTGATCCATTTTCGTATTGATACCTCATATTCAATCGATGATTGAGCCAATAAGGATGATTTTTTTGGGGGGTAATAACATGAATAAGGTGAAAGGAACTTACTCTTATCAAGTCGAACTCCGTTCTGTCTTAGTCAAGTATTTTTCTCATTCATCTTAGTTTTGAAGAAAATATCATATATGTGTTCGGAATTGTTTCGGAGTTAGAGATATTTTCGATAGCGTATTACACACACTATATGTTTATTACTTTTATTTATTCAATACCCAATTGTATTCAATACCCAATTGTTTATTACTTTTCAATACTCAAAGTGTAGAATCTTTGTGACTCTTGTTACACCAAATAAAACAAGACTTTGCAAGAGTGCATCCAGGATTTTGGTTCGAGGGGGGGGATGGGGAGTTCTGTATCGTTTCTTTTACAAAAATCATCAAAGATTTGTTTACATGATAAGTTATTAAGTTAAGTAATATTGATGAATAATTATATATGTTCCTTAATTACTCAATTAAAAATAACTGATAAATTATATGATAAAACAGGAGTTGAAAGCAAGAGTGCATCCGGGATTTTCGTTCGGGGGGGGGGAGTTCGGTATCATTTCTTTTACAAAACTCATCAAAGATTTGTTTACATGAGTATTCTTTACTTTTTTATAAGTCGGACAAAAATTTCCGGGAGGGGTGGGGGATTCAAACTCGATGCCCCGCCCCCTGGATTTTGCCTTGCTTGAGGGCCTTATATTTTTCCTTTTTTTGTACTTTACCAAAGATTTTCTTGAATTCTATTGTATTTCTAATCTATATTAGAAATCGTATTCTATCTATATTTGTCTGCTTAATTTGTGCTCACTGTCCTTTTTGTCTGAAAGTGGGACTTTCTTCATCACGCATGACCATACATATCAATTGTTTCTGTTAATTAACATAACATAGTGTTAATTAACATAACATAGTGTGTTCATAAGCTGCACTATGTTAATAAGTTATATAATATTGATGAATAATTATTTATGTTTCTTAATTACTCAATTAATAAATAACTAATAAATTATATGATAATGATAAATAAATCAATAATAATAAATAATAGTGTAAGATAAGTAGAAATAAATAATAATAAAATAATAGATTAATGCATATTAATTAGAAAATAATATAGTAATAATAAAGTAATAAACAATAAATACATAATAATATAAAATAAATAATATAATTAATGAAATAATAAATATTAATAAATTAATTATGTAACATTGATGAATAATCATCTATTTGGTCGTTTATGTCGATTATTTATGTTAATATTATGTTAATGATTTAAGGTTGAGTTTTTCCAAGCACCTGAGGATAGTTGTTATGTATTAGAAGGGGAAGAGGGTGTTCTGTTTGTGAAGAAGCCAGATGGCAGGGCCACAGGCGATGCTTTTGTCATGTTTGAAACCGAAGAAGAAGGCCAGAAAGCATTGAAAAAGCACAAGCAAGTAATTGGTTCTCGGTATATTGAACTTTTCCGGTCGACAATTGCCGAAGTGCAACAGGTAAATTGTTTTGTACTGTCTTGGCTTGAAGCTTAAAATGGTAGGTTCCTGGGCTGAGTTGACCCTAAATTGCGAAAAAAGGTTAGGGGAAAAAAGGTTACTCTTATGCCTCAAATAATAGTGCCCCAAAAAGAGTAATTTTCGCCAAATTCTGTTGCAGCAATTGAAAGCCCACCTCCCCCCAAAAAATACCGAGGATTTAGCTAGCGCTAATTTGAGCCAATCAGATCTTTTCATGAAAATATTTAACCAACCATAAAATTGGTAAAATCTGATTGCTAACCGGGCTTTTAAGTTAAGGATGGCGTACACTGTAACAACACACAAAGAAACACAAATTAGACAAGCTATTTTGGATTGGCCGGTCACATGAAATAGCAGGTACATTATTTTGGGATTGGACTGCCCAATTTTCCTTCTTTCTGTCCTATCGAAGCTACCTTAACCTTTTTCTGACAACTATTACAGAACTATTGATACTTCGCAATAGAAAAAAAATAACCGCAATGTACTTATCTTTTGCTTTTTGAGACACGCCCTAGAATCCGTTAACCCGTCCTAAGTTGGATACATACATTCTTAAAATCAGCTGTTTTTTTTTAATTTGAATATGGGAATTCCAGTTACACGTGCTTGGAACAGGTGCCAAGATTAAAATACAGCTGAGATAACTAAAGTTATCATTCTTGTATCTTCGCAGTATTGCCACGTTAGCTTATTTTACGCCAAATTGGCTTATTTTGATGGCGACTGGCTTAAAACTTATTTAAGTTTATGAAAAAATAATTATAGAAAGTACTTTTCTAAAGTAATCAGGGTTAACTTTTATCGCAGGAGCTCTACAAGATAGACAAGAAATATACCATTCGACACGCCATTTTAATCTTATAATGAAATCTTCCATCCAACCAATACATAAGTGTAAGCAGAAAAAGTAAAATTTGTGGTGGATATAGGACTAAACATCGTTTGGTTCAGTTTGTATATATATATATATATATATATATATATATATATATATATATATATCTCTTTATATATAAATGATTTCTCTTTTCTCTCGAAAAGAGAAATCATCAATGCAACAGCACAAATACATTAAAAAAAAAGAAAAAAAAAGAAAGGAGATAGAAGGAGAAAGGGAAAACTGTTTTCCTAAATTAGTGATTAATATAGACCAGCACTTGAATGAGGCCTTAACCCTACTCATCCATACAACTACATAGGTCAAACAGCATAACCATACACAATCAACCATAAAGAATAATCCATAAAGAATATATATATATATATATATATATATATATATATATATATATATATATATATATATAATATATATATATATATATATATATATATATATATATATATAATATATATATATATATATATATATATATATATATAAGTTTAGTGTTGTTTCCTGACTTCAAAAGATTAGTTATATCCGAATTGACCATTACACATTCGTAAAAAAAGTTCTGGAGAATATTCACACCCCATTATTCTAGGGACGTTTGAAAAGTAACATTCACATATGAAAAAAAAAATATGCTGGAAATCGTTAAAGTGCCAGGGGGTATTGAAAAATAAACCTTATTGTTAGAATTGGTTAAATGGAAACTTGGACATCCATATTTGTCCTTAAAAGGTTGAAAATTAGGCTTACGAGTTTTAATGAAAAATAGCTCCATATGCACTTATGCAATTTTGAAACCTTATGCAACCTGTGCCAAATTGAAAAAAATAGCTTGAGTGAAAATTGTCAAAAAATAAGCCAAAAAATATTTTTAAATTAGGTTTAAATTAAATTGAATTTAATTTAAAATTTTTATTTTTTTTTAAATTAGGTATACGAGTTTTAATGAAAAATAGCTCCATATGCACTTATGCAGTTTTTTAGCGCAACCCGTGCCAAATTGAAAAAAACAGCTTGAGTGAAAATCATCAAAAAATAAGCCAAAAAATATTTGGCAGTAAGCAGCTTACTTCCAAGCAGCTTTGAAGGCGATTGTTGGTGAAGAATCAAGAGGTGAAGCATCAAAAATTTTATGGACGGGAATATAGTTGCCAAATTCAATTCACTAGTTCTGCTTATTTATTTTCACGGTTTGACGTGGCAACCTGGAACTACTCTAAAAGCTTCGTAATTTTAAAAGGCCCATATGAAGAATCTTAAAGAATCTAGGTTTTGAGATATGAATAGACTTAAGATGGACACCTAGAAGATATGAATAGACCTAAGGGGGCAGAAAATGTTTATTATAAGGCCTTCGGTGCTTATGAATCAGGATGTTTCTGAATAACCTCTAAGATAATAAGCTAATAAGATCTAATAAGCTCTAAGATATTCCTGTGCGTGTACTAGATTTCCAGTAGGAATTGGTTATTTTGAAAGATGGGATGGGGTCTATCCTTTAGAGGCGTTAATGATAGGTAACCATACCTATGGAATTTTGAAGTCGAGTACAGAATTCAAATGAGTTGCTAAAAATTGTCTGGAGGTGGGGATAGGAAATTAAGCAACTTATTTTCCCTAGAGTAGGAATTCACAACCCCTTGTCCATGTGTCACTTTAGAGGGAATGGGCCTTGGAGAAGAAAATTTAGCCGTTTATGTCGAGACGATTCGTCGAGTCGTCGATCATCGAGTCAAGAAACGAATCGTAGTGAGTTTTTTCACCGACTGCTGCTGCTTTGTTTAACAGGCACACTAGTTGGGAATATTTTAGAGGATGGCTACATTTTGGGTAGCCATTATCGGTTAGAACACAAAACTAGGCAAAATTATGCATGAAGCTTACATAAACTAGACCTCCGTTGCCTGTGCAACGGGAAGTGTTGCAGCAACTGTGCCCTGTTCCTTAGGGCACAGTTGCGGAGCAACACATGCAACTGTGCCCTACGGGACACAGTTGCGGAGCAACAGTCTCCATTATGTCCTTCAGAGGACATTTTTCTAATGCGGCTTCGATTGTTATCTTGAAGCATCTTTGATATGATTTTATTTCGAGCTCCTACTAAACTGAGTTTGGTAAAATGTTTAGCTGGTCCAGAAATAAACGAGAAAAAAAAAATTCTAGCTGGCCCAGAACCGAAGTTACCTCTAGAACGTCGAAACTTCGGAAATTATTTCTAAGAGAACGAAGCAACTTGGTATAAAGAACACTTCACTTCTTCTTGCATAACTTTCATAGCACTACTCGATAAAAATAAAATAGACATCAAAATCGAAAATTTAAGAAAATTTCAAAAAATCGGAACGAGATTGACTTTTCCGGAATTATTTCCGGGAAATCTGTAAGAGCTACGGAATTTCATGCTTCAGTTCTCGAAAACATCAATAAAAGTTCTATATGAGTTCATAATTATTTTATCTCTAAAACGTTTACTTCCGAAACTAGGGCCGTCTTAACTCGACGCCAATTCGAAGTATTATGTTTCGAGACGCACATTTCGGGAATTATTTCCGGGAAATCTGAAATAGATACGGAAATAACGTCTTATAGTTTTCTGCTTAACTTTTGATGGTCTAAACTAGGAAAATATAAAACAAACCAAATTCACCAAAAAATTTAAATTGCCCCGAGGGCATGACAAAACTTCCAAATAGAAAAACCCAAAGAAGGAATTTTATTTCAGAGAAACTATTGTAAGCTCCAGTTGTTAGGAGATCGAGACCTGTCGAACCGCGTTGGAAAAAAAAATTCTAGCTGGTCCAGAACAGAAGTTACCTCTAGAACGTCGAAACTTCGGAAATTATTTCTTAGAGAACGAAGCAACTTGGTATATAGAACACTTCACTTCTTCTTGCATACTTTTCATAGCACTACTCGATAAAAATATACGAAACATAAAAATCGAAAATTTGAGAAAATTCCAAAAAAAATCGGAACGAGATGGACTTTTTCCGGAATTATTTCCGGGAAATCTGTAAGAGCTACGGAATTTTGTGCTCCGGTTCTCGAAGAGACAAATGAAAGTTCTATATGAGTTCAGCATAACTGTATTTCTAACAAGTTTGTTTCCGAACCTAGGGTCGTCTTAACTTGACGCCAAACATCGAACGCACAGTTTCTAAGAAAAAAAACGGTTTTTTTTTTATGGAAAACTGTTAGAAATTTTAGGAACTTCTCTGGAACTTTTTTACTCTGTTTCACGTTTCCCTTTCCTCTGAAAAAATCTCAAATTTTTAACTCTTACCACTTCGGAGCTACAGGTCGCTGATCACGGTGAAAAAAAAAAAAAAAAAAAAAAAAACTACGAAAGCAGTAGTGTTGCTCCGCAACACAATTATGGAAAAGGCTATAAAAGTAATTTTGAGGGAAAGGGCTAGAGAAAAGTCCACCATCCTTGTGTAGGTGTCTAATTAAAAAAAGGGGTATCGCAATAGAATTGCATGACACTAATGTCATGTTAATCGCTATGTAATGTTTCCTGGTTTACAACTTTAAGGGTCTTTATTCATCCACATACCGAAGAATTATTTCAAGTTCTATTAATAAAAATAACGGTGGGGGGATAAGAAGTGCCCAGAAATTCAAGGAAATTTGAATGGAGAAGGGGCTGAGCCCTCCTATGGGTACGTTCCTATTTGTAATATACTCTGCATAAAATGATTTCACTTTTTAACTTAGAGCACCATCTGGTGGTCTATACTCTATAGAGCACCATCAGGGCTACGCCCTGTGACATATCAGGGCTATGCTTAGTCAAAATCGACTCACATTCCATTAAAATTAACCAATTAAAATAAGAGTTCTGGGAAAGTTTATAGCAAACACATTCTAATTTCTATGCTATTTCGCATATATCACGATATACTTATCACGATATACGATACACGATATATTATATTCGCATATATCACGATATATTTCGCATATATCACGATATACTATCGCTTTCATCACGATATACTTAGCTTCAAAAAGTTATATGCATAAGAAAGTTAACTTTCTTATGCATAATGCAAAATGCATTATGCTTATGCAAAAGTTATTTGGATAAGAAAGTGCCTGTGGTGGCACATTGAATTGATCTTTTTCTTGGAAATGCTGGGGCTGGGGTTTTGTCCCAGCAACTGCAGTAACGATACACATACTCAGAGCTATACCCAGGCTTTTTTCCGGGAAAGGGTTTTACAAAAGGATGTTTTCGAAGGGGATGGGGGGGTACAAAAACATATTAAATATTTGTTTCATACTTATTTTCGTTACGTTCTATGATCGGATAAAAATTTTGGTGGGTTCAAAACCCCCTTCATCCCACTCCTCCTGGATACGGCCTTGCACATAACTTTGTGGTAAACAGGCGTCGTTATCCATAGACCAGGGAGAAACTTCACTTTATTCCAAAAAAGGAAAGAGATAAAGAAGAATAAGAATTTATAAAGATTAGATAACAATATAGAAAGGAAAAGAAGTTAAAAAAGGATGGTCTTACATCAAAAATGACACAAAAGAAAAATTGAGATATCCAATCAGTTCAAAGGTGCTGAAAACCTTAGCGAAACCATCGCACAACTTCATTGGCATGCTGCCAGGTGATGACACTTCTTGTCCCTAATCATAGATCCCATACAAAAAAGGTTAATGTGGCTAAACTTAATTTGAGATCATAGCCTGAGGTAAAATACTATGCAGCTGGGTTACACTTGTAAAATAATTTTTTATTTGTCTGAATAAAATGAAACCTATTAGGGCTCCTTAAGATAAACTTCGGGATCATTAACTATGTCTACTTTTTTATTATATATTTTTTTACGATATATTTAGGTTATTCAGTAGTTCCTTGGGTTATTTGTATAAAATTATTCTCGTCAATTTTTTTATGCTTCCCTGATTTTTGTATGTAACTTAAAAGGTACATAATCGTTTTTAATAATACGTACGTAATTCTGTACGTAATGTTGTAAAGGGTTAAGTTACATTACGTTAAGCATAAACTTTGACATTTAAACAAATTTTTTGACACTTGGCTAACGCAAAAATGAATAAAACAAATATAATCATCGTCTAATTTCATCAATGTCATCGTGAGTTGCCTAAATTGCTCAAAAATTGCGAATTTTTAATGGAAATAGGTTCAAGTTCTGACCACGTGTAAATGGTTTCTAGGAAAAGTTTATTAATTTTTTCAAAATTCTTTAATTCTGAATTGAGAAATTCAATTTTGTTGCTGTTATGTTGACTTTTTCATAATGTGCCGAACTTACTTAGCGTAAAATTTTATGTAGAGCTCGAGTCTAATTGAACCTGCTTTCGCTACGGAGAGATCTGCTCCATAAGATTGCATAGCGTAACGTCTAAGTTAGGCTACTGTGAAAGGTTCTGTAACATAGTGTGAAAGTACCGTTAAGCTTATTTAAAGCTTAAATAATTAAATGATTAATTTAAAGCTTATTTAAAGCTTAAACCGTTTTTCTAGCTATGAAAAACGCAAGCATCAATTGAAACATTAAACTATATTTAGTTTAAATTTTAATTTTTTTTTAAAATTTTTAGTTTAAAATTATTTAAGTCCTTTGCCCTGTCATCTCAGGCAGTCTGAAGTAGAAACTAATAAATATAGAATTTTCACTAACATCAAATTTATGAGATCCAACTTTCGTAAGACACAAAAGGCTAGGGGCATTTCCAGAGTTTTGTTCAGGGGTGGGGGGGGCTACAAAAAACTTTAAAAAACGCATCAAAAATTTGTTTGTGTGTATTTGTGTTACATTTTTACTAGTCAAACAATTTTTGGGGAGGGGCTCTTAATCCCCTGACCCCCCAACCCTGGATACGGCCTTGCCAAATTCCCAGGCACATTGTAACCTGAC
This sequence comes from Artemia franciscana, assembly GCF_032884065.1. NCBI lineage: Eukaryota > Metazoa > Arthropoda > Branchiopoda > Anostraca > Artemiidae > Artemia > Artemia franciscana. Next base: position 44,251,709 of record NC_088873.1, read on the forward strand.
TTTTTTATTGCCTCTAAATTGATCTTCTTCGTCTTCTTCCGATGCATTTTTTTGCTATTATTTTTTTTTTTTAATCTTTGTACGTGAATGTTATTTGAAGGAAAATAGTTGGAATTAACCATATCATAATACTTTATTTTGATTTCTTTCCAAGCTTCTTATATATTGAATATGGTAAGTTGTCTATCTCAAGTTATATTTTCATTAATCCAAATTTTTAAGGAACATGTGTGAAATTCGCGATTTTTTTTTTTAAATACTGAGAAGCAGTGTTGCCATTGACACGACAAGAAAGCATAACGCGGAACATCTGAAATCTCTAAAATAGAGATAGAAAGACTGAAAATACAACGCTATAAAATTTTATCTTATTTTTTTTTAAGACCAAACTTTGCAAAAGACTCCTACTGGAAAAAAATGGGATTTTTCCTCTTTTTTCCGTAAAGAATATGTAAAGACTAGAATATCAGACAATAAGAAAAGGAAACTATGCACACCGATCACTATATATCACTGTGAAAGAGAGCATTCCAGGTAACAGATCAAAAAGTCAGAAAGAGGAAAAAAACTTTCTATTTGCTATGGTTCCCTTTCAGCTCAAAACCAAATAGAAAAAGAGAAATTACCTTTCTTCAATCCCATGGCAGAAATGTGCCTTAAATTGTTTGCTTAAATAAACATGTCTTTGTAACCTAAACGCATTATTCCTTATTTATGGAGAGACAAATAGGTCTTCTACAAACCATTTTAGTTTTAAGTCTTTTTTGTGGAATATCACCAAAACCAAAGAGAAAAGAGAATTTAATTTTTTCAATCCCAAGGTAGAAATTGTTCTTTAACCTTATTGGATTATGTCTTTGACGTAATTTCCTCAGTCAAGCTTTGTTTCTGAGAGACATATAACCTGCCTTTTTAAAACCTGATTGTTTCCTGTGTGAAGCTTCCTGTGTGAAACAATGAAAAGGACAAAACGTTAAATTCCTCTTGTTAAGTTCTTTTGTGTGAAAATCTATGTTAGAAAAACTTGTAAACAGTTTTTTTGCTAGTACTTTGTCAACTTCTTCGTAATATCGGTAATCTTACGGCAAAGCACAGATCTTAAAACTTTTAAGAGAATTCGATTCCTTAAAAATCATTTTCCGAGCCTCAACGTCGGTCGACCTTCGGCCCATCAGTGAATTTTCCAGGAAGACGAGTTACCATTGAAAGCTATTAAAAATTGTTGGCTTGACAAGACAGTGAAAATGTGTCGGCAAGGTTTCAATCGATCCAGGGAGCATCCCTGAATTCCCAGGGAGCAGGGAACTCCCGAAGCTGCAAAGTTAATCGGTACTTAAGTATTATACGAGAAAGACTCGAGAAGTGAAGTTTAATTAATGCTAATGAAATATACCTAAGTAAGATAAAAATATAAAAGTTTAGAAACAAGTTTGGTCTATATGATGAGGGGATAAGGATAAACCATAGCATATATTAAATACGTAACCCAAACAAACCTATTCTAGCCTAACCAAATTACCAACTAAATATTTAATTAAAATATAGCTATCCATGATCAGACACTATATTCTATCACTATACATTGCAAACTAACCGGGATGAAAACCAGGTAATGTCTCGGGTGTTTCTTGTATAATTTTTAAATACCAGTTGATCAAATTACATTTCTTTTGAGCTGAATTTTGGTGTTTTCCTAGGAGGTTTGCTAGAACATTTCTAGAGATTCCCCTTTTCTGAAATTTAAGAAGAAAATTCGGTGCTCATCGGTTATTGGAAATACACCCAAAAAGTGAAGTTAGGTTAATCCTAATGAAACATAACAAAACATGATGATAAAATAATACTTTAGAAACAAAATTATGGAAACCTAACCTGACTTAATCTAACCTAACCCCCGCCCCACCTCTAATATGCAAACATATAGCCCAATTTGTACAAGTCCAGTGCTTTCTGTTTAAGTCCAATGCATTGTATCATCCATTACTTGTTTTTGTTGCCGTGAGACCGGTTTTCTGAGATGCAGCCTAAACATAATTCTTGTTTCAAATAATCGACAAGTACTGAAAATTTTGCTCTGTTTAATCACAAGGTTCGTACTTTCTAATAAGATTCATCAAAACTGAATATCTCTATATCCGGCACCAAGCGATAGAAGCTAAATGTTTTTTTTAAGACTTTCGGAGAAGTAGGCGTGGCTTTTTGTTTTCTGTCGCTTATTTGGATCTCTTATGCAAGCTCTAAAAGTTATAGCAGGAATGCCCTATCAATTCGAAATAGTTTCACCACGCAAACAAAAAACGTTTTAATTGACGAGATAGGGTGATCGTTTAGGGTATCGAATCCTCATAACTCCTAGAAATATTGGTAGCTTTGTCCTTGTCTTTAGGCCCCACAATAAAGTTGTCAAATCTCATGAAATTAGATTAAAAGAAAGACAAAAAGTAAATATAGCTCAGAAAGACCATGAATCAAGTGTATTTAAAAAAAAAATATAGCAAGTATGTGTCAAAGAAGAATTTCAGGTTTAAAAGCCGTCGTATTTTGCGCAAGCAATATGCTAATTAAAGTAACAGACTTTTGGCAGGGCTGTAGTTAACTAAAGTGTTACCAAGTTTGCGTTTGAATAACTTCCGGTTTTCCAATAGGACGTCATTGTGCAGCAGTTCAAAGCAAATAGTTATTCTATAACTGCATTATTAATTTAATAATGCATTATTAATAATTTAATAATTACCGTCACTTATTAAAAAGATATTAATAGAGATGTTATATAAAGGCATCATAGGCTGGGCTGTAGTTTGGAACACTTTCACTGTTGTACTATTCTCATAGTACCGAGGACATTAAACTAAGAACCAATTTCCCCTCCCCTAGACCCATCCTAGGTCTATTCATAAACCTAAGGGTTTTTGTGGTGTCCGAGAAGAAGGCTAATTGCAGTGCCCCTTCCCGACTCAAATACAAAGAAAAAGCCGAATAAAAGTGAACAATTGGATCATAGTGGTCAATCTCCGAGCTGTTGCTCCCTCCCTCCAGCCCACGCCCCCATATCCCCCAAGCCACTTTTCCCGGGGCACCTGCCCGCTTACCCCTTCCCCCCACTCTAGGACCGGCTGTGCCTAAGATGTTCCAAGATTTGTCTTTTGGTTGTTTCAAAATTATGATTTTTTTAGAGTATTGCCAAATTTTTGTTATTGCTGCCAGCCACCCTGAGCAATAAGCGAAACTAATTTGTCAAGTTTGACTTCTTTTCCCTCGTGAAAATTAAATATTTAAAATCTATTAATTCCCAAAAACAACACCTTCATTGAAAAACTACATATTGAGCTCCTTTTTTTTGAGCCGTCCTTAAAAAACGCCTTGAACTTCCTTCTTTCATTTGGCGCCCGCTATTACCATAAATGACATAGCCGGATATGGAAGTCTTCTCATTAAAGATTGAATTCCCGATTTTTCCAAGATAAAGATTTTTCTAGGATATCCTATTATTAAAATATATGATCTTATAAATTTCTGCTTAACCAATGCAAACAATCAGATTTCATTTTCTCTGTCTTTAGTGCTTTGTTTTCTAGGCCAGCTAAGGTACGCATGCGTCTTAGGGCCTCTACCTGCTCCCTCAGAGTTGTACTATTTCGTTTATTTTTTCAATATAATTTGCGTTTCTTTTGGTGCTTTTTCAAACTTGTCCCTTCGAAAAGAATTCTTATAGGCGTATAAATAATATACGCCTGAATTAAGTCATTATAAATAATGTCAACATATTATGTATGATCCTGACATAAGGAATATTATCACATTAATGCCTCACCATAATGATCTGTGAAAATATGCGTATACTATGATACATCTTAGGGTTAAAGGACGGTGTTCGTAAAGTTCGTAAAGTCGTTCGCAAAGTCTGATTCCGTAAAGTTTTCACCGCTCATATGAGTCTTGTACTTTACTTGCGTTTTGAGCAGCAAACTATTCAAATTTCTGAAGCATTTCATATTTCGGAGAAAAAGTCTTGAAGAAATGAGGAGCTTTGGGTGTGAGTATAGTTTGATGAGGTATAAGGACTTGTTAAATATTCTGTTTTCAGGATGAAGCATATCAAGATTCCCTGGTTTTTCCTATTTTCTTGTGAAGTCGAGAGTGGTGCCAAAAAAAGTTTTCTCTGGAACTCTTTCCCTATTGGTCAACTTTATGAACTTTACGAAAAAAGTTAACTAAAGTTTAACTTTAATGCTTGCTCAAGTAAAGGTTTACGGATGGTTAACGAAGCAACTTTACGAACTTCGCGAACGATTTTACGAACGCCGTCTGCGCCGTCCTTAAGACACTGGTTTGTAAAAATAAGCAGTGGCGCAAAACCATGTGACGATTCCTTTTTTAGTGTTTCGTATCTGTTAAGTAAAATTGGCTTCTAAAATATTCAAATACCAATCGCTCGTCCTTGCTTTTCATCTTAGCTGTTGCGCTTGCGTTGAAGTGTTTTGTTGCTGAAGCCTCAAATTAAAAAAAAAATACAAATTAGAGATTCAAGATTTTATTTCACATTAAATAAATGAACACAAATAATTGAAAGCCAACAGGGAGCTGAGCTCGTAAAGAAGACCATCTATTATTACCTTAACTTCAAATCAACCAAAAACATCATAACATAGAGCAGGATAGTGACAAAGGAGGCTACACCAGCATGGCAAATTCCACATAAAAGTATATTTAATCAATTAGGACAGATCAGAGACGTAAGCAGGGGGATGGGGTCCTTTCTAAATTTCTGGATACCTCTTATTCAGATTATCAAAGAAAATGTTTTTTTTTTTAGTACGTGTCTTGTTCAAATGTTCGAGAACTAAAATAAATGTATTGAGACATGTTTGATGTCTGAGATACTAGTTACTGTGGCGGGTCCAGGGGGAACCTGGGCCCCCAAGATTGTTTTGAGGATTCCTTGTTTTTTTCTTTTTTAACTCTCTTTTTTAGAATAAATCAGGTCAATTATTGGCATCTTTGTAACATTGGTCCTACCCAAGATTTTGCTCATTGGCGCCCTTTTCACATTGGGCCTCTTCAAGATTTTACTTAGATCCGCCCCTGAGTAGTTACTTCGGCACTTATGCGTTATAGCGACCCCACTTCAGAAATGAAGTTATGTTAACCCTAATGAAATATACCTAAATATGATGGAAAATATATATATTTTAGTAACAAAATTAATGAAACCACAACATATGATTATGGAAAGCAGGCCGCCCAGATCGCATCATATTAAATGCCTAACCTAATCAAAATACCAACTATATATATAAATATTGAATTAAGATATACCTATATAGTATTTCTATACTATACTAGCCACGTAGAACGTGGCTAGGCCACGTTCTACGGATGAAGGATGGCAGATTACCGAAGATTGTCCTTTTTGGCCAACCGTTTGAGGCTACACGGAAAGCAGGTCGTCCTTGTCTGGGTTGGGAGGATGTCATAACTAAAGATTTAAAGGAAATGGGAACTTCCTGGGAGGGTGTAAAGAGGGAGGCTTTAAATAGATTAGGTTGGAGGAGGAGCGTGCGTAGCTGTGTTGGCCTCAGGCGTCTTGGTGCTGCAGTGAGTTATAGGTAGTAGTAGTAGTATATAGAATTTCTCGCTGTGACTAAGCTAATTGTCTTCTAATGCAGACGGACAAACCGGTTTTTATGCAGACAGATTAGATCAAACGTCTTGAGAGGGGTCGCTGTAAAACATAAGTACCGTTGCTTCAAGTCCTTTCTCAGCAATAGTAATGAAGTTTCACAAACCCCTGTGTCTTGCTTCAGAGACGGGATATCCATTGCTCAAAATGTGACTTAGACATTTCCTCAATTACCGCCCCCCTTTGTTATTTTTATTGGGGTTGTTTGTCTAATGAAGAGCGTTTATGACTGGAGAGGAATTCCTTGTCTGGATGTGCTAGCTTTCATACGAGATGAAGAAAACAATCCACTATTATGAATTGTTTTGACGTGAAGTCATTTAGCCCTCTTTAAGCCTGCTTTCCCCCTTTTTCTCTGGTAAAATGGTCAGCATAAGACGTATTGTGTTAATTGGCTAGAAGTCCGCACACATTGTCTATATAGTATCTGAAAATCGAGCATTTTTAAGTAAATTCTGCTTAAAATTACCAAGGACGGTGAAAATGAAATCTGGCTACTTAAATTCCTTATAAGGAAATGTATGCAATCGCATAAAAAAGAAACTCAATTTTAATAAAGTCGAACTCTGTATATACAGTCATTCAGTTTCTGGTAGTAACGAACACTAAATTAAAAGAAAACGAACACGGGTGAAAAATCACGATTTTCTATTTAGTCAAATTTTACTAATTAGTTTTGCTCATTTATTTTCACGGTGTAGCGAGCCAACGCGGACAAAAATGTCATACTGCACTAAAAACTTCGTATTTCAAATGAAAAAAGAAAAACATCCTAAAATCACAGTTTTTAGGTATGCGCAAACCTTAGATTGGTCCAGGGAAAGAACGTTTTTAATTTGATGTCTTTAGTACGTTAAAGAAAAAAAAAGAAAAAGGAAAGTTGCGAAGTTTTAGTAATTTCCTGTAAAACTGAGATATTCAAAAAATTGCCCATCAGTTGTTTAAAGTCTGTTAGATCCACCAACTGCAATTAGTTGGGTTAATTGATTGTTTTTTTTTTATTAATTTAGTAATTAATGCACCTTGAATTTTTATATTTATTAAATTGTTCCTTAATTATCTCTTATCTCTTCGATATTTCAATAGTTTAGTTCGAATTTTATTTTACTTATTTCATATGTATCCCAAGCAATATCTCACAATTTTTAAACTTAATCGCTCTATGGTCGACGTGTATTCACATGCTCCATGGCCATGTGAGCCACTTACAGTGAACACGCATTTTACATGCTTTATAGAGTACTTACCTTTTCCCAGTCTTATGTAATTTGCTTATTCACCGTTCGAACGATCAGGAATTGAAAAGGAAAATTAGTCAGGCTTTTTAACTATTTTTTAACAATAAATTAAAGAGCCACTTTAAAGCCTAGAACAAACATAAATTTTTTATATCCAAGGGTACTGCCCCCCTCCCCTGCTCTGTAAAATAAAGTCTGAAGTGTGATTTCTTAAAAATTCAATAAATGCAACAAGTTGGCGATTAAAATTGTTTGATCTGTCTACGCCACCTTCCAAGGCATTTGTCTCCCATCCATGGCAAAAAAAATGATAAAATAAATAAAAACATCACGCTTTTGAAATTCAAAGGTTTTAGTTATATAAAATTCTTTGATCCTCCCTCCATTTTTTTACCAAAATAATTGCAACCCCCCTCCCCCAGAAGATTTATAATTTTTAAGAGGGAGGAAGAAACTACGCGTCAACATCTCCTGGAACCTCGATTCCAGAGAGTATCTAAACTGCCAAATTCCTTGACGACGTCATTTTCTTTACATTAAAAAGAATATTTATGACATAAACTACAACATAATACTCTTCTGTGTGGCCCAAGAGCCTAACTCAAGGCTCTCCAAATGGTCAATCCAGGACACATTGAAAAACAAATATACTTTCATCCAAAATTTGTTCCAATCCTAATTTTACTTATTAACCTATTAATTAACCATAGAGTCGCCTATTATCTACAACTTAAACCACCTGCTTCATCCTCCTCCAGTTCCCCCTCCACAAAAAAAATATCTTACTCCTTCCTCTTATCATTTTGTATTTCAGGTCCTCAACCGGTCAATGGATCCTAAGACATATGAGCAACAAACCCCATTAATTACTCATCTACCACCTGTACCAATTCTGCCACAGCAAGCTATCACATCTGGAACAAGAAAAGATTGTATACGGCTGAGAGGACTGCCATATGAGGCCCAGGTTGAACACATTCTAGATTTCCTTGGAGAACATTCAAAGAATATCGCTTATCAAGGAGTGCATATGGTTTTCAATGCTCAAGTAAGATTCTCTTTCTATCTTTGATTTTACAGTCTGGAACAAAGCATATGGACAACTTATTAGAGTGGAATTTGGCGCTAGTGTCGACAAAGAAAAGCAACTCAACGCCAAACTTGGCATTTTTCCAGCTTAGTAATCGCTTTTTTCTTTGTTTTTTTTTTCAGGAATTTAGATCAAACACTTATTACTACCCTAATTAAATTAATTATTCATATTATTCTGGAAAAAATGACAAGTATCGCTAGACGCTAGATGGTGTCGATAGCTTTTTTGTCGACAATAGCGCCAGATCCCACTCTTATAAGTTACTCATACTGTTTGGTCTGGAATTTGGATTTCATATAATTCTTATCTATGAGAGGGTGGAAGCAAGCATAAATAAAGTGGATTCAATTTTTCCCGGGGGTAGCCTCCTCCAGGACAATCTCAGGGAAGGGCAGGTACTGTTTTCTATCTACAATCGTTGAAGTACCAGGGACAGTGAAAAAGAAATCAGATTGTTTGAATTTGCTAAGTAGAAACTTACGCAACGATATGTATCTTTAAAAACTAGGGAAACCAGGGATTCAGTATCAGGTAAAAAAAAAAAAAAAAAACCTTTTATCTTCAGTTATGCAGTGCTTAGTAGCAGTGGTGCAAAAAAAAAGAAACGCAAAAAAAAAAATGCAAAAAAAGAGTAAAAAATCAGTGAAAAGTAAGCTAAAATAGGACCAAACAGCATAAGAAGGTGTGACTTTCTTTTGAAGGTGTGGTTTTCTTCTGAAAATGTAGTTGTCTTCGGGAATCAACAGATTGCTACAGACGTAAAGCGTTGTCAAATTTAACTTGGTAATTTTGCTTATTCATTTCAACGGTTCAACGTTGCAACGCTGACGAAAACGTGATGCTGCCCAAAAACCTACCGGTGTTTAAGTAGGAATAAACCCGAAATGGGCCCAGGGTCCAAAAAAACATTTCTTCTTGATGTCCTTGGTATTCCAACCGCAACTCCTTGCTTATTCTATTAATTTTAGCTGTTCTTTCTCGATGTTGTTCATTAACCGTATGGTCTGACTTGTAAAAACCTAAAAAATGCTTATATGTAAATTTTTGACGCGTATATTAAAGTTTTTTTGTAAATCCCCTCGAAAAAATACCTCCCCCAACAAAATCCTGGATTCGGCCTTGATTGTATGTTGTTGTGTCGTTCTTCTTGTTTATCTTTTCTGAAGCAGCTTATTAGTAATTTTCAGCAGCAAGCTTGTAGCAGCCACATCTGTAACCTAGTAAAGAGCTAAGTGCAGCCTTAGCAACCGAAAGTCTAAAAACACGTTTCAAAAAAATATCTGATGAGAAAGCCTTTCATATAAATGCAATTTGTGAATGACAACTATTATATATGTTCATCATAATGGTAAAAGTTTAGTGCAATAACAAATTTTCTATATTATCTATAATTCTTCTGGGGGGTTACTTCTAGTTGCTTGTCGTAATGAAACGCACTTTGGTTAAAAGCACATATAGCAGGCGTGAACCCCTTTGACAGAATAAATTCGATTGTTTATACATGCCTTGTTGACTTATGCTTGATCATCTCGGGTTTTTGCTCTAGTTGACTATCATAAATTGAAGATGAGTGGCCCTTTTGCCTTTTATAATTTGCAATTTAAGCAATTTTATAATTTGTCTTTTAACCTAGTTTTGTTCGATTCTATGAAAGGAATTGCAGCTTTGTTATTTTTATGATTGTTTACAGTGCAGAAATTCCAAACTTGAAGGGGGTATCTTATTACTGAAGTGAATTTCTCACAAGTCTTAACCAGGCAATAAATATGAATATAAAATAATTTGCATTGCCAACTGTTTGCATCAGTTAGCAGCTAATAGAAGATAATTTCTTAAACTACAATGGTGTGTCATAAAATAAAGAAAGAAAACAATCAAAAATGGGGTTTTTGATCCGTTAGTATCCGTTTGATCGATGTTGTTTGTTACTATCCGTCGTTGGCAGTTCAATTTTGTTTGGATTTTAAGACGAAAAGAGAAATCATCAATGCAACAGCACAAACACATTAAAAAGAAAAAGAAAAAAAAAATCAAAAATGGGGTTTTTGATCCGTTAGTATCCGTTTGATCGATGTTGTTTGTTACTATCCGTCGTTGGCAGTTCAATTTTGTTTGGATTTTAAAACGAAAAGAGAAATCATCAATGCAACAGCACAAACACATTAAAAAGAAAAAGAAAAAAAAAAATCAAAAATGGGGTTTTTGATCCGTTAGTATCCGTTTGATCGATGTTGTTTGTTACTATCCGTCGTTGGCAGTTCAATTTTGTTTGGATTTTAAAACGAAAAGAGAAATCATCAATGCAACAGCACAAACACATTAAAAAGAAAAAGAAAAAAAAAATCAAAAATGGGGTTTTTTGATCCGTTAGTATCCGTTTGATCGATGTTGTTTGTTAGTAGACGTCGTTTGCAGTTCAATTCTGTTTGGATTATATGCAGATCGCGGATATTGGCGAATAACTCACTTTATTGTTTGTTAGGTATTTGATTTTAATTCTTTTAATTTTTGGCTTTTATTGTATTTTATTTAATTTTTTAGGCGTTTTTTTTTTCATTGGTTTTGTTGTACTTTCCGCACTTGTTTTTTGTTTTGTTTTTTCCTTGATCTTATTATTTTGTTCGCGCTGAAGAAGAGAGGTGGTTGTTCTCTCGAAATATTCGCTTTCTGTGTTTTCATCAGTATTTCCATTTGGCCTTTAAAAACCCCATTTTTAACAGAAAAGAAAACCGTTGGGTGGCATACCCGGGTCACTCTGCCTTGTCTAAGAATTCATACTTAATAACAAAAAAAACTTTGGTTGCTTTCTTTGATAAAGGTATAAAAAAAACTGAATTCTCAAATTTTTTTTTACAAAGTTACAAAAAAACATACAGGATTTGTGTGAAGCGGCCGGAGGTTGAAAATAAAGATTGAAAGAGCTAAACAGATTACTTGCTTAATTGGAACATAAAAAAGCCCTTCTGTGTTTTGTATCTTCTGGGTAGGCCTCAGAAGAGGAGTGACAGGTAGGCACAATGTATCCCTCGTGACTTTAGGAGCTTCGATACCTTAAAGGATCACCCTCTCTCATCGGTTAAAACGTTTTTGACGTATCGACCAAACGTTTTATACGTTCGGCCAAACGTTTTAAACGTTCGGTCAAACTATTTATCATTGATTGGGAGGCCTTGCCATAAGTTGTATTGCTTGGATAAGAGATTAGAATAAACGAGAGAAAACCAAAAGCCGACTCCCAGTTTCCCAGAATACCTCCCGAACGAATTTTTTTTTGTTTTTTAATGGGTTTTATAAATTTTTTCTATTGTTAATTAGTTTTGTTTTACAAAATGTGTTCTAAATCTTTTTTATTGTTACTTAGCTTTGTTGTACAAAATTTGTTCTTCTTATGGGAAAAAAGAGGTTGCTACTTTTAACATTTTTTTCAAAAAAAATCCTGGGCTCTCGAACAAAAAAAACAAAAAACATTTAACTTCTTCCGTTATAATATTCAGCTTTAATGAAACTTGCATCATTGGAAAGTTTGAATTAACTTTTTTTCGATTAAGTTTTTTCAAGTCCAGGAATTTCCGTGCGCCTGGGGGGGATCACCCGAGTAACGTTTTGTATCTGCCAGAAATTTTAATACAAACCAGTTTAATATTTTGTGTTACTCTTAGTAATCTTTGAAACTTTGTTATTAATTCCTGGTCTTCATGCTCTTAACTCTTTTTATGCAATTAAATTGTTGGAAAATGAAATTTCTTAAATAAGATTATTTTCTGTTATGCCATCATTATTAATTGCATAAGCCTATCTAGTGGAATTTAACTTATATTAAATACGCAATACAATATTAAATACGCAAAACACTGTTTTATTTCAAACAGAAGTAAAGAGCTATGGCTAAAACTAAAAGCTAACAGAAATCAATCCGTATGTGAGGAGTGCTCCACCTCCTCAACTCTTATTCTTTACGCTAATACTTTTGACAAAATAACGACATTCGTTTGTCAGTTTTTTGTGTTTATTGTTTTAAACCTTTTATGTTGTTTTTATTTCGACTCCAAAACGTGAATTCGGCCCAGTCGAGCTTGTGATAGTCTTTTTTTTTTAAATAAATCTTATCTGAAGTTCTTTTGTGTTTTACTGAAAGTATTTATAATCGCAGCAAATGCAGGTAATGGATAAATGCTTGTGTTTTATTCACAATTGCCTTCTAGAAATTTGAATATTGTTTAAAGTGAAAACACAACACCCTGTATGAATGTGTATGAACTATTGAATTGAACTATAAGTTCAATTTGCCACACCCTTTTCAAAACTAGTTCCAAGTCAATACACCTCTGTCTGAATTTCCCAGCCCCTATTTCCTTGTGAAAAGATCGAAGGTCAAGTACAAGAATCAAAACGAAGATAGGAAAAACAGTTGTGTAATGACGACAAACTTGGACTATTATTTATCATCTCTGAGCCTTTTTTATTACAAGCGCATATTTGATTTTTATTCTAGTTTTTTTGTTTTGTTTTTTTGTAGTGTTAGTTAGTAGACATTCAGCAGTGAAATACTTGTAAAGGTTTAATCACTTAATAAAAATCATCATCATCATATTTGATTTCTTTTTTTTTCTTGCCAATGCAATGCTATTCGTCTAATTTTTAACTGCAGCGTAATGATTTTTTTTTTTTCAAAATTGTGAAGTTTCTAGGGCGTACCATATCTTGTCAGTGATACCGCGTTGGATAGTTAAAATAAATAACCAAAACAATTAGATATATATATATATATATATATATATATATATATATATATATATATATATATATATATATATATATATATATATATATATATATATATATATATATATATATTTGTATTGTTAGTTTGTAGACATTTAGCAGTGAAATACTTGTAAAGGTTTAATCACTTAATAAAGATCACCATCATCATATTTGATAAATTTTTTTCTTGCCATTGCAATGCTATTCGTCTAGTTTTCAACTGCAGCATAATGATGAAATTGTTTAAATCGGTTTTCAATTGAAAAGGGTGACTTTTAAGTAGGTTTCAGAGGAGCAACTAATTACCAAGGACAGTGAAAGTGGAATTTTTTTATGTGAAAGAGCCATATTCCATATTCTATGTCGTTTTTGGTAGTTGTGTCAGATTATACATAAAATGGCCCAGGCAGCATAAGAATGGCACAAAAAATGTAACTAATTGTTTTGGTTATTTATTTTAACTGTTCAACGTGGCACCACTGACAAAATGTGGTGCGCCCTAGACACTTCATAATTTTGAAACAACTTAATAAAAATCTTGGAAAATCAAGGTTTTCAGTTACAGACAGACCTAAGATGTGCCTTGAGACAAAGAATGTTTTTTATTTTGATGTTTTTTTTTTTTTTGTTTTTTTTTGTAGTTTAAGAATGCAATATGATGTCTAATTCTTAACTGCACTGTAATTATGAAATTATAAAAATTGATTTTCATTTGAAACTTTTAATTAGAAACTTAATTGATTTATTAATTAGAAACTTTATTATTATATATTATCCATTAATTGCAAATTTTAATTAGATTTCAGGGGAGGAGTCTGAAGTACCAAGAACAGTGAAAATGAAATCTGATTGTTTGAATCCGTTAAGAGAAAATTTACCCAACTATAAGATAAGAATTATTGCAAAAAGCCTGCGGGTGTTAGCAGCACAAAATACAGCCTACAAGGCTCGAGGAACAAAATGCGATTTTAAATAATAATAATAACAATAATAAAAAATTTATCTTTAAAATTCAAGAAAAATCAGGAGTTTAATTGGTACTAATCGGTTATATAATAGACACTCGGGAAGTGAAGTTCGATTGATGCTAATGAAATTAAACGAAATATGATGAACTTATAATAGTTTAGAAACACATTTGGGCTATATATTTGCACATTAGGGCTGGGGGGTGGAGGTAAAGCATAGCATATATTAAATACGTAAACTAATCATTGCTGTAATTAATATATGCTATGCTTTACCCCCAACCCCCCTAATGTGCAAATGTATAGCCCAAATTTGTTTGCATAAACCAAACCAAAATAAAAACTAAATACTTAAATAAAATATAGCTACAATTTATTTTGTAACCAAACCAAAGCTAATTGTGCGGTATAAAGAAGTTGCTTGATCAGTTTCTTGTGTCATGCTTGCATCATTCGCGATCGAAATTGTATAGTGTCTATTATATAACCGATAAGTACCGTTTAATTCTTAATGAAAAAACCTCCATATGCAGATATACAGTCTTCGGTAGTTGCGCCAAATTGCGCCAAATACTGAAATTGGACCAAACAGCGGGAGAAGGTGTTGTGTTGCCAAATATAACTACTTATTTTTGCTTATTTATTTTCACGGTTCAAAATGGCACCAATGCCAAAAATGTTGTACCACCCTCTATTCAAAAACTTTGTCATATAAAAATAAAATAAAATAAAAACGGTACTTGTGTATTATTCAGAACACACTCAATAAGTGAAGTTAGGTTTTTTCGTGAAACAACTACGATGCAGGTACATTTTATAAGAAAATCCGGTTTCATAGCCACAAAGATAAAACTCAAAGACAAAAGGTTAGGTTAGGTTAGAATTCTAAGTTGAATTTTTACAATTTGCCTAACAAAGTATAATATTTTAACCATATTTTGTTTTATTTCTTTAGCTTTATCAAAAGTTTGGGCTATATATTTGCACATTAGGGGGGGGGGGGGGGTGCATTATATTAAATACCCAGCTTAACCTAACCTAACAATCTCTATATATAAAATATTTAATTAAAATGTACCCGCATCGTAGTTTTTTTCATGAAAGAACCTAACTTCACTTATTGAGTGTGTTCTGAATAAATACACAAGTACCATAAAAACTTGTAAAGTTGCGGGTTTCAGGTATGAGTAATCCTATAGATCCAGGTGCAAAATATTTTTTTATTTTTTTTTATTTTTGTTTGATTTAAAATTTCTCTTTGGGTGGGTCTGTGTTGTTAAGGGGCCAAATTACAAATAGCCAAGGTGATGAGACATAACTTATTTAAAACGAGAAGAACCTTGAAATATCAGTTTGTTTCAACAGAGGGATAAACGTTATATTACTAGACCAACTGTCGATTGCCTGAAGGGATACGACAATATTTAGATTTCCCATGGGCACAATTTTTCCTGAATCACAATTTTATTTTCGTTGGCTATGTAGGTATTATATTGTTCTTCTCAAGGTCTATGCGTACATTATTTACATTCTACCCAGAAAGAAAATAATTATGAAAATAGCCTAGTACAGCATTATTTGGGGCCTTATTCTTGATTTTTGAACTGGAAATCAAACAACGTTTCTTTTCTAAAATATGAATGGCGATCCTCAAAGGCTGTATCAAAGGCAAAATCCATTTTTTTGTAGAGGGATTGGAAAATCCGTCCACTCAATATCTCACGGATATTGTATAGGCTGATCACGAATGTAGCAGCAGCTAAAACCTAGTAAACTTTGAATTATAGTTACTCAAAAGTAAAAAAAAACAACTTATTTTTAAAGAAACTGTCTCGTGAGAAAAAAAAATCCCAGCTGAAGCTGACTCAGGAAGCTTGTTATCATGATAAAAAAAAATTCTTAACAATACAAATAATAAGTTCCCAAAAAAGAGGATAATTTAATTTTGTTGGGGGGGGGGGGGTGGGGAGGGATTGGCCGTAAGTCCTCCCTTCGCTCCTCCCTGCTCAGAATTTAAAAATTGATTTGCATTTTTCTTTCAAGATTACCCTTGTTATTTATACTTACTGAAGACTTAATGCGACTTAATACAATTATTAATTGTAACTAATTAAGTTAAATTATTAACTTCAGTAATTAGTTTATTAACTGTAATTATTAACTTATTATTAAATTATTATTAAATATTAATTATTAAATTACTAACTTGTACTGTAATTAATTAAGTTAAATTATTAACTTAATACTTAATGCGACTTAATGCGAATTAATACAATTATTAATTGTAACTAATTAAGTTAAATTATTAACTTAAGTAATTAATTAATTAACTGTAAATATTAACTTATTGTTAAATTATTATTAAATATTAATTATTAAATTATTAACTTGTACTGTAATTAATTAAGTTAAATTATTAACTTTATACAACTTAATGCGACTTATTGCGACTTAATACAATTATTAATTATAACTAATTAAGTTAAATTATTAACTTAAGTAATTAATTAATTAACTGTAATTATTAACTTATTGTTAAATTATTATTAAATATTAATTATTAACTTGTACTGTAATTAATTAAGTGAAATTATTAACTTAATACAACTTAATGCGACTTAATACAATCACCAGATGAAACTATGAGTACCTCAACGGCTTTTCAGGACTAATAATTATTTTTATTTTTACGTATTTTATGAATATAAAAAAGTTTAAATTGCATTTAAGAATGTAATTCCAAGACAAATTTTCCTTATACGAGAGTTTGGCTTCCAGCACAAAGAGAGAAACATGTTTTAACATGTTTCTCTTTCTGTTTGCTTAGAAACTTGATGATGATGAGAATATAAATTCCTAATTTCTACACTAGTCACTGGGAAACTCCCAGATTTTCATATTCAGACCACCCTACGTTATTGAGAAACGTAAGGGCTATTTTCGACAAATATGAAGGATTTCAAGCCACAGCATACGCCTTGCCCTTCCTTTGCTCCCTTTATGAGGTTCCTGCTCACACACAGATCCATCCTTAGGGGGGTGGTAGGCATTCGGGGCAGTTGCATCAAGAGCCTTGACTTGGGGGCACTGTGGCTGGGTAATTGCTCACTTTGATCCAATTTTTCGCTTCGATTCGACTTTTTTTTGCTTATATTTGAGTCGGGAGGGGGCACTGTAATTAATTTTTTTGGCTGGGCACCACCAACCCTAGAAACAGCCCTGTTCACACAAAACTAAACTTAAAAATATATATTTTAGGCAGATCTAGATGGGTTTCATAAGCAAGGGTAAACTGATCAAAGATCATAGAAAAATGATAATATTAATCTCGTATTGGCACGTATCACTCTGGTTTACATGGGATTCGTAAGAATGTAAACTTGTTTCTGATTGGTGGATGATTTTAACTGACCAATGGTAGATCTTACATTAAGTTACCTATGTTTTGCGATTACAATGCGAGACCTCTTTAAAGGGCTGGACAAACGACGTTTTTCGCACTAAGAATGGCCGTATTTACTCAATACGGTCGTTTTTCCTGCCAGCTATCAACCTAGAAATTATTTCTAGGTTAACTCTCATTTTGAGCGTTTTCTGGCTGATTTCCAAGTTTGAGAGGTTTTCTCAGTCGTTTTAAACTTTTTCCGTATGATTTGTAGAGTTACATACTAGCTCGCTGAATTTGCTTAATGACTTAGCGGAGTGAATTGAGGGGCATTTTTTGAAATACAAAATAAATTGCCGAGAATACGCTTCCTTTTCTGTGAAAATAGGCAGCTTATCTTTTGCACCTGCACAAGGTACCTCAAAATTATTTTCTAAACTTCAGAGTTGGCTGACCATCACAAGACAAATGGCCCCTTAGTGAATCCTCCCAGGCGCTAGTCTTCATTGAAAGCTGTAGTTTTATTCGGAAATTTGACTTAAAAAATTGTGAAGTTTTATGCCCTTTGTCGGTTAGCTTGTCAATGACAATATGTGACACCACAGACAACTCCCGATAAGTAAAAATTTAATTTCAAGTATATTTTAAACTGCTAATGGTTATCGTTGGGAACTGTTAGCTTACAGAAGGAAGTTTGAATTGTTTTAGATTTTTTTTTTTATTAATTCTTAATTTTCATAATATTTCAGGGTCAACCATCTGGTGAAGCTTTTATCCAAATGGACGGCGAGCAAAGCGCTTTCGCTGCTGCACAACAACGTCATCATCGCTACATTGTTTTTGGGAAGAAACAGCGCTACGTTGAGGTCTTTCAGTGTTCCGGCGATGATATGCACTTGGTGTTAACAGGGGGCCTTGCCCTTCCCAGTACAACACCTCCTAAGGCTCTCCTGTCTCCAAGTACGTTAGCTCTTCCATTAGATCAATTAGCTGCTGTTCAAGCGTTCCAAAAACAACAGGAGCAGTTATTGCTTATGGGGTATCCGCAACTTCGTCCTCAATTAGAGGCTAAGCCAACTAACCCCCTCACAATGCTTGGGGCTGACCATTTTGCTCAGATTCGTGCCCTTGGACTTAATATGGTTCCTGGAATACAAGGGATGATGCTCTTACCCCCATCATTCCCGGGAGTTAGTGGGCCGGCAAGATTTCCAATGATTCCCCAAATGCGTCCTGGTATTATTCCAGCTGCTGCTTTACCAGGTTTTTACCCACCACCCCATGGGCTTGTCTCTCAGCAGGGACTACTAACCCAAGCAACCCCCACTATGAGTCAAACACAAGCTATTTCCTCAGGCAGCCTTAAGCGATCCTGGGAAGCTGCATTCCCTAATACTATTGATACCAATGATTTGGCAGCTAAAAGACAGCTAGCGGCTGTTTCTGCAGCTCAAACATTTTCGTACCCCCAGTTTTACCAGGGGTTGTAATTATGTGTCTCTTTTTTGAAAACTTTGTCATTTTGAGTGATGTTTGTACTTAAATTATTACATTTATACCTACATTCCTGTAGCTACCCTGACTTTTTGTCGGACTTCAAGATTTATGCAATATTTTTGTGCGTATTCTTCATGTTAAAATCGAGTATATCGATTTTTGAGTTTATCGATGTGTATATCGAGTATTCCACCTGTCGTTAATTTTTGATAGAAATACAAAACGAATAGAGGATAGAGAATTTGTTATTTTAAACTTATTTCATCACTCCCAAAAAATAAATAAGGCAGAATAAATAGATAAATAAAATTATATTCAAATGAAATAAAAGTAAAATTGAATGACTCATGACGAGAGCTACTTGCATAGATTCAGCTCATTAAAAACAAAAGGAATTAGGTTTGAAGTTTAATCTTATGGAATACCGTTTACCAACACAGTTTATACTTTCCCTCCAAAAATTGTGTATACTTCATCTTCGGTAAGTCTCCCCGGTGGCAGCTAAGATATTGTATTTCCCTCTTTTGCTTATAATGTGGTTTGCCTTAACAACAGACGAATGTGCTTCGTTTTTCTTAATATTCTGAATATTCAACTTATTGTGGGTTTATGAATCTGTTTTGTCTATATGTCCCTGTCATCTTCTTTTGATGTTTAAGTGTCGTTGTTATACAAATGGAAGAACAAATTATTTTTAAATTAACGATATTGATATTCTTACTAACAATATAGCTTTCAGTGACAAGTAATAAATTTTGCAGTTCACCCTCCTCCCAGTATTAACTGACTAGCAATATCCTATTTAAAATTATCTTTATTTTAAAATTGTCCCATTTAAAAGCTCGATAAAGTGTGCCTCTTTTCCAAGAGCCCCCATCCCTTCTCTTTCAGTACGCATTTAGATGGGGTAGTAGGATGTCCTTGCTTTTTGTAAGAAAAGAAGAATAATGAAAGTGGAAGAGAAAGTGAGGCATTTGGGCATTTTGATTCACCAACTTCCCAATTCGTTTCAAGTTTGCTCGAAACTGGCTAAAAATCATATAACCTATAGATGATATGGAGTGTTGTATCCGATATTTTTGTTGGGGGTTATTATTGTGACAATATCTTAAATGATAAATCATGAAAAAATGTCATTTAGACTTACATTTTTAATTTAGCTTATTCTAAAGTATGTCAATTATCAGGCAATTAACCTGTTTTTCTCCTTGTTATTAGTTGATTAACCTCAGGAAAAAGGGAAGTTTCAGATACTCCAAGGTTTTTTTTTGCTAAAGAATTTATAAATGGTTTTTTTTTTTTTTTTTTTTTTTTTTTTTTTTTTTTTTTTTTTTTGCTGACAACAATACCTATCCTCTCTTCGTATTGCCAGTTTTGTCTTGATTCTGTCTATATGGTGAGATTTCTTTCGTCACTTTATTTATATGCTTTTAGTGCCTTATCCAGGGCCATACCCATTGATCTGTTTCTTATTAGGAGGGAGCCACCAAAGAGTTTTGAGATTTTTGAATCTCAAATTTTTTTTTGAGAATTCAGACACACATGTATATTCCGATATTCATACTCACCAACCATGCGTTTCTTGAGCCTAGGGTCTAATGTTTGGGCTAAGACCATATATACCGAAGAAAAATAACGCTTGTGAAAATTTTGTCTGAAAAACTCGATACGTAATTTATTTGTTTTTTTCCTGTATTGAGAAATGGAGTGGTACAACCTCTTTGATATGGCCGCACAACTTGTGGTATTTGGCTGTAACATATATATTTTAAAGATAATTTAGTATATACTTATTAAAGGTTCACAGATTATGTTCTTTATTTAAAAGCTCTACCTGACGCTAAAGTTTTTTCTTTTCGTTTATATATTTTTGTTAAAAAAGAAAAACTTGCAAATTTCTTGACAGCCATATAAGATTGAACCGATAATAAGAACGTATAGCTTGAAGATTTAGGCCCCAAACTTAAATTTTAAATATATATCACATAAACTTCTGATTCAAGTTATCAAATAATTTTTTACCCCCTTCCCCCCTCTGTATTCTGAAAAAAATCGTGCGTACATGTCTGATAGCACGTAATGTCCTTTGAATTACCGAATTTACATTATGATGTTTCGTAACTTCGATTCTGACTAGTCCAAATTATGTCCTTCTGGTGGTAATTCTTCAGTGTGTATATATACTCTTCGCTCCTAGCTCTAATGGGTATGGTCTTGACCTGATTTTGTTAATACTTTTGTAAAGAAGGGGAAGTGGAATTTTTTATGGCTTTGATCGTAGCTAGTTAGCGGCGCTGGAATTTGGGCTTTTCTGGGTTACTTTAAGGGAATCTAGTAAGTTTGCTTTTGTGTTTTAGCACCTTCTATCACCCTAATCTGAGCTATTAACTTAATGGAGTTTTTTTTGTTTATTGGCTGGAGGAAATAAACACGTGCAAGACGTAAATAATGAAAATAAAATAATAAAGAAGTAAATGAAAATGAAATTAATTGAAATAGTATAAATGTTCTTTGTTTTATTATTTTATCTTTATTAATTTGCTGCGAAAGATTGAAATGTAAAAGAAAAGGATATGACAAAGTTTAGTAGTCATTGAAAAAATCAGAGGAAGAAACTAAAAGTCTAATTACGGTAATCGGTCAATATAAGATCAAAATTGATCTGTTTCCAGGGCAGATTCCTTGGATTCCTGGAAATCACGTATGAAATACTTTTCGATTTCTTTTTTTAGTATTTATTTCAATTGGAGAATTGTATAATTCCATAAGAAGAAAACAGACTACAAAAAATAAAATTTTCTGTTTCCTTTGTAAAAAGCATTCCCTTAATAAAGATAATTCATAAAACAGTAAGAGCTGAATTTTAAAAACCTTAACTGCGATTTTTTTTTGTCTTAAAACCTTGATTGTCTTTTACTAAGCCGTAAGCAGATCCTGTTTCTTCTAGAATATCTTCTCCTGAACTCCAGCTTTTGTTTATGACTAAAAGACTCGTTTTCTGTTTTTATTTTTTTTTTACAGATCCATGGTACAAGTCAAAAATTGCTTGGTAAAAAATGAGAAAAATAGCAACAGATATCAATTTGACGTATAAATAAATTATTCCACTAAATTATCGCATCATTTCTGAATTGTGTTTTTTTCTTTTTGTGGAGGGATATTTATATTTACCCTTGAATACATATTAGACCGCTTTTGGTGAGGGTGCCACAACTTCCACATTTTAATTTGGCTTGAGCTAAAAGTCTATATATATATATATATATATATATATATATATATATATATATATATATATATATATATATATATATATATATATATATATATATATATATATATATATATATACACGAATAAATATTTTCAAAAATTATCATCATTTACTTAAATATGGCTCAACTATCATTTGTAAGAATACTTCGTATAAATTATGGATAGGGAGACATCTTCTTTGTTTACGAATACTTTTATGGAAATTTAAGTTTAACTAATAAGATAAATAAAATAGAGTTAAAACAATACTTGGCATCGACCTTCCACCGTCTCTGTTTCCTCAGTAATATTTTGAATTAACAAGGACATTGAAAATAAATCTAATTCTTAGAATTTGTTTAGTGGAAGCTTGCATAATTATGTATGTGTTATTATGTATATAATTATGTATAATGTACACATGATATAATATGTATTCATATAATTATGTATAGTCGGGAAAAAACAAATTAGTTTTGAATGGAACAGGTCCTTTTATGCGGCTGTGCAGCTTTTGGTAGTGGTAGGTGCCAAACTTAAGCAAAATGTGGGTTAAAGATCAGCAAAAAATAAGCTAAATATTTGTGGCACCAAATAGCTTAAGATACAATCTTAAGATAATTTAAGATAACTTAATAATTTAATAAGATAATGATTTAATAAATAAGATAATTTAAGGTAACTTAAGATAATAAGCTTAAGATAATCAAGATACAGTAAAAATTTATGGCACCAAATAGCTTAAGATGAACTTAATAGCTTAAGTTCAGCTTTCCTTTGAGGGTGTAGTTGCTGCTGGGGGTCAAGATATAGTCAACATTAGAATTTTTTACGTATGGAGGGGATTTACATTTAACTAATTAACTTTTTAAATTAATTTTTTTAATTACATTTTACGGAACAAAGCGTCCTCAACGCTAAGAAAACAACGGTAAAAACTAGCTTAGCCTAAAATCAATAAAAAAACAAAACCAAGAGATGAAAACAGTAAATATCTATATCTACAATTGTTGCTACTGTGAGTGAGCGCGACAGAAGCTAAATAAAGTTGCTTCAATGAAAACACTAGAGCGACTGTTGGGGGTCAAGCGACGACTAAAAGCGACGAGTTGCTGATGGGGGTAAAGAGATAGTTAACACTAGAATTTTTTTTACGAATGGAAGGGATTTAACATTTAACTAATTAGTTAAATTTTACATTTAACTAATAAAAACACTAAAGCGACTGTTGGGAGTCAAGCGACGAGTCGCTGTTGGGGGTCAAAAGACAGTTAACATTAAATTTTTATGAATGGAAGGGTTTAATTATTTAACTTTTTAAATTAAAATTTTTAATTACATTTTACATTACAATTAAGTTACCTTTAACTAATTAGTTTGGCTTTTTGTTTGACGTTTCAACGTGGCAATACTGACGAGAATGTGATACTGCTCTTAGAACTTCATATTTTTAAAATAACCAGAAGAAATATCTTAGAAATTGCTGTTTTCAGGTATAAATAGAACTAAGACTGGTCTAAGGCAAACAGTGTTTTCATTTTGATGACCTTTGTACTTCAAATATTTAACAAAAGAACTCTAACTGTAGCCAGAATGGGAGGGATAATATGCAGGGATCAGACACCTATCCCTTCCCAAAAAGCCTGTAGATATTATGCACGAATGTGCACTTTCGGACAATGTAATATTTATTTTATTTTTGAGAGAGAGAGAAAAATTTATTGACAGAACATACAAACAAAAAATTATTGCTACTTCCCCTAAAAAGCAAAACTTGCCCGTGGGGGAGGTAGAGAAATCAAAATCCTTAAAACAAAAAGAACAATTGGCCACCGACACCACTAATACCACCACACTCAACAATAAATACAAAAGAATATCATTTATTATACTTTTCCTCCACGAACATCATATCGACAAAAGCCCCAATCAATCAATCAAATTTCATATTCAGCAAAAAGCAGTTCCTTAATGGTTTTTCTATATATATTATGGTCTCCAATAATCTTAATATCACCAGTTAAACTATTCCATTTCCATGTACCTCTATAGAAACAGAAAAATTCAATTGTTTTAATTATTATTTTGTTCTTTTAATTATTTGATTTTTATTTATTTTATTAGCATATTATTTCAGACACATCAAGCTTAAGTAAGGTATGATCTAAGTTAATTTAATCTGATGAAATTAGTTAATTTAAGTTAATGTGATCTTAACTAAGATGTAATATTGTGATTAGCTAAGATTTAGATGATCAACAAAGTACAGATTTTAGAAGAAGTAAAAGTAAACTGAATAAGTAATAAGAACTATAGAAATATAGAACATTTGTTACTGAATTTTTAAAGAAATCCTTGCTAAGCCCGGACAAAAAAAAAATGTGGAAAAGATTATAACGGAATTTTGGAAAACTCATTATAATGCCGCACTTTGTGTGTCCATTTGATAAGTATTTACAGGCATATGAAGTTCATTTATCCAGCGATAAAAATAAATTTAAAATGTAAATATCAAAAAATTCCGCTTCTCCTTCATGGTTGTTATGTCATTTGCACAATCTAAACTTGATGCCTTAATATTGCTCTCTTAGTGACTTAGAATTTTGTTCCGTTTTGCTTTTTTAAGAACAATAAAATTATCCAAAAAATACTTTTCTCCGACGTTTTTAGTATTTTATATTGATATCAAATAAAAAGTTTATTGTTTTTCAGGATGTAATTTATCAGACACTTCGTTTTAAAAATTCAGTTTTAATTTCCATTGATTCTTGCAAAAGGAATAATATATCAATCTAAAATATAACATTTGGTATTGTAAATGAAAAGCAAGTTTTATTTTGTCATATTAAAAGATTTGAAGCTAATTTAAAAATATTGATTAAAACAAAGGCAGAGTCATAACAATGGATAAAAGAATGCGTAAAATTGATGTCATCAATGCCATTAAGATTTCCTTATAGTTGGATTCAAAGATTTAAAGAAAAAGTGTAGAAAAGAGAAAGATTGTCTGATTTAAATGATTTATAATGTTCTGCTTTATATAAAAAAGAAATATGCTTCATGAGCTTTTTTGGTTCAAACGTCCTTAAATTGTTTAAGGGACTCTTTTTATCTTGTTAAAGCCCCGTCTTAATTTTTCTAGTATGGGTTATAAGGATTCTACATCTTAGGAACCTTATGCACAGATCGGAAGAGTAGATTCCGTCTTTTCATAGTTCATTTACAAGATGATTAAAAGAAATTAAACGTTCTTCCCCTTTATTAGTCGCTTTTCTAGTAGACATAAGAAGATGTCACGTCATGCTTTCCTGTCGGACCAACGTTAGTTTTGAATGCAATAGGATGGCCAAGCGGATGGGGTAATTGACCCCTTTAGATTCCTTCTAGATTTTAATCCTCTTTTTTTGAAAATTACCTTCTATTGGTATTTTTATTAAAAAGTGGTTTTATTCGTATTTTCATTGAAAAGATAGTAAAACAACCAAATTTTTCTTTCTTAGACTTCGAAAATACAAGATGCCGGGCCTTACTTTCCCCTCGGACCAATAATAATATCAAATGTGTAATGGGATTCTCAGGTGTGTCATTTGGATGGAAGGGGGCAATTGACCCTTTTAGACTCCACAGTAGGTTTTTTGCTTTCCTCAAAATTTTTAAAAATACCTTTTGCTGCTATTTTTATTGAAAATGCAGTCTTTTTTGTATCTTCATAGAAAAAATAAAAAAGTAACAAAACTTTTCTCTCCTTGATTTTGAAAAATACCCCCCCCCCCCTAGAATTCCATAAATCGACGCCCTTGAGGGTAGCGTTTCAATATTAAGAGGGATAAAAGGAAAAAAGACTGGTATTCTGCTTTAGTATTATTGATACTATTAGCCTGATTCACCCCATTTTCAAAAAGTTGGATCCTTATTACCATTATTCGTCGATTAAGATAATTTGCTAGACTAATTGAGACGGGGCTTAAAGGTTTAATATGTCAATTAACTATAATTAAGACATTAGTAGTTTTGTATCAATATCAGTTGGCCTATTAATTTCACCCTGAGAGGAGCGTTTTTGTTGGTGACTGTGGTGATTCGCTTTTCACATCAAATTTTGGATCTGGTTTGGGACGGTTATTTGGTTGGAACCTTTTTGGTAATGTACCTTTTTTCTGGTATTTTTTTCTCAGCGGCGTAGCTAGTGGTACGGTTTTGCCCAGGCGCAGTTTCTGAGGGAACACCAAACTGAGTTTTTTGTCTTTTTGCCCATGCTGTGATTTGCTTATGTTGTGGTAGTCATGGTGGGAAAATGCAAAAAATGACATGGTTCCCGGGCAGTGAAAACTCTAGCTACGCCACTGTATTTTCTCTCTCTTTTCTGTGTTTGCTTTTAAGTGGCTGGTAGTTTTGCTTGTTGCTCCAATTCTTTTTTATTGGGAGTTTTGGTTGTCGAAGGGTTAGTTTTCCAGACTCAAAATTAGCAGTGCCTTTATTTCTATTAGATTTCAAGTAACTGTAGTTTGGATTTTTCGACGTTGCCACTCCTTTGAGAAAAAACAAACGAATCTTCGGTTCTGGAGGGTTAAAAATCATCAAGAATATCGAGAAAAAAATCACTCAACTTTTGAAAAAAAAATGCAAGCCAAACAATGTTGTATCTAAAATTTGGAAAGTTTCATCTCCTCTTCGAGTGATATAAAAAAGTTAAAAGTATATTTTTATAATAAAATGTGGAAACGTATTTTAAGATCGGTTTTCTGTAAATTTTTTTTTTTCACAATCAGCTTGAATATGACTTTTTGCTCTTGGAACTGTGGCAGCGAAGCTGTATTTATGAAAATACAAGTCCACTTAAAAAAAAAGTCTTGAATTTGACTTTTTGCCCTTGGAACGGTGACAGGGAAACTGTTTATGAAAAAACAGGTCTACTTTAAAAAAAAAAGTCTTAATTTTACTTTTTGCCTTTAGAACGGTGGCACCGAGACTGTATTTATGAAAATACAGGTTTACTTAAAAAGTATTGAATTTTACTTTTTATCCTTGGAACGGTGGCAACGAAGCTGTATTTACGAAAATACAGGTATACTTAAAAAAAAGTCTTGTGTTGAGCTCAAACCCCATGTTTGGTCAAAAGTCACTCTAAAATGGGCTGATATGGTAACCTGGATCGGAGCCATGATGACGTAGGTTTTACCCAGCCTTTTATCAAAAATTAACCTCATGTGTGACACTTTCCATAGATACACCTCTTGAGTCAAAAAGATTTATTACCTTTGAGTATAACTGTTAGGAACTGGAATTTGAGTGACAAGCAAGTTCAACAAGGTTAGCACAAGGAATTAAAAATCTCGCTTTTGTTATTTGCTTTGGTCCGAAAAATGGCTATTGCATGCACTAACTATCTTGATGAAAATAAATAAAGTTTTTAAGAATTGACATAGTAGTTCGGCCTATACAAGGTCCTCTTGTTATGTCAAGTAGTCAAGTATGTCAAAAAAACATAACAAAACGCATCCAAAATTTGTTTGTATGTATTTTGTTACTTTTTTACGAGCCGCTAAAAAATTTCTGTGTGGGGTCAAACCCTGTAACCCTCATGGATACGGCCTTGGCAAAATATCCAGACGGGCTAAGCTCTCATGTATAGAAGCTCTAGCTTTTATAGTCAATGTCAATCAAAGAGAACAAGAGAAATTATGTTCTATAATTTTGTGGTAAAAGTGCACTTTAATTTCATTAGTTTACGTTTTATAATGTAGTTTTGTAAGCCACTCACATTATTCCCTAACCCGTAAGCTAAAGATGGAAGCCAATAACCAGACATTTGTAAAACCTGAAAAATTTCTATGTGAAAGTTTAGTCCAGTTAAAGGAAAGAAAAGTTTTGTCACAAGATTATTTACTAATAAACTCTGTGTTTTTCTGCGGTTAAACTCGTCAATCACTCGTAATGTGATTGACGCTCGTTATCACGCTCAATGACGCTCAATGATCACCCGTTTTCATGAGAATCTTGTTTTAATGTCAAAAAGAAAGGAAAGATAAACTTGCGAGGAATTATAATTTCAGCAATTCTAATTTCTATCGAGCTCAAATTAGAGAGTGAACTTTAATTATAAGTACCATCGGTAAAGATGTGTGCAAAATCTCACTAAAGTTCATCAGTTAAACTCCACTGGTCAGTTTTTTAGTATTAAATTAATTTTGGGACAGGGTTACAGATAAAATATAAATATAATTAAAGGAGCGGGTAATTAATCATTGATAGTTCGAGCAAGGGAAACCCAAGCCCCAAGACTCTCACCCTCCCCTTACATACTTGCCCATCTCTTGTCCACGCCTCTAAACCGTGATTTAATGTCGTATTTCGTACATATGAGGTTTTTTAGGAGAGAGGATTCCATGAAATAGCAAAAAACTAAGCAAATTGCGGGGAAATTCAGAAGGGATGTGGGCCAACCACCATCGAGGGCAAGTGCGTACTTGCAGTCGTATAATCTGTGCTTTGATTTTACATAACCATTTTTCTTCTTAAGTTTGAGACTTCTTGATTTTAGATTTAATGATAGTTTGTTTTTTTTTAAGTTGGGGGTTAAATGAAAAGAAAAGAGAACAATTTCTTTCATTTCTTCATTAAGTTTCCAGGTTGTACTTTAGCGATAGCACTAAAGTATAAGTAATTACAGATTCAGGATAGTACTAGCATGTTTCAATGATAAGATAAAAGTAATTTACAATTATAATGAGATAAACTCTGAAAAAACAAATGTTTTCCAAAGCTTACTTAGTATTAACTATTTAGAGAAAAGTACGAGGATACATAATAATTTTTTATTTGTTGCTGTATTTAAAGCCTATCTTTTTAGCACAGTTCAGTTTTATTACTTAGATTATAATCAATAACTGGTAATGAAACTGTCAACTGTGAATGAGCTTTTTTATGTTTTTCCCCTTTGCTTGATAAATTTTGCTTTTGTTTTGTTGCATAACATGTAATCTAATGGACACTTTTTCTTAAATTTAGATGGAACTTTGATCTCCCCCTCATTTGGAGCATTTCCATTTGGTCAAATGAGTCAGCCCCCTATGATACCTGCGTCTGCAGTGGCACCGTTGACCCCAAGAACTCCTTTCGGCTTTCAGCCAATCATATATTGGCCTTATCCTTCTCCTCCCGTTAGCCCATCTTCATATTATGGTGGACCACCCCCTACGCAAGTTGCACTTGCTACTGCTACTACAACTCCTGCTGCACTGGTAAGTTGGAATTATCCCCTTAAGAGTCTTATCTCAGCTTTTTGTAGTATTATGTATCTACATCATAGGGTAGCAGCCCAGTGAGTTTTTCTTTTAAATACCCCATCCATAGGTCATATATGAGGGTTGTGTTTTTCAATCTCCGATTGACTATAAACGGAAAACGGAGGACCAACCAATCCCCCCTCCCTTAATCCCACCTCCTCTCAGTGGCACTAATAATTTTAAAAATAATTTTATTACCAAAAGTAATTTACAGTCAGCGTTGCTTTTCTACACGTTCACCTTGACGATTGAAGAATTTTTTATATGTGTGAACAAGTTTTGTAATACCCTCTTCATAAAATGTCGCTGCCAATGATTTGAAACGAATTGCGACGATTTCTTTGAGCTCCTCGTTAGTTGGGAGCAACGCCACTCCCTGCCCCCGCACGGGCGTCAGTTACAGGGGGGATTTTGATCTTGAAAAATACTTTTGTTTGGAATTTTCTTTGAAAAATACTCTTGTTGGTGTTTTCGTTGGGAAATAATAAAAATAAACAAATTGCCTCCTAGATCTTGAAAAGTGCATTTTGCCCCCCTCCCCTCCACATTTTCATGAATTGAAAACAATCCAATTTTTTAATTAAGGGGAATTGACAGGACAATACGGCACGCCTGAAACACAAATTACAACAATAGATGCGTACAAATTTCCAAAACGAGCCCAAAAATTTAAACGATCCCTTACCAACCGCATGATAATGGCAACTGTTTTGGGGATAGAAAAGGTGTATTGCTTGTAGAGTCTATGCCACCAGGAAAAATAATTACTTGGGAAGCTTTGCAAGGCCTACGGATTTTCGACGTAATACCTTAAATTAGGTATCCTTTTCCCAGACCACACTGCCTTTTTATGACGAACAAATAAACATTCAAAAAGGGATAAGTCCATTTATTTAGATAGCGAAAACAGGTACAAAAGTCTAGATGTTTCGACTTCTAGATTTTTATACCTGTTTTCACTGTCTAAATAAGTGGACTTACACCCATTTGAACGTTTATTTGAAGGCTTACGGAGCGCTTGGCGAAACAGAAGAAAAGACGGGCTGACTGCCGGAGTGGTTTTGATCCATGAATATCCCGTCCTCGCAGTCCTTGAGCAATTTAAATAGGACATTTCCAAACACTCACCTTATAGTCCCGACTTCGCGCCGAATGACTCTCAACTTTTCCTTGAGTAGAAAAATCAGCTTGGAAGACAGCAGTCTCAAGCTCAAGGCAGCAGGCTCAAGCTCTCCAAGTTTCAAGCTCTGCAGTCTCAAGACTGCAAGGCAGTCTCAAGGCAAGTTTAAGGCTGATGCAGGCTCAAGGCAGCAGCTCAAAGCAACTACCACATCTCTATTCAAATCATTGGTGATAATATTTCACGAAGAGGGTATTACACAGTTAGCTCACAGATATTACAAATGCTTCAATAGTCACACTGGCGGATCCAAGGGGGGGACCCTGGCCCCAAGATTTTTCTGGCGCCCTCTTTTCCTGTTTGTTTTCTTTTTTCACTCTTTTTTAGAATAAATTTGTCAATATGGTCAATTATTGGCGCTCTTGTCAAATTGAGCCTCCCCAAGATTGTGCTCTAGAGGGCCGTTCCAATTGTTTTCATTGTAGTCAGTTAAAAAAAAACTGTATTCAGTAAAAATAACATTGTAATCAGTAAAAAAAACTGAATCGGTAAAATAGTGGCACGAAATGCCATTTTTTCCCACTAGGTAAATGAGCTAATGGAAATATATGACGTAAAATCAATGAAAGAAGATCTGCCTCTGACGATAAAAAAAGATAATTTTAAAATTAGTATCAGTCAAATCAGTCGGTAAAATGACTAGCCAGTCGGTAAAATCCGTTACAGCCCCACCTTCCAAACATTTTGGCTACTAACGCCTCTGACCTTGATTGTGGATTGCTTTCGGTAAAATAAACATTTTATATATTCACCAGTTTTTGCTTTAAAGCTGATTAAAAGTTGAAGTGCAGTAGCCCATGCCCTTCTCGTAAATTGTATCTCTCAGAAAAACCTGAATTTTTAACCTTAGTGACTTTTAAGTAAACTAATTTATATTATAAGGGATATGCGTGCTGTCGGGGGATAGAGACAAGGGGATACTTGTCAGAGAGTCAAAATAAAAAAGGGCATTAAAGGCTACTTTTTAATAGATTTTCCTGAAAAGGTCCCTCAAAACAACCCCCTCCCTATCAGGATTCTCCCTATCCTCCTCAGTCTGAGTACTTGTTGGACTGACCATATATCCGGTGCTGCCAACCATAGATATACCTAGGATTAGCCAATGCGGAGTTTTGGTTATTGACAGCAGTAGTTTCTCCGAATCAGGAAAAGGTAACCCAAATAAATGTAAACAAAATTTGTAGCATTTTGTATTTATTTTTGTAATTTCCCACCTCCCCCCTACTCCACACAAAAATACTGGATACTGCCGTGAACTTGAGCCCAAACCAGGCAAAACAAGACTCTAAATAATCTTGAAGATGAATTTCGTAAGATTCTAAATAGTAAGACTAAGAAGATTAAGAAAAAACTGTTGGATTCAGTTCATCGAATTCCATTGTCCGATTTGTACTGAACATGAATTATTTATAAATTAATTTTTTTTATTAATCGCTAAAATTCAACAATTAACCCTAGTTCCTGCAGAATCTTTCAACTAAAGGAAATCATTACTTATTCTAAAGGAAGTAAGAGGTAATTAACTAATATTTATTGGGGAAAGGTTTATCTGGAAAAACAATCTGCTTTTGCTTGTGGCATAAAAGAATATAGTAAGGCCTATTCAAAATGAGATTTTACTAGTAATGAGATTTAGCTTGCGCTAATTTAATCCAGTCAGACTTTTGACAGAATTTTCTGATGGACTAAAAAATTCTTTAAAGAATTCTGATTGGCTCAAGTTAACACTGGCCAAAACTGGATACTAGTAAAATCTCACCGTGAATGGGCCTTACGACATACGCTTGTTACAAAAACGTCACTAAAATTTGTAGAGCTATGAAGTTGTAAACATGACTAAAACTTTGGTCGCTTTGAAGATACTACGCTCGTATACATGAAGGGAGGCTTGGTGTCTATACCCTCCCCCTTCATATATCTGATTCTTTTTCACTATAGTGTTCTATATTTTCTCATACAATTTGCGTGTTTATTACAGGTTCTATTCGAAGCTGGGACCTCTCCCCCCCCAAAAAAAAAAAACTCTCGTGTTCATGCCTGGTAGATAATACAAAATAATTACTAAAATGGTAGACTATTTTAATTATTTTAGTTAGCTCATTTTAGAATCCTAAAGCATTTGTCGTTTTGTTTTGCGAACCATTTTACTGGGATCCCATGAAAAGTAATTTTATATTTGTTGACCCTTTTGTCTCGTCAGCAGCATAATCTTTTTTATAGGGTAGGATTGTTTTTGAAGAAAATAAGCTAGCTCCTCGAAAAACTCAAAATGCCTGTCGAGCAAGGAGACGTCACAAAAATGAATGCCATTTTTCTAATAATTCTTAGACTTTATAAAAATATACAGAATCAGAAAGAAATAGGGACAACACACTCAAAGGAAAAATAAACCCAAGTCCTAAGTACAGACATTTTGGCTATAATATAAGATCAGGGCGGTATCCACAATTTTGTTCGAGGGCCTTTGACACAAAATAAAACTTTAATTAACACATCATAAGTTTGTTCATCTGCATTTTGGGTAAGTTTTTACAAGTTGGACGGACATTTCGGGAGGAGGGCAAAGGGGTTCAACCCCCCCCCCTGGATACGGTCTTGCAAAAGTTCTTTTAAGTTCTATTTAAGTCTTCATTGAAAACACTAAAACGGTGACTAGTATCCACTATAAATGTGTGCCATTGTAGATCCAGGTGGATTGATTATAATGCGAAAATGTACTTCAATTTTCGACACAATCCCAGAATCCTTAATATTTTCCATTATTTGAAACTAGTTCACTTTAGAATTAAAAAATATTTTTTATGTACTTTTATGAAATGTTTGGCTCAGATCGCATAAAATGTAATCTTTTTTATTTATTTGTTGTCTCCCCACCAGCGGCATAACTTTTTATTGGTTTAGAAAAAGTGGTTTTAAAATAACCTCGGAAATATGCTTCAAGTTTTGATAGGAGTGTCAATTCACAAAGATTTAAAGGGGGGATGCTAAAATCTATGGAAGGTAGTTTTAAGTTTTTTTGATTTTTTCCCAAATGAAACACTTAATACAAAAAAAAGTAATTCAGTTTTTCGAAATCTATGAAGTAATTGCCTCCCCTAAGCGATGCCACTGTGCCTAGATTCCTAGATATTGTTAGTATTAGCTATTTTAATTAACGAATAAATAAAAGTTCAAATGGGGATAAATCCATTTATTTAGACAGTGAAAACAGGTACAAAAGTCTAGATATTTCGGTCACATATACAGCGACTGTCACCACTACAAACACAAAGTATTAAAATTGAAACTATTTATATAAACAAGATAACTTCGAAGACCACACTGCCTTTCCATGACGAAAGTAAAACAGTTCAAAATACGGATGATACCTTTTTATTGACAGTGAGTAGATATAAAATTATTTAACTGGATATTTCGAACACATATACAGTGTTCATTCATCAGCAGTAAAACTAAAAAGTTTTTTAGTTTTACTGCTGATGATGAACACTGTATATGTGTTCGAAATATCCAGTTAAATAATTTTATATCTATTCACTGTCAATAAAAAGGTATCATCCCTATTTTGAACTGTTTTACTTTCGTTATATAAACAAGATAATTAACTTTCGGGTCATTCATAAAATAATGAACTTCCGGGTTATTCACTATATGTAATAAATGACCCGAAAGTTTATTATATTGTTCTATATAAATATGTTAGTTTCAGTTTTAATGATTTAGTATTTGTACTGATGACGTTCGTTGTATATGTTATCGAAATATCTAGACTTTTTTACCTGTTTTCAATACCAAATAAGTGGATTTATCCCCATTTGAACATTAATTTGTTCGCCATATAAAGACTGTGTGGTCTGAAAAAAGGATACCTAATTTAAGGTGTTACGTCGAAAATATATTTTAATTAAGTTCTCCTTAGCCTGTTATGTTCTTTTGTTTACCTATGTTCGTGTTTGTTTGGATTGGTAGATTTCTGATGGTGATGGTGAAGGCTATAAATATCTTGAATTCTAATGCAGTGTACCGTATGTTTCCATCTAATTATCACAACCCGTCTATTCCTTTCGTGTTTTGTTAGTAAATAGTAAAAGGGACAGTAATATATAAAAAGTTTCTCATATTTTGAAAGTGATAACCTGTTAATATCCTCTGCAACGGCAGGCAAAATTCTTAAGGTGTTCTAAAATTTTGAGCTTTTCATAATTTTCTTATATCTTCAACTGGTATGTCATTCTAGGGGAGTCAACCCGAAACATCTTGAGGAGCTGGGTTTCTGCAAACAGGCTTCTTCCTAGAAAAGTGTCATTACTTTGTCATAAATACTGTCATAAATACTACAACATTTCGTCATTCTCATTTTTTTTTTTTTTTGTGTTCCTGGCGAGAATGTGGGGAGACAATCCTGTCTGATCAGATCTTGTCTGATTTCGAAATTCAATTAATTAATAGAAGAGGGAAATAACATATTGCCTGTAGAAGCATCTTCTAAAGTCTGGTGTCATCAATATGTTGTGATTCCATAAGGCTAGTAATAAATATTTCTGTAGACATAGCATCTTTCATTTTATATCATGAAAAAATGACGCGGAAAATAGTTAAATACGAATCCACCTTCTTGTCTAATATGATATGCCAAAACGAGTGAACAAAAGACATTCAAATTTAGGCTTTTTCTCAAGCCAAGCTTACAACCAATTTTATTTTCTGTATAAGTACCATTCTTCACATTTCATCATTTGTGTCATTCAGTGTCTCGGTAATGATATTAAGCCCGAGCCCGAGTAATTTTATTTTCAACTTTCATGAAAGCGTTGCCAAAGATTGTCCTTTTTGGCCAACTGTCTAGGGCTAAACGGAAAGCAGCTCGTCCTCAGTTGGGGTGGGAGGATGTCGTAAAGAAAGGTCTAAGGGAAACAGGAACTCCCTGGAAGGGCGTAAAGAGGGAGGCTTTTAATAGATTGGGATGGAGGAGGAGCGTGCGTAGCTGTTGGCCTAAGGCGGCTTGGTGCTGCGGTGAGTTTTTAGTAGTAGTAGTAGTAGCATTAATGTGTTTCGGTGATGCTGGAGATTTCAGTGTTGGGCATCAATGTTGGGCAAAGTCGTATCTGACATTTTCATACTTCTGCGATAATTACCCTAAACTATTTGCTAAGCAGTTCTCAGGAGGCAACTTATGTTCCAACAAGCTTTGGCCTTCATTGCCCTGCTTACTCTCGTAACTGAGAATTGATTAGTAAATGATGATTATTTGATGATTATTTCAATTTGATGATTATTTCACATGATTATTTGATGATTATTTCAATTTGATGATTATTTCACAGTTTTGATGATTATTTCAAAAGTATGTCAGATACGTCTTTTTAGTGTGCGCTGCGGAGATTTGCAGTACATCATAAGAAAAATTTGCACACAGAGAAACAAAGATTACCTGTATAACTTATCTTGGTTCAAAAACTCTTTATCTTTTGATTGGGCAAAATGTTCAGATAGGGCAACCAATCAGAAGGATTTCAATATTACTTTTTTTCTGATCTAGAATTTGAGAAGGTTCAATCATGTTACGCAATGCTGGTGTTGTTTGTCTTTCCATAAGTAAAGAATAATGTCGTTGGCTTGTGAAAATATCTCACATATGCCAACCAATTAAAGGAAAGCTTATGGGATAAATGATTTAAATTGAAAGAATCTTAAAAATAAGATATTAAAAAAGAATAAGCTAATGGAATAATAGAAAACTTTGAAATAGTGGTCACTCTTCTTCTCCTTAATTTGTATAAAATATGGCTATTTTTCTAGATGGTTAAATAATTAAAAAATAATACATGTACAACGATAATTATTTATAATCAACTAAAAATAACTAGTAGCAGCCTAGTAATTAGAAGCAGGAAGTGAGAATCAGCTCTTTCTTTAACTAATTCTCGAACCGCGGAAGCATGTTTTTATAACAACTTCCTATTTGAGAAACAAACCTTGCAGTGTCTTTCTTTTAGGTTTTAAAGTACCAAAGCCATCAAAATTGTAAAATATGGTTGCCCCTCTGGACCCATCTTAGGACTATTTATAACTTGGAACCGTGATTTTCTAAGATTTGTTTTTCGTCATTTCAAAATTGTAGAGTTTAGGTCAATACCAAATTTTCGTTAGTGTTGCCACGTTAGAACGTTAAAATAAACTAATGAAACTAATTATTTAAATTGAAACAACGTTACCGTTCGTAAAAAAGACATCAAATTCGGTTGACTCCCAAAGACAATTAGATCTTTAAAGTAAAT
Source organism: Artemia franciscana (assembly GCF_032884065.1). NCBI lineage: Eukaryota > Metazoa > Arthropoda > Branchiopoda > Anostraca > Artemiidae > Artemia > Artemia franciscana. The sequence continues at coordinate 44,288,333 of NC_088873.1, forward strand.
TTTTATTTTTTCTTGCATCTTCTAAGATTTCTGTGCCATATTTTTAGATTATTTCTTTACTTATTCTTCATCCACATTTTTTTTTCAAATTTGGCGCCCACTACTTTCAAAAACTGCATAATTGCATGTGCAGGTTTTTTCAATAAAAATTGAATTTTCCTAATTTTTAAGATGCATGGATGTGTATGTTATTATTTAGCCAATTTAAACAAATTTCATCTTTCACTGTCTTTGGTACTTCAAAATACTTGAGTTCGACAGAACCAAACGGATTCTGTCGCATCCAGGCTTTCATAAGTCTGGCTGTAAAATAACAGAAAATAAATTCTGTTGTTCAAAACAATGCTTTTTTGTTCACACGAAGTGTTAAATTGCATTTGTGTTTTTTTTTTACTTTAAATGTTTCTGTTGAAGATAATTTTAAACTGTAAAGTGTTTTAAACAATTTTAATATAATGCTATAAATGTATTCAAGGTTTTTGCTCCATAATAGCTTTTATTCACGGGAACTAAATTAATTTTCCAAGTAATTAAAAACTCACGGTTGACTTACCCCCAAGGGCTCATTTTCATTCAATTCGAGTATAATTAGTTGTCTGTTTCATTTACAACACCGAGTCACGGAAATCTACCAATTCTGTTACAGATTCCATCACCAGCTCTGGCGAGTTTGACAAGGTGTAATTGAATTGCAGGAACATGAAGCTTGAGGAGTCACCAACTTGGATAAGAATTATTTACCATCTTGCCAAACGCTAGTAGCGTCATCTGTTTGCAGTGCAGTTATGCTTTACTAATTTATGTTTTTTTAGTTTTTTTTTCAGTTTTAGTCGTTTGAATGCCTCTGATTGGCTAATAATTGTGTATTGCACTAAATTTGGTGCTTATAGCGACTTAATCACATATGTCTTCCGAAATTAGTTTTTTTTTTTAGCACGTTTTGTGATAGTTGCACTACCTAAAAACTACCCAATGATGGTAGTTCTTTTTCCGCACTTTTTAGTGATTTGTTTTTTTCTGCATTCCCTGTGCCTTAAATTGTCAAATGCTTGGCAACATTGTAAATTGTTTGGCAACATGGTTGTAAATTGGGTGGCAATTTTCTTTTAATTCTATACTAGTCGCTCTTCAAAATGATTTTTTTTTGTGTTTTCTGTATGACAATCAATGATTTAACTTTGTTAATTTATAAGTTATTCGTTGTACTGTTTTTAATCCGTTATTAAGGCAGAATTTTAAGTATTTTATAAAAATTGACTGGATATATGAATATATCAATCGTAAATTCATCTGCTTTCAAAATACACCTTTAATCTGAGTTTGAAGTAAAGGGCTGATGAAGATATATATATATATATATATATATATATATATATATATATATATATATATATATATATGCACCACCTTTGAGTAAAAATAAATCTATATTAGTGAATCAGTGTAGTTCATTTGGTAACTTTTTTCCTGCCTACATGCACTGTTTCCTTTACCCCATCCACCTTATTTTTAATCTTGTCCATCTCTCATGAAGTATTTCAATCAATACTATGACCTGGAAAGTAATGGTGGGGGGTGTGTGTGCAAAAATTGACATTGTCCTTGAACGCTGAAAATCCTTACCACGACTCGGAAAAATAGAATTAATGCACGACGCTATCTAATTTTCGTATCTCGGAAATTGGACCAACTTTTACTGGTTTATGGTGCAAGCTGCACCATAAACTTATATTATCGTGCAAGCTGCAACTTAATGTGATTACTGCAACATAAATGAATATATGCAAATGAATTAAATAATTTATAAGTCAAAACGCAGTTGTAAATAGGTGGAGTAAAAATACGAAAAAAATGCATGAGAAAAATAAAGAATTAACAAAAAAAAAATTGGATCAGACAATATAGGTGCGGGAGCCATATCTCACAGCTTCCCATATCGTATTTTTAACCTTTAACTTACATCGGAAACACCTACATTTGTCACAAATTTTTTTTCTAATGGGGGAAATAATTAAGAAATTTACGAAGGTAAGAATTTTTTTTTTTTTATATATCTGTGTTGGTCCTACTCTATAATCCTTCAGATCAGAAATAAGTCATGTCCACCCTTTATTCAGTTAATATTAATGATGGTTTATTTGCAAAAGGTCATTTAGGTTACGTGAGTTATTAATGGTGAAAAATAAATTTTATCTGTTTTCGAATCAAGAGTCGTTTTTAGGCTGCAATAGGAAAAAGTTAAATATTACATAAGACCATGTCTGATCTGAAAAATCTAAAAGTGGACACATCAATTTCATTTTTACCCCTTATTTTATATTTATTGTTTAATTTTTTTCTTGTATTATTGTTTTATTGTATACATTATTATTTATAAATTAATTCTAGGTTATAAACAAACGAAAAAATCGTACATTAGCCCCTATTTTTTATTTTACTATTATTTTATTTTATATTATTTTTTGTTTTTCTTGTATTATTATCTAATTTTATAAATTAATTTATTTAGATTTAAGATTTTTTCTCATTATAAAGAATAAGAAAAAGACCTGAAGCTTAAAGGACAAAATGGTCAATCATGTAGTGGGGCAGACAGAATCCTTCAATCATTTAGTGTGTTTAGTTTAATAATTAGCTAATAGTACATCACTTCCGCTTGCTGTTACATCATTGGCATCATCACAACGCTGTTTATTTATATTAATTATTATCATTAATTTATTCAATGATATTACTTATTATAGCATGCTACGATATACAGATTTGATATGCTATTCTAATTTGTTATTATACTCCCTTGTACTAACTTTAACTATAAGTTTGGTGTTATATCACCATAGCTTTGAATTTGCCTGTCGCTATTTCGTATTCAAGTTCCATTGATATACGAGCATTCATAATCGTTTATTAGCTTATCAAAATTTATTTTATTTTAATCATTGACATCAAATAAGGATGATAGTTATGTGCATGTACGTGAATGTAACCATAAAAAAAAGGCGGGGTTATAATCTAGAGGACAGATCCCCCCCCCCCCTCCAAAGAAGCTTGTACTTCAACCCGAATGACATCCCTTAGCATGAGATAAAAAGTATTTCAAATTAATGCATCCTGAATGCTTTCAATGACTTAAACAATATAATTTGTGGCTACAAAATTTATTTTTGCAAAAAAAATCTAACGAAAGAATTCTTTGGAGATGGTAATTTTATATTTTTGAGGGCAGACCCCTCAAAGCTTCGTACTAGACCTTCAGGCAGGCAAAGGGATGTGAGGAGGCACTTTGGTCCATCTAAATGTCCCTCCTAGACTTTGGTCCCTCCGCCTAGAAATGTCGAAATAACTTCATATATTTACTACATAAATTGTCTTATCTTTTAGTGTATTTTAAGCGTTTGTCCCCCCCCCTCTCCTACACACAAAGAGATATTGACTGTATGTTACTGCTACTCAGTTAAATTAGGATGTGGGGATTTCGATTTCCAGGAGACAATACAAGTTGAGTCATATAAATGCCCCTTTTTGTCAGCTTTATTCAATGACACACAATGGGTTTAAAAGTAATATTAATCTTTATTTAAGTTTGTGATATTAAATTCGCTACGTATTCCTGAATATGTTTGTCCAAATTGAATTTTTATGAATATAATTTTTTTTCCAATGTATTTTTAATTAATTCTCAAACTGCTAAGTTTGATGTTTTTAGTTGTATAAATTAGATTATCAATTTGTTAGTAATTACGAATTTTATTTAAATTTAACTTAATAAATATTGTTTGACTTGAACCATAGGTTTCTAATAGCTTTCAGATACCGAACTAATGTACATTTTAAATAACACAGCATTTAAGTAACTTATGTTGCAGCCTAATTGCTCTAGGTAAATGTTGCAGTTTATGTTGCTCTAGGTAAATGTTGCAGCTTATGTTGCAGCCTAATTGCTCTAGGTAAATCTGTATAAAAAGAGGTAAAAGAAATGTAAATTGCCGCAAATTAGACTGGAATAATCTAACAAAATGATCATAAAATCTTTGGGGATTTTGAATGGTCAAGATAGGTTAGGAGCTGTAAAGGAGGGGGGAGTTGAGGAAGAGTGATTGCTAGTGTATAGACTCCTTAATGCTACGACGGATGTATTAATGTAGTCAGGGGTGCCAATTCACGAAAATGTAAAGGAGGAAGGATTTTTTTTTTTCAGTTTTTTTGCGATCATTTTTAAAAATTTGAGGTGGGTGGGGCTTTTCTGTTTTTTTTTTTTTTTTAATTTTTTGATTGATAATACCAAAAAAGGCATTTTACAAAATCTGGGTGGCAAATGCCTCCTCCCCTCAGTTGGCACCCCTGAATGAAGTGGCTAAAAACGAAAGAAAATGTTATATTTTCAAGCTGTAATATTATAACCAAATAAGTGGTAATCGGAAAAGTTTTATAACTAATTTTTCAAAGGCTAGTCAAATCATGAGTAAAGCAGCATTTGTCTGAAAAAAAAGTTAAAGAAAAAGATAAAAAATGTATATAGGTTTAACTATTTTGGGTACTGTCAACACATGTGTTTAGTGCTTCATATTCTTTCCCCCTATTTTTAGATCAGCACTATGTAGTTTTTCCTCTTTTATTATCATTATTTGTTTTAGATAATTAATTCAAAATATGAAAAATTGAATGAAAATATTGTTTACCTTCTTTTATTGTAAAACTATGTTTGGGGACTGTACAATTTTCAGAGCCGTGTTTATTAAATAAACCCACTGCGACTGACAATTTTGAGGCACGATTCCCCAAAAGTCGTTTCACTCGTACAGTCTTACCATCTATTAACATGTCACCCAAATAGTCAAAAGTGCTTAGTCGGAAGGGCCACGAAATAGCGAAGTAAATATTCTTTAAATGTTTCACCAACTGCCTTTCAATTTATAGTAGGATGTGCAATAATGTTTAGCAGAGGTATGAATTCGCTTGAACTTTTATCGCTTGAATCTCTGCCAGAAATTTCCTTGATTATCCCTTGTTATATATCTTTCATTTTCATGTCTAAAAGGTCATAACTGACAGTTTTTGTTTTAAAATTTCCCTTGTGTCTGGTCATTTTGTGTTCAAATAAATCTGATTAGACCCTCTTTCTATTAAACATCAGTGCATGAACAGTCCCATAGGCCTATACAGAAAGCAACTTCACGTAGGGGTAGAGCTTCACTTGAGTGTCGAGTCACAACCTGGCTGTTTTCTAATAATAAATGTTATTCAGGTGTACCAATAAAGGGGCGGGGTCAACTGCCCTGCTCTGTGTTTTTACTCCTCTCCTATCTTGATTTTAAAAAAATACCTTTTTAGTATTTTTATTGAAAAAAAAAATCGCCCCTCCCTAACGTTTTGAAAAAAAATACCTTTTATGTGAAAAAATTTCATTACCCCCCTCCCACTCCGTATTCTTTACTCCTATTTTTTTAAAATAGTTTTAAATTATAATTTAAGGGGTAAAGTCCCACTAGGTTCTTTACTCCTGTATTTTTAAGACGAATTTACGGGTCAGATTTTTTTTTTTTTTTTTTTTTTTTTTTTTTTATAGATGTTTTTTTACCTGTACTTCTACGATCAATTTACGAGTCAAAGAAATATTTTGAGGGGTGTTTCAAACCAAGTAGCTCGTACCTCCCCCTACATATGGTTTTGGCTCATGTTGTATCCTTTAATATGATCGTACCATTTCTGAAATACTATTTAACTTCTGGCTCTGAATATAAAGGAAAATTAAAGGCGAAAAAATAAATCAAAATGTGCTGCTCTTTAATTGCTTTTTCATATGAAAATAAATTTCTGGCACTTCCAACCGCCACAACAAGATGTGGCAGTTGCCTTCGGGTGAGAATTCTCGTCCAAATATTTTGTTAGCTTTATTAGTTGGTGAGTTTCAAGGTTGGTTTGTAGAAAACTACAAATTAGTTATTCCCTTACTGAGCGCACAATTAAGTATAATGCATATGCGCCTGTGTAGAAGATTGTTACTGCATAAATTGCCAGATATGCCCTTTAGATATGGTAGTGACGACGCGATATGTTAGTATGGTTGTTAAATATTAGGTAAATTTTTGTTGATATTATGTTTCGTATGGTATTTAAAGGCCAAGCGAAGTTACGTTAAAATATGATTACTGAATTATTTTATATTCCGTTTTATCGCATTTTTTTAATTATGTTCTTTAGTTTGTTTTAGTTTTGTTCCAATATCTAGCTGTATGCAAATTTAGAAATGTTTTAGATTATTGTATTTTGTAAATTATTGTTCTTTTAACTTTCAATAAAATGCACAACTAGTTACCCTGTATCAGTGTTCGTTTTACTTTTCCTCATAGCCTGCACAGATGTAATGTTTTTTAATAACTTTTCCAAGAGTGGTTCCACCAGTATTTTTCAAGATTTGTTAAGATGCCTGGAGTGTCACAAGGTTCGATGGGCAGGGAATTGAACAGGAGTTTGCTCCATTTATATTCAAGATTCAGTATTTTTTCCAATGTTAGAAGGTGATTTCTAAGAAGACCCGAGCTTTCTGTTATATAGAGCTATCCTTCATAGACTGTTGAATAATATCCCCTGAAATTTTTTAAAGCAAACCTCTGGGATTCTTGTTGTATTGTTCAGGAGCTTGTTTCATTAACATGTTCAATGTCCAGTATTTTTTTTATGCTGGAAAGCGATTTCTAAGACCAATGGAATTTTCACTAGAAGAAATTATCTTTTATTTACAAATTTGCGTTTATTAACAAATTTAAATAAAAAATATCACAAAAGAAATAAAATTAATTAAAGTATATCTTTTACTTTCACTTTTTTTTTAACTTACTTCCATTTTCAAGGAATAGTGATGAAGATATGCAAAAAAAATGAAAATTTCAGATTCGCTTGGATTATGCTTAATGCCAACTGCGCCTCTACTTTATTTTAGTAAAATAAAACTAAAAAAATACAAAATGATTATGATCGTTAGACTATTTATTTGAAATTTTGCGCCCCTAAAATGTTTGTGCCCAGAGTAACAACCCCTTTTATCCCTCCACTTTAAAACAGCCTCCTTGTTTAAAACAGAACGATCCGACCGATTTTTATGGCCAATTGTATGGTATTCCGCGTTCGTTTTGTTTCGTTTCGGTACTGCCTTTGACAAATAAAACGCTGGAAAAGAGCTAGGCAGCTTACTGGCAAAAGTTTTCATAATCCGTGAATGCTTCTTAAGTGTTACTAGCTTTTCTTAGTTAGGTTGGGTCAAAAAGTACTTAAGTTTGAATTTGCAGTAGAAGCGATTATTATATTCGTAAAGAGCATAAAAAAGGCATCGAATGGTATATTCACTTTATTGGTAAGTCAATAATATGAACTGTCATACATTTACCCATCGGTTGTAATTTGCTAGAGCCAGGGGCATACCTCACAGTAGGCACAGAAAAATAGTGCCGTACACATATCTGGAAAAATACATCCAGCAGGTAAATATTTTCTAACGCCATTCTTATGAAACAAGGTAGTTTCACTCCTTGTGAAGCTATCTTGGCAACTAGCCAAGGTAATTTTGGCAACTAGCCAAGGTAGCCAACTAGCCTTGGCAACTAGCCACGGCGGCTTTGCCGCCGGGGACCCAGCTAGTTGATGTTAAAAGTAAAGACCACCATCTAGTAGTGTCTAGGGTTAGCCTAAAGTTGAAATTTAGGAAGGGTAATTATCTTCTGGAAAATTATGATGTTGTTAGACTTCAGGATCAGAATTGAGTTTTCCAGGAACAGTAAAATACTATATTGGAGAGTCTAAAATTTGATGGTGTACAAAATGGATGGAGCAATTGTATGAAAATAATTTTTGAAGTCGCAGATGGTGTCTTAGGGAGGAAAATTAGGAACGCTGCTAGAAATATTAGTTAAAATGATATAAGTTAGTAAAGAGGGGGGGGGCTTGTGCAAGAAATATTAGAATGATAGATGATATGAAAATAACAGGAATGTAAAGAAAGTCGAAAAAGCATCAAAAAGTGAACTAAGAAGGTATGAACTGGAGGCCATGGGTAAAATCACTGAAGATCTTTAAGATGCAGCCAGACGTCATAATGGTAAAATATTGTACTCGCACGTTAACAAATTGAAAGGGAGCAGTCAATCTGGTCTTTTCAAAGTTAAAGGGAGGAGACTCAATTACTGGTAAGGAAGGAGTTAAAGAGAGATTGCAGAGCATTTTAAAATTGTGCTTTGCAGGAAAAGTTTGTTACACTTTGGAAGTGAAGAAAGATTTAAAAGATTTAGAAAGCTTTATATGAGGAGGAATTAGCGACAGTAGTAAAAGGATTAAGAAATAATGAGGCTCCAGTTTCTGATGGCGTGGTAAATGAGTCCTTTAAATCTGTTATTTGTGAAGTTAGAGATAAACTACTGAAGTTTGTGAATATGATTTTTGAAAAAGAAGAAGTGCCTGACGATTTTAGGAAAACTCTAATGAAACCCCTCTATAAAACAAGAGCTAAGAGCTCATATGGCACTTGTGACGAGGTCGGAAGAGCCGAGAGCTCATATGGTACGAGGTCGGAAGAGCCAAGAGCTCATTAAGATCTGGTCACCCTTTCGTAAGTTACAAATACCTCAATTTTCAAAATTACCTCCCCCTCCCAATTCCACCAAAGAGAGCAGATCCGGTCCAGTTATGTCAGTCACGTATCTTAGACAGGTTTCTATTCTTCCCATCCAGTTTCATCCTGATCTCACCGCTTTAAGTATTTTCTAAGATTTCCGGTCCCCCCAACTGCCCCCCCCCAATTACGTTTGATCCGGTTGAGATTTAAAATAAGATATCGGAGTTACGAGGTCCTTCTAAATATGAAGTTTCATGAAGATCCGATCACTCCTTCGTAAGTTAAAAATACGTTATTTTTCTTATTTTTCAGAATTACCCCCCCCCCCCCCCCCCCCCCGCAATTGAGCGGATCCGTTCCAATTATGTAAATTACGTATGCAAGACTTTTGCTTATTTTTCCAACCAAGTTTCATCCCAATCCCTCCAATCTAAGCGTTTCCCATCATTTTAGGTCTCCCCACCCCAAACTTCCCCCAATGTCACCAGATCCGGTCAGGATTTAAAATAAGAGCTTTGAGCCACGATATCCTTCTAAAAATCAAATTTCATGGAGATCCAATCACCCGTTCGTAAGTTAAAAATACCTCATTTTTTCTAATTTTTCAGAATTAACCCCCCCCCAACTACCCAAAACTCCCCGCCCCCATCACCAGATCCGGTCGGGATTTAAAATAAGAGCTCTAAGACACGATATCCTTCTAAACATCAAATTTCATTGAGATCCGATCACCCGTTCGTAAGTTGAAAATACCTCATTTTTCTAATTTTTAAGACTTACTCCCCCCCCCCCCCCCAACTACCCCAAAGAGAGCAAATAAGTTCCAATTATGTCAATCATGTATCTGGGACTTGCGCTTATTTTTCCCATCAAGTTTCATCCCGATCCCTCTACTCTAAGTGTTTTCCAAGATTTTAGGTTTCCCCACTCCAACTCCCCCCAATGTCATCAGACCCAGTCGGGATTTAAAATAAGAGCTCTGAGACACAATATCATTCCAAACATCAAATTTCATTAAGATCCAATCACCCGCTCATAAGTTAAAAATACTTCATTTTTTCTATTTTTCCGATTTAACCGGCCCCTACTCCCCCCCCCCCAGATGGTCAAATCGGGAAAACGACTATTTCTAATTTAATCTGGTCCGGACCCTGATACGCTTGCCAAATTTCATCGTCCTAGCTTACCTGGAAGTGTCTAAAGTAGCAAAACCGGGACTTTAGGTTTTCCCCCTCCAACTCCCCCCAATGTCATCAGATCCGGTCGCGATTTAAAATAAGAGCTCTAAGACACAATATCATTTCAAACATCAAATTTCATTAAGATCCAAATACCCGCTGATAAGTTAAAAATACTTCATTTTTTCTATTTTTTGCGAATTAACCGGGCCCCCACTCCCCCCCAGATGGTCAAATCGGGAAAACGACTATTTCTAATCGAATCTGGTCCGGTCCCTGATACGTTTGCCAAATTTCATCGTCCTAGCTTACCTGGAAGTGCTTAAAGTAGCAAAACCGGGACCGACAGACAGACAGACAGACCGACAGAATTGGCGACTGCTATATGTCACTTGGTTAATACCAAGTGCCATAAAAATGGATAAAAGTGAGTGTGGTAAATGTAGAGATATTAGCTTGATTTCTGTTGGAAGGAAATTACTTAGTATGATGATACTTTTTAGACTCTGAGATAATGAAGGTTAAATTTTAAGAGAATAATAGTGTAGTTTTAGGAAGGGGGGAGGATGCTTCGACCACATTTTCACTCTTGGATTAATAGTTGAGAAGTGCCTGAGTCACCATGTCACCAAGTCCTAAGTTTGGTAGATTATGACTAACCGTTTCATTCAGCTGATAAAAAAGCTTTAGCGGAGTCCCTATCCTTGTGCGTTATACCAGAATCACTTATACATTAAAGGGATTAGGCCTATTTACAAAAATGACATAGCAACGGTTAAGGTATGAAATAAGGTAAGTAGATGGCTTCGTATTCAATCAAGATTTAAGCAGGGTTGGGTTTTATTCCTATTTATATGGCTCATTTTGACAGACTTTGTCTAAAGAGCACAGCAAAGGCTATGAGAGGACACTTGATCAATTGAAGAAGTAAAACTCTCCTAGACTTAGATTATGCTGACAATTCGAGGATTTTAGATGAAAATGTTTGTAAAAAGAGGGAATTTTTGAAGGTTTGAGGGTTCAGGGAGCAGCAGTAGGCTCAAAATTATTGTTAAGAGGGCTAAGTCGCTAAGACTCGGAGTAAGTTAAGCTGAAGAGGTGATGCTGGGTAACGCGAAGACCGATCAAGTAGATAGCTTCACTTAACTTGGTATTGTTATTAGTAAAGAAGCTGGGTGCAGTGCCAAAACATTGAAAGTAGAATTGCCAAGGGTATTTTTTCATAGTTGAAAAGAGTTTGGAAAAATGGGAAGATATTAAAATATTGGAAGCTGCAGTGATGGCAGTGGTCCAGTTCTGCGGTGATGGCAGTGGGCAGATGGCAGTGGAGCCAGTGGCTCTGAAGCGTGGGCGCCCCTAAAGACGGAGGATTTCTTAGATGATATCCAGAGAAATCCAGAGAAATTGTCTACCCATTGTTTTGGGTACCCGTTTGACTGATCGTATTTCAAACAGTAAACTGTATCCGAATTATATTTTTCCAATCTGGTTGTATCCCGCTTTCTAGGCATATAATGAAAGAACAGTTGAGATGGCTAGGACACACACTGAGAATGAAAGATGGCAGATTGTCAAATATTGTTCTTATCGGTCACCCATCTAGAGACAAACGAAAAGTGGGTTATCCCTGATTTGGCTGGGAAGAGGGTGTAAGAAAAGGTCTAGGGGAAGTTGGAATTTCTTAGGAAGGGATAAAAAAGGGGGAAAAGTGTGCATAGCTGTGTTGGCCTCAGTTGGTTTGGTGCTGCAGCAATTCGTTAATAATAGCAGTAGTAAACAACTTTTCAAGTGCCTAAAAACGTTGTCGTAAAAGCGTAAAAACGTTATTTTAAATCTTTAAATACTACAAATGTGAAACATTACTACAGACTCCATTTCAAAATTTAGATTTTTTTGAACACAAGAAACTAATGCCATTTTATCCCTGACTTTTTTTTAAGGAACACATCTGCCTTCTACTGGCTTAAAGATAGAGAACTGCAAATTTTGATGAACTGAAGTAAACAGTTCATCAAAGGTTTTAAACTTTTTTAACCATTGCAGGTTTTAAGCTATGGTAAAACTGGATAAACAAAGATGCAATAATAAATTTTCTAGGATAGCTTGATCTTGTTTTTACGAGGGTGAAAAATTACGCTTTATTTGAGTTAACAGAGCAGTGAGCCCCGAAATTAGATTTCATGTTAAAAAAGTTAAAAAAAAAAAAAAAAAAAAAAAAAAAAAAAAAAAAAAAAAAAAAAAAAAAATAGCGATTACCCATTAGACTCCGTGTAGTGGAGCCAGAATGGAATGAAGTTGATATTGATGCTTCCGGAGCATTTGGTACATTATTTCATTCCACTATTTAGTTAACTCGTTTTTAAACACTTTTACTTAATTTTGTCTTGGTAAAGGAAACATAAAATGTTTGTAGATCCACGGTTTCTAGCAAGCCGCAGTGAGCTATAAAATCTCTTAGTTTTGCCTCATTGGTACATAAGATATGTTTTTAGGGTGACATTATAAATTTAATCATAAAATTAATCTGCTCTCTATGGATGTGTGTAATTTTTTACAACTTTCTTAGAACTTTTGGGGAAGGAGCTTCATTGGTGACAATGTTAATATAGCCTTTGAAGTGGAAGAGCCATCTATTTTAATAGATTTTGCTTAGGCTGCCGTTTCTACGCAACGAATAAACAGGAAGGAGTGTCAAAAATGGCTCAAGAAAAAAAGCCTGGAAAGAAAAAGGTAATGATGTTTTATCTAAGTAATTCCAGACCATAGTCTTAGACACTAATTGAGTTTTTAATTTATCAAGTGATTAACCAAACTTAAATTCATGATATTTAAATAGTCCAGATACACAGCTGAATCAGTCTTAGAAAAGAAATGGTATTTTAGGAAAATTGGCAACGAAAATTGGCAACGAAAATTGGCAACAAAGTGTAAAAGACATTCTGTGAATCTCTTCAAGTTCCATTTGTAGATGGGAAACTATGACATTTATAGTCTGTATCATAATTTATTTGTATAGTTTCTATGTTTTAGCTAAAATATGTTAAAACTGGTAACCAGTAATAAGTCAAATTGAGCTGATAAGTTGCAGCTTGTGAATTTCTTATAAAATAAACGAATATAGTTTACCTAATTTCATTTATTATTTATTTATCTATGAGTCAATAATTTTATTCTATGGCTTTTTTTTAAGTTTTTTTTATTTTATTTTGAATGTAATTAGATTTAAAATTAGAAGGAAGCTTTTCGGAGTTACTTCTAGTGTTAATTATTGGTTAAGAGTATAATTCAACGAACTTAAATCATCTGTAATAAATCCTCGACATATTAAAAAACAGAAATTTAGAGAAAATTTTCGAACTATCAAATTTGTGGCTCAAAGAGTAAAAAAATCAAATTATTGTGATATTCGTTATTAATTAAGTAATTCTAATTAATAAGATAACAATGGTTGTAATTAAGGAATTAGCCAAAAATAATGGTAGGATAAACTTGTTGTACACGTTTTTAAACTGCTTTAGTTCCATTCAGAATATAAATATGTTTCAGAGGGAGTGCTCAGAAGTAAAATTTCTCCTGTCATATAATGAAAAAAGAAATCACCAATGCAAAAGCTCAAGCACATAAAAAAAAGACAGAAGGAGAAAAGGAAGACTGTTGTCCTACATTAGCAATTAATATAGATCAGTAATTGAATGAGGCCTTGACCCTACTCATCCATACAATCACACACGCCAAACAGCATAGCAATACACAATCAACCATAAAGAATAATCCATGGACAGGCAGTCGTGGCGTAAGTAAGTATAATAAGTAAGTAAGTAAGGCTCATCAGGAGAATACACACTTGCCTGTAGGGTTTCGGCACTTTAAATTCCCTACCCAGGTAAGTGGCGTGCCTACCATAAATTCGCTAAGGTATCCCCGTGCTTGGTATCACCCCCAAAATATATGCCTATGAAAAAACAAATGTAAAACAACCAAGTAACACCAAAACAAACATATCATACCTTGGTTCTGGCCCTCGTATATTTATATTACGAATTCACAATCTATATTAATACTAAAAAATTATTTAAAATTTTTTCACTATATCAAATTTTCTCTATTGATGAAAATGTGACCTAGATAATAAATTAAGGAAATACAAAATAAAAATAAGAAAATACAAGTTCTTAAAATAAAATAAGAAAAAAATAAGAAAAAATAAGAAAAAAAAATAAAAAAATAAGAAAATACAAGTTCTTAAAATAAAATAAGAAAAAAATAAGAAAAAATAAGAAAAAAAAATAAAAAAATAAGAAAATACAAGTTCTTAAAATAAAATAAGAAAAAAATAAGAAAAAATAAGAAAAAAAAATAAAAAAATAAGAAAATACAAGTTCTTAAAATACAAGTTATTTAAAAATAAGAAAATAAGAAAATACAATAAAAATAAAGAAATACAAAATACAAAATAAGATTATTCGAAAACAAGATATATACAAAATCCTCCAAAATCCACTGTCAAATATTAGGGACACCCCAAACTCAGTAACAAAGAAAATCAAAATCAACCAAAGATTTCGCTAAGTATTTCAAGATAATTCTTTCGGTATTTATTTAAAAGTTCGGTATAATGAAAACTAAATTTTTTAAATTGTCAAGTTAATTTATTTGCAGAAAAAACTCTTAAAATCAATTTTTGGCTTAAAATTTTACATCTATTTTGAACAAACAAAACAACCAGTCTGCATTTTTTATATATATACTTTACTTTTAAAACTGTCAAAATCCTCATTAAAGAGCTTAATTGGGGCCCGCTACTACCATAACCTGCGTAAGTGCAAACGAGAAACCTTTTTATTAAAAATTTAATTTCCGATTCTTCCTGATTTTTAAGAAACCTAAGGTTGCACCTTAAGATACTTTAAGATACTTAAGGTTCAACCTTAAGATACTTTAAGATACTTAAGGTTCAACTAGGTTTCCACTTAAGCAATCCAAACAGTCAGATTTGATTTTCACTGTCCTTGGTACTTTTGAGACGGCATGACAGACTATGTTCGTTTTAAATTATCTAAATCCTATTTGGATTAATTTAACTGTTTCATTTAAGTACCTGCAATTCTTAACTAATTGAACTAAATGGCTAAGAACTGAAAATAGGTGTTAGATCTAAGCTGCGTGGAACCAGATCAACTTTTGTAAACCATGTCTTTTAAAAAATAACTCCCAAATGGTTAATTTCTTGCATTCATTTTTTTGTCCAATCTATTAGAATTACACCAGGAAAAAAAAAATCCTTGCCTTAAGGCTTATGTTCTCTGCGCAAGTTTTCGGTAGGCTGTTGTTTTGTAGTCCCGGTTTTGCTGTTTCAACGTAAGAACGCCTTCAACTCAAGACTTGTACATCCTTATGCCCATGTAATTCAACCCCCATACAACTCAGTCTCATTCACCTTAAGTCTCATTCAACTCTACCCTTGCGCAATTCAACCTTTGTCTAAATCAACCGAAATTTAAATCAAACGCATTTAGCTCAGCCCCCTTACAATTCAATCCTTATTCAATTCAACTCAACACTAGTTCAATTCAATCACATGTAACACAGCCCCTGTTACGCTTAACCCACATTCATATAAAAATTACTAATTCTACTAATTCGTTTGCTGAAAGATAATCATTTGGTTTACCATTTAATTCTCTTTTTGAATATAATTGCTACGATCACGTCCCAGCTCCTGTCCCCATAGTAAATGAATCTCTAGACTATATACAAAACTTTGATAATATCGTAAGTTTGCATTATTTCAAAAGTTTGCATTATATAAAAACTTAAAACGACCAGAAATTACTAAGCATATGAAAGGGGCTGTTCCCTCCTCAACGCCCCGCTCTTTACACTGAATTTTTTACTGTTTTAAAAAGTAGAGATGAGAGAAAGAGTAAAACTTTAGCGTAAGGAGCGGGGCGTTGAGGAGGGAATAACCCCTTTCATATGTGGAGTAATTTCTGTTCGTTTTAAGTTTTGATGTCGCTCCTTACTTTCAGTTAAAAAACTTGTTTTTATTTAATTAATTTCTGAATATTTTTGAATTAATGTGTGTTTTGATTTTGGCTCTCCGCATATGGATAACTAAAACGAAATTTGCCTATTAATTTATTTTTTTGGCTAAATGGCTTTCTCTTAGTTTGGACCGGACGATTTTGAGAAAAACAGGAGCGGGGGAGGAGGCCTAGTTACCCTCCAATTCTTTGGTTACTTAATTGGCAACTAGAACTTTTATTTTTTTTACGAACGTTTTAATTAGTAAAAATATACGAATTAACTTACGAATAAATAACGAAATTAATAACGAATAAAATAACTTACGAATTAACTTATGTAACGAACTTCTATATTCGTAAGTTTTTATTACGTATATGAGGGGTTCGCCCCCTCGTCAATACCTCGCTATTTACACTAAAGCTTAAATTGCGTCCCAATTCCTTAAGAATGACCCCTGAATCACACAAAGGCCGTAGAATAAATAGTTGAAATTACTAAAAAATACTTTAGCGTAAAGATTGAGCTATTAGGAGGAGGTGAACCCTCATATGCGTAATAATTTCTGTTCGTTTTAAGTTTTAATTCTGCTCTTTACTTTCAGTTGAAAAAACTTTATCATATTTATTTTTTGATTGGTCTTTTTTAAAAATGCTAGAAAATCCTGCGCCCCCTTCATGGAAATTCTCTTCCCCCATGACAAAATCCTCCATGTAAAGTTCCCCCCACATAACCCCTTCCCCTCAACCCCCCCCCCTCCCCAACTAAAAAAATTCCCCTGAAAACGTCTGTACGCTTCCCAATAACCATTACTATATATAAACAATGGTCACAGTTTGTAACTTGCAGCCCCTCCCACGGGGACGTTGGGGGAATAAGTCGTCCCTAATAACATAGTTATTAGGATTTTCGACTATGTTGAATAAAATGGCTATCTCAGAATTTTGATCCGGTGACTTTGGGAAAAAATGAGCGACGAATGGGGCCTAGGTGCCCTCCATTTTTTTGGTCACTTAAAAAGGGCACTAGAACTTTTAATTTCCGTCAAAACGAGCCCTCCTGTGACATTCTAGGATCGCTGGGTCGATACAATCACCCATGGGAAAAAAAACACAAAACAACAAACAAATAAACACGCATCCGTGATCTGTCTTGTGGCAATTAATACAAAATTCCACATTTTTATAGATAGGAGCTTGAAACTTCTACTATAGGGTTTTTAGATACGCTGAATCTGATGGTGTTATTTTCGTTAAGATTCTTTGACTTTAAGGGGTGTCTCCCCCTATTTTCTAAAATAGGGTAAATTTTCTCAGGCTCGTAACTTTTGATGAGTATAAATAAACTTGATGAAACTTATATATTTAAATGCAGCATTAAAATGCAATTCTTTTGATCTAACTATTGGTATCAAAAATCGTTTTTTTAGAGATTCGGTTACTATTGAGTCGGGTCACTCCTTACTACAGTTTGTTACCACGAACTGTTTGATAAAGATTTTTTACTTATATTCCTAGCTGTGCTGCTAACTTTCTTAAGACGCCATAATCAACTTCACAAATTGTTTTCCTAAAATTATTCAGTCTATCTTCCACATTGTCAAATTTTAAGCTTTCCGGTTTAAACTTCAACTGTTCCAGGAAAGTTTCTCTCAAATTCTCATCCTGGAAACTACCAACACCATAACTTTCCGGGAGGTTTTCACCTTTCCAAAATTTCAGCATTAAAATTTACCCTGGATACTACTAAATGGTGATCATTACTTTTTAACATCAATAACAACACTCCTATATACCCTATTATCTTGTATTGATCCTGCCAGTCTTCAATCTACAATAACATATTCAATAAGGTTTGCTGTCTTACCACCACGTGAGTACCATGTTAACCTACGGGCCATTTAATGGCCAAATACTTAATTGGTTATAACTAGATTGCAAAATTGAAAACCTGCAAAATTACCTGCAAAATTGAAGCCGTTTGTTGCCATTAGCCCTTTCCTTTTCTTATACAGAATTTATTTAGGCTAGGACATCATCTATCCCTATTCCTATCAACCTTGGCGTTAAAAGGTCCTAATAAAAACACCATATTTCTACATGGAACCCTGTCTATCTGCTCCTGTAACTGTAAGTAAAATTCATTTGAGTCACTAGTAACTCTGTCAGTCGGTTTTACAAGGGCATATACTACTATAACTGATATCCTGAAGTTTTTTAGTCAAAAACGAGTGATTAGTATTCTATTATTGATACCTTCCCGGCCTAAACACGACTTAGCAGCTTCCTAATTCATCATGAGCCCTACCCCTGTCTACGTACCCCATCCTTCCTGTCTGAGTAAATAAATTCTATATAACCTAATTCAATACTTCCAGCCCCTGAGATACGAGTTTCTGAAAATCCTAATAATTCCAGTTCCAATCATTCGAATTCGTCAGTCAAAATGTCGATGCGATAGTTACAATACGAGGGTAAAATCTTGCCGTCTATTTTATTATTTGTTTTGAATTCTTATTTATTAAAATTATTTTATTTTCATTGTTCTTTGTAGACCAAAATTATTATATCTCTTAATTTCAGGGGGGAGGAAAGAAGAAAGACGGTACATATGTGAAAAAGAAATCCAGAGGATCAAAAACTGGCTCACGGAAAGTAGTTTTACTAGACGGAGCTCCAATCACTGACCTCACACGAGAGCAGCTAATTCTGCGTCTAGAACACATTATTTTGGAGCTTGAAAGGGAGAGAGAGGAGCGTGTCTACTTCCAAGCAGAACGGAACAAACTGCATGAAATATGGGAAGCAGCAAAACAAAAATGCCAAGAAACAGAGAGTCAGGTCTTGTGCCTAGAGAGGGACATGGAAAGTGGCAATGCAGCATACAGGAGCCAAATTACTGAGCAGAGGCAAAGACAAGCTTGGCTGCTTCAACAGCACCAAATAACACTCACCGAATTTCAGGTGAGTACAGACCTTGACATTGGTGTCAATTCAGGAAAATTTAGTAGGAGAGCAAATTTGTCGTTTTTTCAATGATAATGCAATAAGGTCTGTGTTGATATTACCTGAACAATTGTTTTGGGTCATGAAACTATTGTTAATAGATACATTTTGACTTTTTGAACATCTTTTCTCTTTTGCAAAACTACCGTTAACTCACCGTTATGGAGTTATTATTTATGTATTTAATATATGCTATGCTTTACCCCCACCCCTCTAATGTGCAAATATATAGCCCAAATTTGTTTCTAAACATTACAGATTCGCGATTTCAAATATCCGATCAACGAAAACGGAAATGATTGCAATTCTATATGTGTAAATACAAGAATATTTGGGCCGAAATAACTCCATAACAGTAGTTTTGCAAGAGAGAAAAGATTTTCAAAAAGTCAAAATGCATCTATTAACAATAGTTTCATGACCCAAAACAATTGTTCAGGTAATATCAACATTGAACGCAACATGAAAGACATTTCCAGAGAAAATTCTCCCAGAAAGGGCTATTTTTAAAATCCAAGGAGCTCAACAAAGGTTGCCCCCGACCACAATTGATGTCACTGTCCATGAGGGTATAAATGCAATATGAATGGTACCACTACAAATAGTTTGAGAGGTGTTGTATCTTAAGACTATATCATATCCAATATAAACTATAAACCCAAAGTATCTAACCGAGATTCAAGTGGCTAAGGATCTAGTGAGTACAGACACCATATAAATAATACCACCACACTGGCCAATACCACATCTACCCTTAAAATCTGTAGTTCGGCTACTTCAGTGGGTGTCAAATTAATTCACCCTCTGGAATCTGTTAGAACAAAAGTGGGAACAAATTTCAAAACTTATCAAAGGAAAGGTAGATCGTTTTTTAACAAGAAAATAAAAACTGGAAAGTTTTTAAGTATATTTTTTAGTTTTATAGGTAGATATTTCTTAACAGTAAAATAAAATGCAAAATTAATTGCTTTATCTATTTGATCAGTTGTAATAATATCAAACTATTAGAGCCCGTTGTTGACAGTAAAAACTGGATGGTATTCATGTATTAACAGCTACCATAGTACAATGGTCGTAGAATTTTTTTTGGTGGATTAGAGATCCTAACACAGTGTGGCAATGGGGTTTGCAAATTAGTAGTTTGAACTTCACTAATTGCTTTTAGTAAGCTTTATAGTCCAGGCAACAAAAGAGTAGACAAAAATACTCTTGTTTTCTGGTGGTCACGCGACCACGCGATACATCTGTTCCACGCGATCTAAAAGCAGGTTCTGGTCATATCGAACCCATTGATTACGGTTATACATCGGAATAGGTACCTCCGAGGGGTACCTTTTCAAGTTTGCAACTCTATCTGTTACAAGGCTCCTTCAAGGCGTGCAATTTAAAGGACGCAGTAGATAATTATCTAAGAGGCAGTTCTAGTGCTTTCTTGAATAACAAGGCTCAAAACATGGCAAGCTGCTTAAAACTGCCCAAAAGGGAAATGCACTTTTGCCAGCCCTGCAAAAGAATCAGAAGCAATTAAAAAGTTCTGTTGAATGTTGGTAAAACAACTGACATGCTAAAAAAAAAAAAAAAAAAAAAAAATACTTCAGCATGAACTCCTCCAGTATTCCCAGGCACTATTCGAAACTGAATTCGACGGATTCAGATTCGTTTGAAAGAGTCTGATCTGGAAAAATGTTTGATCTGAAAAACTTGATAGAAGCGTTGTTTTGCCTAAACTCTAGGGCCGTTTTGAAAAAAAAACGGGTTTTGGAGGAATATTAAGAAAAGAACTTGTTCCGATATGATTTAACAAAGCCTTTTGAAAAGTATTGCTTGGTGTTGGGGTATGCCTAAAGCCGAAAGTAATGTTGGAAATGAAAAAAGATGAGTATGAAAATGTAAAACAAGGTTTTTAGATTTGAGAAGGTGTTAGTGTTCTAATATGAAATTCACAAGAGAAAATAAATGAATAAGAATGAAGAAAAGCTACGTCTTTTTTAGTATTAGTCAAAGGAAAACAGACTTAAGGTTGAACTTCTAACTTTAGTGGATAAGATGAATCTAGTGGTAGCGCCTTGAATTTCCTTGCGGTCGTGTTTTCTAGTATATGTTGAGGATCCCTAGCTATACATCTAGAGAAATTCCTGGTCATATGTTTACTCTAGGTTTATTGAAAGCTTAAGACAAATAAAGAAAATGTGACAATACAGAAAAAGTATGTCTTTTCGAGTGTTAATTAAAGAAAAAAACTTTTTTCACAAAATACGTTTTTCAAAGAAAAGCAAAGAACTCCATTAAACCAAAAATGAGGTAAAAAATAAAATTAAATAATCTACCAATCGTAAAACTACCACAAATAAGCATTGATAAATAAATTAAACCCAAAACGAACAAAAATTTCAATAAACAATGGAGTCAAACTCAAAACGAGCAGAAATTAACATGAGTGGGGTTTAAAAGCTCTATGCCTTCCGAAGGCCAGGACATAATTTTGCAGTATACTGAATATTAAAACGAAGTGAAAATAAGATTAAACTCTAAAACTGTAGAAGGGTTAATGGGTTCTAAGCAGTAGAAGGGTTCTAAGCCTCGCTCCCAAAGTCTGAGTTTGGACAATCCAAAATTGGATAGAAAGAAATTCGAAAAAAAGGTTTATATTAAACCAAAGTGAAAATATGATCAAACTCTACAAAGTATGTCTTTTCGAGTATATTTTGAAATGTTTGCATGTCAGAAAACAAACTTTGGAAAAAGAAGAAAAGATTATGGTCTAGTGAAGTCTTTTTCACATGAAAATTTTTTTTGCTTAGCAAGAAAAAATGCGACATTGAAGCTACACCATATTGAGATAACTAAAGGCCCCACCCCGAATGCGACAAAAAGGCCAAAAATTTTCATGATAAGAAAATATGATAAGAAAACTACGATGTACTGCAAAAGGTAAAACACCCTTAAAAAAGGACTTGATGTTGATAAAGCAAAGGACCTAATTCAAAGAAAGTCTCATCTAAAAGCCTTCTGAAATTGACTGACAGTAAAGGGCTCTCGAATAGTACCTGTGAATTACTCTGTATGGGATATGCATAAACCCGAGAAAATAATAAAAAGATGAAACAAATCTTAAAATATAGAACATAATCGGTTAAAACCATCAATATAAAGAATCAAAAAGGCCTAATTCAAAGTAAGTTGAACTTAAAAGTTCTTAAATACAGAAGAAGATCGAATCGTAAAATATTGTAACAATACTCAATGAACCATAAAACCCCACCTTTAACTCATGTAACTCTGACAAAAAAAAAATCGGTATAAATTGATAACATATAAAAGTTTCGAATAGACCTAGTTCAAAAATAAAAACCTCCAAAAGTGCCGAAATTTCTGTATATTTCATTTAATCTACCGATAATTAGGAGAATAGAGCGATATGTGTTTGAGCTACTCCAGGAACTAGCTACCAAAAGAAAGTGGGACTGCAAAGGAAATCACTCCGAAAGAAAAAGCTCCTGAAATAGGATGAAAAGCCACGCGTCCTTTAACTAAGAAAATAAAAATAATATGAAAAAAAAAATTAAATATAGGAAAAGAATAATTTAAAAATACACGAGGTATTTTGGTACCTTCACCTCCGAACAAGAATACCACCCTTCCCCAAAATAATCTGGATAGGACCCTGCCGGGGCAAACCTCCTGGAGTGCTCTCCCCCAAAGCACCCTGTAATGGTTGAGACCCTAGAAAAAAAAAGTCTGGACCTTAAGAATGGAAAAAGGTATTAAAAGGAAAAAAAATTCGATTGAAATTTTTTTAGGTATTCAGATACTCATGTGAACCATAAGCCGTTGCAAAAAAGATTGAATTTTAAAATATTGTAACAACACTCTGCTAACCCCAAAACCCCACCCCTAACTCATGTTGTTCTCACAAAAAAAAAGTTTGGCATAAATTAATAATATAGAAAGTTGTGAACAGACCTAGTTCATAAATACACCGAAAGTTACGAGAATAGAGTGATAAGTGTTTGAGCTACTCGTAGGAACTAGCTACCAAAAAAAAGTGGGCTGCTAAGGAAAACTCTCCAAAAGGTAACAAGCTCTTGAAATGGGATGAAAAGTCTACGTCTCATGGCCTCCTCCGTCGATGTAACGCCCCAAATTCAACGCACTAAGATGTAATAAAGAAAACACTTAAAGGAAGGGTATTGTTATTGTACAGAGTAAATTTTAGTGAGTGGCGTATAATACACAAGTACCAAAATTCCTCCCCCCCTACGAAAAAAAAACAAAACTCAAATAAAATTCTCAAATTTTGAAAGCCTTATTTTCCACTAGGGTTTATTTTCTGGGGGGGGGGATATTTTTCGCAGGGTATATTTTCCACGGGTGGGTATTTATCTGCAGGGGGTATTTTCCCTGGGGGTATTTTCTGGGGAGACATTTTCAGGGGAGGTATTTTCTGGGGAGTATTTTCCGCGGTGGGTCTTTTCCGGGGGGAGGGGGTAAACGCTGGGGGGCATATTCTGGCGGTAAACGCTTGAGGGGGGGGGGGGGTAAACGCCTAGAACCGTGGTTTATCCCATGTGAGCTGTCAGCGAACATTTGACTGATAAACACCAAGCATTAACTAAGAATTTTCTCTTAATTGAAATTAGAGTGGAATTTAAAACGTAAGAAAAATCTCACTTCTTATCTCCAATATTGAAACCTCAAAGATCTTGCTTTGAGGCCTGACAAAAGCCTGACAATTTGGCCTGACAAAAGGGGCATGGTCTATTTTTATCAGGGCTTCATTATTTAACTGGCCAACAACCACCCAATAACAGCAGAAATGCCTTTTTGACTCACAAATATTTTCCTACACATAGCTATTTAAAGGGGTAAGGGCAGCTGGGACAAGCTGCCCCGAGCGCCGTGACTTGGGGGTTTCCGACTTTGATAAAATTTCTCCCTTCTTTTCGGATTTTTTCCCTATATTTGAGTAGGGAGGGGGCACTGCAATTCATTTTTCCTCGAGCACCACCAACCCTAAGACGAAAATAGCGAAGAAGACCACACTTCCTTTC
The DNA here is from genome assembly GCF_032884065.1 of Artemia franciscana. Taxonomy (NCBI): domain Eukaryota; kingdom Metazoa; phylum Arthropoda; class Branchiopoda; order Anostraca; family Artemiidae; genus Artemia; species Artemia franciscana. Next base: position 44,312,196 of record NC_088873.1, read on the forward strand.
CATAACAAACAAACACAAAGTAGAAACAATAGGGAGAATCTTTGGATAACAGTGGATATGAAATCAGTGGATATTTCGGCTCCATGTCCAAGGGCCGTCTTCAGCACAATACGAGAAAGAAATATATATATATATATATATATATATATATATATATATATATATATATATATATATATATATATATATATATATATATATATTTCTTTCTCGTATTGTGCTGAAGACGGCCCTTGGACATAGAGCCGAAATATCCACCGATTTGATTTCCACTGTCTTGAAAAGATTTTCCCTGTTGTTTCTACTTTGTGTTTCTTTGTTCCAACCATAAGGATGAATCCTGGTCTGCCCAGAATTTGATAATTAGCAATATTATAGTTCATACATTATCAACTCGGCTTTTTTTGTTTTTGTAGTTGAAAAACCAAGAAGCCATCGAAGAATTCCGGTCGGAAGCACTATCCCGAGAAACGGAGCTAATTCAGAAAATTGAAGAGCTAAAGATAGAACAAAGGTCACAAGCCCTTAAATCTACACAGGAGATTATTTTGCTCAAAAAGGTTGGTGTAATAAAAATTTTCTAATCATTTTCTGTAGCTGGTTACTAATTTGCAAGAAAAATAGGCTTTGCCTTTCAGTAGGCATGCTTTATTTATAAAAAAAATCTTTCGTATTGGAAAAGTGGTTTGTATTGCCTTCTTTCAAATGAAAACAGGGCTCACTATGGAAAGAATCAGGCTTTTATTAAAATCAATCGTCTTTACAGAAAAAAACAACATTCAAAAAGCAGGATAAAAACTGCTTTCAATTTCTTTTCGTAATTCATATTTTTTCAGACCTCATATAGTTTAGACGAACTGTTATTCAGTTGTTTTGGTTGAAAGTGGCTTTTTCTTATACATATATTATTTCAAGGTTTTACCTGCATCGCCATCTATCCAAAGTAAACTATGTAGATACCATTGAGGTCAAATAGACAAATGGATGAAGAGTGAAGACACCACCCCCAAGAGAATGAGGGTTTTAATCCCATGAACAAGGGTTCACCGCATAAGAAAAAGTACTTACATAAGAATCAAATTCCATTCATTAATTAATTTAATATTTCAATCAAATTTACATACAGAAAAACTTAAAAAATTAAAATTACAATTGTAATAAAAATTTGGCAATAAAGTTAAAATAGACAATTAAAATAGACAATTGAAAATAGACGAGTTGAAATGGACAATTCGAGGAGGAATGAAGACACCAGACACCACCCCAAAGAGTGAGGTTTTAATCCCATAAACATGGTTTAACCGCGTAAGATACAGCGCTTATCTAAGAATCAAATCTATTTATTAATTAATATAATATTTCAATCAAATTTACATACAGAAAAACTTAAAAAAATTAAGAAGCATGCATAAATATATAATCAATGAGAGGTTTAGGCTCTACTGATAGAAAGATATAAGCATCGATTTATTATATCATATATGAGGGTTACATAGTAACTGAATATGTTTTAACATTTTGAAGAAGTGCTGGGGGCTCTAGTGCTAAAAGTTTAAGAGACGACCCAAGTGGATCAACCCGTATCGGTCCCTGAGACTCTCATAACTGGTTACACGGCCCTTATTATCAGTTCATTGATAATAACAGGGAATGTGTTATTTTCATTATAAGTATTGTGGCCGAGCCCACAATCTGCTCTATCAATCCATCGCCATCAATCTAGCAGAAGCCTGGAGAAATCTAGGGAAAACACAAGAAGTTTCAAATAATTTGGCCCCAAACACAAATTACGCTCCTGTCCGAGGCAGAAAATCAGGAGATCGTTATCTGTGGTAGGCAGACCATTGGTCAGAATACGAAAAAAAAGCTACTCATGAAAACAAGCCAAGGCTCAAGTTACAATGGCTCAATGGCTCCATGCCAAAAAAAACACATTAGTGGTGTTATACTTTACAAGGAGTAATACTTTTCCTTGCCACATATTTTACAAGCTGTCGGACATTATCTTTCCTAACTATATTCCAGCCTAATATGCACATCTCCAACTGGTATCTAATCCTGGCTAGTCATTCTTTTATAAGTTTAAATAAAAAGAAAACAAGTTTTTTTAACAGCAAGCAAGGAGCGACATTAAAACTTAAAACTAACAGAAATTATTCCGTATGTGAAAGGGGTTGTCCCCTCCTCAACGCCTTGCTCTTTACGCTAAAGTTTGACTCTTTTTCACAGTTCTACTTTTTAAAACAATAAAAAACTTTTGCTTAAAGAGCGAAGCGTTAAGGAGGGGACGAACTTAAAGTTGAGGAGGGTACAAATTTATATATTTAAAATTAGCATTGAAATGCGATTCTTTTGATGTAACTATTTGGTATCAAAATTCCGTTTTTTAGAGTTTCGTTTACTATTGAGCCGGGTCGCTCCTTACTACAGTTAGTTACAACGAAGTGTTTGATACCAACTTGTTTCCACAGCAATCTCATATTTATGTCAAATTGGGGAATAAGCTTTTAATGATAATAATAATTTATTTGTAGCCCGCTGTACAAGTTTAAGATAGTGGAGTATGAAAGAAAAAGAAATAGCGAAAATAAAGAAATAAAGAAAGTACAGAAATAAAGAAAATTTGGGTGGGATGTTTTCAAGATTTCTGAATGCCTGTAGCGCCATTGTGTTTAGATTGATTAAGTAACTATTTTCACTTCCCAGTCATTAAGTCCCAAAATATCTTTAGTCAGCGTGGGGCTAAACTTCAGAATCACTTCCTTTGTTTCTGTGCTCACTTTTACTTAGTTACTTTAATTATCACAAATACTTCTATATCATTTCTATGTTATTATGCAATCACTTCTATAGTCCGTGCGGCATAGTAGACTATAGACGCGTCTACTATAATCATGTACCTACTTGGCTATGCAAATTTCGTATTTAGCACAGCTTAGTTTCAAGGCTTTTTGTCAATCTGGAATTATATTTAAGGTTTTATTAGTTGAGTAATATTAGAGGCAGCTATGATTAAAATAGAAGATATGATGATATGTCAAGTTTATTTGTTGCTGAAACAATTAAATTATTTATTTCCAAAACCGTGATCGCTTTAAGCAGTTCTACTGAAGCTAAGATTTATTTTTATTTATCCTCAGGCTCAAGGAGAAGAGATAGTTGCAATCCAAGAAAAATGTGAGACTAGAGTTAGAGACGTCACAGCATCAAGTCATCAGAATATGGAGCGACATATTGAGCAAATGAAAATACATTATGAAAAGGAAGTTGAGGTAAAGCCATCGTTAGAAACTAGTTTATTGCTAAAAAAGTTTAACATCAGAAATTAGCTTGGGTAATATCTGATATATATATATATATATATATATATATATATATATATATATATATATATATATATATATATATATATATATATATATATATAAGATCACGGATGCGTGTTTATTTGTTTTTCCCCAGGAGTGATTGTATTGACTCGGTGATTCTAGAATATCGTGAGATGGCTCATTCAAACGGAAATCAAAGTTCTAGTTCCCTTTTTAAATAACGAAAAAATTGAAGGGCTACTAAAACCTCTCTCACGCCCCTTTTTTCATAAAATAGTCCGATCAAAATTTTTTTCAGCATAGTTGAAAGGCCGAATAACTGTGTCTATGGGGATATCATGACCCTCCCACACCCACTGGGGGAAGGTCTTTAAGTTACAAAATTTACCCATTATTTACATATAGTATTTGTTATTGGGAAGTAAGCATACATCTTTCGGGGGAGGGGAGAATTTCTGTTGGTGGAATTTTTCACAGGGATAATTTTTCATGGGGAGGGAAGTTTCCAGGAGGTAAGTTTTTCAGGGGAAATTTTACACTTGAGATTTTGCCAGAATTCCTATACAAAATTCTTCTTATGTCTTGCTTTCTCATTGCCGACTGAATTTTACACATAGAGATGTTAATGGTTATTGCCCGGGGTAAATTTTCACCAGGATTGACCTACCTAGAGAATAAATCCGCGGGGAGGAGGGGTTTTTCCGTGGAAGAGCAGCCAGATCTCCTGGAATTATACAAACAATCATCAGAAATAAAAAAAAAAAAACAATTTTTTTCTACTGAAAGTAAGGAGCAACATAAAAACTTACAACGAGCACAAATTATTACGTATGTGAGGGGGGATTACTCCTCCAGAACACCTCGCTCTTTACGCTAAGTTTGAGTTTTGTCACAATTCTTTAAGAACGACAACAATAAGAAGCTTTTTTTAAAGTACTAAAAAACTTTAGCGAAAAGGATGAGGTGTTTTGGAGGAGTAGCCCCCCTCATATACGTAATAGCTTCTGTTCGTGTTATATTTTAATGTTGCTCCTTACTTTCAGTTGAAAAAGCTTGTTTTTTTCAATAATATACAAAGATAACTTGGAAGTGACTAGACTATTCAAATGAGAGGAAAACTAGATAACCACAAAATAAATGAAAAGAAAAAAAAAACAAAATCAAACTATTAAATTCAAATGAAAACCCGTCTACAAAAATATAGAAAGGAAAGAGTATAAACGAAAAAAAAAAACAAGAGAAATAAGTGTTTACGCTTGAAAAAGAACGACAACATTAATAAGTTATAACATAAAAATAGAAAAGAACCAAAAATCAAACGTAAATGAACTAGTACCCGAAACTGTGGGTGACCTGAAATTTTTGTAAGTGTAACTGAACCACCATGCAACTGAGCCACCGTGCAACTAAACCCCCGAGTAACTGGACCCCCGTGCAACTGAACCCCCATGCAACTGGACCCCCATGCAACTGGACCACTGTACAACTGAACCACGTGCAACTGAACCCGTGTAACTGAATACCTGTGCAACTCAAACCGATTTAACTGAACCTCCGTTTAACTGAACCCCCTTTAACTGAACCCCCATGCACCTGAAACCCCGTGCAACTGATCCCATGTTAAACTTAACCACCGTGCAACTGAACCCTCGTGTAACTGAACTCTTACCATACGTAACTACTTACCTATTAATTCAACTATTTATTTAAACCTCAACTATTTAATTAAGACTATTATAAAAAAAATAAACTATCACCTATATATAAGAAAAAAAATGAGATAAATAAATATTTAATTGACGTAAAAATAATAATGATAAATAAAATACAGAAAAATAATAATAACAAATAATAATAAAAAATCCAGTCTGCATCACTCTTCAACACTGAGTATGCCAACCCTACGGGCAATTTTTGATGAATTGCGTCACTGTGACATTTCCATGCCAGATGGAAATCAAGATAAAACCAAGGTATCGGAAATGATCAACTTGTCGACATCAGTTAACACATAGAGTTACCTGGCCAGATACACCCAGTGGTGAACCAACGGCAAACACAGTTAAAATGGTATAAAACAGTTAAAATTGTACATCAGCAAACGGGATAAGACACACATCTTTCAAATAAGGATGCATGAGAACAACGTAGAAGCAGTAGACCTAACACTTACTCTTGTGGTACTCCAAACGTCCCTGGAAATACTGCTGAGCTCACTACATACAACACTACTTAGGGATCTCCCTGCGAGATAACTTTCAAACCACCTTAAACAATTTCCACAGGCGACTCCAATCGACTTAGTCGTGTTTGAAAATCAACTGTATCGAATGTTTTGGGAATATCTATAAATACAGACCGAGGTGTTTCACATATTGATTCCAAATGTTGTTGCAAAGCATTCGTTGTCGAGTGCCTTTTTTTGAAATCCGAATTGGGTCTCACTCAGCAAACCATTAGCCTGTAGGAAACTATATAGGAATTTATAAACAACTTTTTCTGATAATTTCGAAAACAATGGAATGATCGAAGCTGGTCTCCAATTCTCAATTTGCTTTTTAGTACCTCCTATATGAGGTGGTATCACTTTTTCAACTTTTAGCTGATCAGGGAAAATGCCATTTTCAAGTGACAGGTTTACAATAAAAAGCAGACACGGTAGAATATACTATTTTTTACACCATTTTGGACTTTAATACCAATATTAGAGAAAAAATTACCAAACTTATTTACAATTCTAGACTTATCATCAGGGGCGAACCTTTCAAGTTCCGTTTCATCCTCTCCAATTTCATCGTTCCCAGCATTCACTTCATTTATCGGTTTCCATGTTTCTTTCATATTTCCTTTACTGTTTGCAAACTTTCCATAATAATATTTGGCCATAGCTTTGCGACGTAATTTGGTCGCTAAATTGCGCCGATGCTTTTTTAAAAATTCATGCGAACCATCATTTTTGTCATCTAGATATCTTTGATAAAGCTCAATCCTTCACTTTCTTTTTTCCAGTATTTCACTCGTTATTCATGGCTTAGAGGGTTAATGTTTCTTCACTTTCATTACCATGATGTGAAACGCACTATCATGAATGGGTAGAATAACAGACATTAGATTATCTTGTACTCTCGAAGGGGAATCTTCTTCAGAAAAGACGGTGGTCTAATCGTTAACACAAACTTCCTCCACAAACTTTTTAATATTCCCTTTTTTCACAAACCTTGTTTTTATTTTCTTTTTCTTTGGTCTCTGCAACTGATACTTTATAAAAACTTCATAAATACTCATCGATAAAATATAGTCAGAACCAGGAAAAGCCAAAACATCAGCATGCCAAAGCTTCAAATCGGCAGAAGGTATGGAAATATTATCAGTTAGGGTTGCACTGTGTCCAGTAGTCCCGGACAGAGTGTATAGAGAATATTTCAAGCGGGTATAGACCATTCGACATCCTAAAATTAAAAATAAACATTATGATCAAACCAATCAAGCAGGTTAAAATTAAATCACCCACTACAATGTGACTAGCTCCGGACGGTACCTTCGAAATCAGCTGACTTGTACCCCCCACAAAATCATCCAGGTGAGCACTTGGCGGCTTATACACCATACTAATTATGTTTTTTCTACCATCAAATTAAGTTTTAATTGAAAAAAACTTCAACATTACCACTACGGTCCATCGTAGTGAATTCAACACCAATACGGTCCATCACTACTCGGCTCTTAACACGAAGACTAACTAAAAAATGTTCCAATTAATTTCAAAATATCCAGGTAGCTTGTAGCCACGTGGACATTCCAAGAACATAGTCGCAGACTCTTTTCTTTTATATCATGATTATGTGGCAACCGAGCATAATCACTCTCTTTCATAGGCTTTAGCTCAACAATCGGTATATCATCATCACCAGTAATACCTCCTGATAAATAATCCTGAAGACTAAATCGATCTTGATCAGACATAATCATTTTTCACATACAAGAACAAGAAATAGCAGGTAAAAATAAAATAAATAAAAAATAACACAAATGTTTAAAAGACTATACTAGGTCGTCAACTGACCAGACGCCTGGTTGGAGCAGTCTCAGTTTCACTCACAAAAGTATGGCCTTGACCAGACCACACACTGAGATTTCCAAACTTATCTCTTGAAGCACTCAGAAGATCGTCCTCACGTTTTGTAAGGTTCTCAGCTATAAATAAGCCTGAGCCACTAAGCTGCTTCTTCGTTTTAAACAAATGGTGAGCTATTTCTTTTGATTGAAACTGGACTTCGAGCATTATTTGACCCAATTTGAAGTCACTGAGCACTGACCATGTCTGAATACTTAATATTAGTTAGAGCCATCTTGACAAACAATACACAGTTGGTGGCGTCCCTTTCACTGTGCAAAGGAATCTGCTTCACATCATTGAGCAACAGGGAATCAGCTCTCCCTTCCTGCTCTATGTCGTCTAACTTGAGCTTAAGCTGTTTCACGGTTTCGCAATAAATCAATCATGCATGCAGGTTTTTAAATATTTTTCAATCAGTCCAAATTCAGGATAAAACTCAACATGTACTGCATCATAGATTTCTGAAATCATTGTTTCAACTAGAAACTTCGCATGAAAATTAGCTGCAATCTGCAAAGCCGATTTTTTTCGCTTTTCGCTAATTTTATTTTTAGCTTTTCGCTCATTCTGTGCAGCAATTACTAGTCTACCTAGATCATCAGTGGAATCTGAGAGTTGGCTATCTGTTACTGAATCTTGCCCCTTTTTAGGACCTGCCAGTAAACGTTAGGATGATTTTTTTTTAACTTTTCAAATGCATGCTTAACACCCTTAGTTTTCTTTGTTGATGCCTTCTTTCTTCCTTTCTTTCTTTCCTTCTCATTGTCATCAAAACTAAGTGGACTCGTGGCTGAAAGAATCTGATGGTCGTATTTTTTTTTATCGTAGCCAAAAAAAATTGTTGTCTCTGGTATTTGTATTTATTCCTTCTAGGGTTCGAACCGGCTATAAGGGATAACCTGTAAATTTGGCAAGGAACAAATCTTTAATTTTAACGTTAGCCGGATTCATAACGGCAAGAACAAATATAAAGAATTAATAAAATTAGAATTTGATTAGTATCAGATAGAGACGAAATTAAATTATCTTCATGTTTGCAGGCCCACGGATGACAGTGGAAATCACCTTAATAGTCGGTGGTGCGATGAACCGTGGAGACTTGCTGATTGTTAACCATGTTTTTCTGACATCCAGAGCACCATCCACGAATAAAATCTAATTTTTTCCACACACCACCCTTGGCTATCGTGTCCAGTTTTCTCAATTTCAAACGACCAATTTCACAATTTTAATATTTTTATAGGCCCCCCCCCCTATAGAAAAAAACAGATAAATGCCCTGGATGCCGGCCAGGGGATTTTGTGTCAATTTCTACATCCACCCTCCCCTCGTCTCTTTTTTAGAACTAATTTTGTATTTATCTCAAGGCTCATTGAGAGTTTGGATGTTTTGATATTAAAATGCACCCTTTGAGGCATCTCCCTCCCTCTCTAACCACCAAACAATCATAGAACCCCATTGTAGAGGTCTAAAGCCCTTATATGCAAATGTTTGGAATTGTAAAACAACAGGAAATTTATCTAAGATAGAAAAATTTCTATAAACCTTAAAAATATTTTGGCTAGTTTGGGAGAGAAGAGATTCCTCAAAGGTTCAATTTAACACAAAAACATCCCAGCTCTCATTAAGCCTTCAGATAAATACAGAATTAATTCTAAGAACGAGACAAGAGGAGGGTAGAAGTTGAAATTTATGTGTCATCCTGAAGGCCGTATTCAGGATGTTTGTTTGAGGATCATTTTCTCCGGGGGGAGGGGGACGACAATCTTTAAGAAACACATCAAAAATGTAAAATTTATGTTTAATCCCTCTTGATTACTAGGAATATTTCTAGTCTATGCTGCTATTATGAAAGTAAAGAGCAACATTAAACCTAAAAATGAGCAGAATTTATTTTTTATAGGAAGGGGACTGCTTCTTCCTTATCCCCACCTCCGACTCATGGTCGTAGAAACTTCAGAGGATGCTTGGACTCAGTTTAGAAACTTCAGTTGCTTGGGACTCAGTTTAACCGTTGCATGATCTCAATGGAAACTGATGGCATAAAGAATATTTTCAACAGATCCTAAAGCCCTTTAATTGGTAGAACAATAGAAAAAACTAATAGTAGTATGGGAATAAACTTAACAGTACACTAAATATCCAACGAATATGCAATAAAGGTACATCTTGCATTATATTTCTTTGCTGAATGTAGGAATGCATTAACTTAGGCAATGAAATCTATACAACATCTTGTATGGACCATATGTTATATTAGCATCTCAGATAGGTGAAAGAAGATTGTAGCGGGTCTTAAACTTTCATCAATGTTCTTTCATATTTTGTAGATAACATGTATATATATAGCAGACTGTAGATTCAACTCTCAGCCATCATATACCTTAACAACATATATACTTTATTTTTTTAAGGTGTAACTCTTAATACTTAACATATTTGACCCTCGACCCCACCAAATTTTGAAAAAAGGGCGTAATAGATACCAAGATATGGCCAAGACTCAGTATCGAAAGGGGGGGGGGGGGTATATCTTTGAACGAAGCAGCATGGATACCCTCTCCTACTTCAAAGAAGTAAATTTTTATCAATGACGGAAGAGAATTGGGAAATAATCAAAACATATTTACTTTAATCCATTCTTTTTAGTTGTTAACAACACCCCTCTTTCTCCCTTTCTACTGAAAAGCTGTGTCTATTCACTTAAGTTAAACAAAAATTTGTTGTCGATAATTTTTTGTGATCCTCCTCGTTTTAGGATTTGAAAGAGCGACACAGAAAGCAAAACGATCGAATCAAGGCGACTCATGAGAATACACTAGAAGAGATCTCTGACTATAACAAAGAAATCGTCGAATCACAGCAAGTTCAGATTTCCTCTCTCAAGGTAGGAAAAACGGCATTATGTCTTTTTTTCATCTGAAAACAATCACCATGGAGTCCAAATCAGATTGTAAATTTCAACTCTTTTTTTAATTAATCAGAATAATTACAACAGAATAATGAACCGCCAGTGGGGATATTATGCGGGGTTCATTAAAAAGAAAAAACAAGAAAACAATACAACAGAACATTTTGAAATTATTAAAGGAGCATATAAATTTAGAATGTAAGACCCTAAAAACTATTTACAATAGGATATTACAATAGATATTATAATATACGGAGCTGAAGGCGAAAATCGTGTTTGATTGGATCAGAATTTAGTTTGGCAATGTTGTATTCTCTTTGGGCCCACTTTCCTTTCAAACAGTTCGTGGTAACGAACTGTAGTAAGGAGCGACCCGGCTCAATAGTAACCAAAACTCTAAAAAATGGAATTTTTATGCCAATAGTTACATCAAAAGAATCGCATTTTAATGCTAATTTTAAATATATAAGTTTCATCAAGATTAGTTTTACCCGTCAAAAGTTACGAGTCTGAGAAGATTTGCCTCATTTTAGAAAATAGGGGGAAATACCCCATTAAAGTCATACAGTCTTAACGAAAATCACACCATCAGATTCAGCGTATTAGAGAACCTTAATGTAGAAGTTTCAAGCCCCTATCTACAAAAATGTGGAATTTTAGTATTTTTTGCCAGAAGACAAATCACGGATGCGTATTTATTTGTTTTTTTTTTTTTTTTTTTCCAGGAGTGATCGTATCGACTCAGTGGTCCTAGAATGTCGAAAAAGGGTTCATTCCAACGGAAATTAGAAGTTCTAGTGCCCTTTTTAAGTGACCAAAAAAATTAGAGGGCATCTAGGCCCCCTCCCACGCTCATTTTCTCCCCAAAGTCACCGAATCAAAATTCCGAGATAGCCATTTTATTCACCATAGTCGAATAACCTAATAATTATGTCTTTGGGGACGACTTACTCCCCCGCAGTCGCCGTGGGAGGGGCTGCAAGTTACAAACTTTGACCTGTGTTTACATATAGTAATGGTTACTGGGAAGTGTACAGACGTTTTCAGGGGTTTTTTTGGTTTGGGGGGAGAGTTGAAGGGGGGGGGGTTACGTGGGAGGATCTTTCAATGGAGGAATGTTTTATTGTGGAAGAGACTTTCAATGGAGGGGGCGCAGGATTTTCTAGCATTATTTAAAAAAAAACAATGAAAAAATAAATATGGAAAGTTTTTTCTACTGAAAGTGAGGAGCAGCATTAAAACTTAAAACGAAAAGAAATTATTACGCATATGAGGGGTTTACCTCCTCGTATTACCTCGCTCTTTACGCTAAAGTATTTTTAGTAATTTCAACTATTTATTCTACGGCCTTTGTGATTCAGGGGTCATTCTTAAGGAATTGGGACAAAATTTAAGCTTCAGTGTAAAGAGCGAGGTATTGACAAGGGGTGAGCCCCCTCATATACGCAATAAAAGAATACGAATATAGAAGTTTGCTACGTAAGTTAATTCGTAAAGTACGTATATTTTTTACTTATGAAAACGCTCGTAAAAAATTAAAAGTTGTAGTTGCCTTTTTAAGTAATCAAAACATTGGAGGGCAACTAGGCCTCCTCTCTCGCTCCCTTTTTTCAAAATCTTCCGATTAAAACTATGAAAAAGCCATTTAGCCCCAAAAAAATTAATATGCAAATTTCGTTTTAATTATTTATGCATGGAGAGCCAAGATAAAAAAAAATACATTAATTAAAAAACGTCCAGAAAATCGACAAAAATACAAGTTTTTTAAATGAAAGTAAGGAGCGACAATAAAACTTAAAACGAACAAAAATTACTCCGTATATGAAAGGGGTTTTTCCTCCTCAACGCCCCGCTCTTTACGCTAAAGGTTTTTACTGTTTTAAAATGTAGAGTTAAGAGAAAGAGTCAAATTTTAGCGTAAAGAGTGGGGCGTTGAGTAGGAAAATCGCCTTTCATATACGGAGTAACTTTTGTTCGTTTTAAGTTTTAATCTCGCTCCTTACTTTCAGTTAAAAAAACTTGTTTTTCTTTATTTAATATCTGGTAATAGCTGACTCTTCTGAGTGAATTAGATAGGAGTTTTAACCCATATTGGATGTTCAAATTTCTTATTTTTTTTAATTTGACAACTGTGCTATAAGACAAATGCCACACTTAACTATATTCTTACGATGATGAGAAACACGGTTTTGAGTTTTTTGTGCTATAGTTCCTCTGTTTCCTTATTTGTAGCTTTGCAAATCTTTTTTTTTTGTGTATGTCTTTTTTTTGTTTTTATTTTGTCTAATTCGTACTAAGAAGGAGAAGGATCTTTGCTCCAACAAGGGTATGGATGCTCCCAGAGTTGGATCTAGTACAAAGTCCTTTGTAGGCTCAGACATCTTGGACAGAACTTCCCAATCTTCACCTTACTAGAATGTAGTCTAACCGAACTGCAGTGAAATTATTATTACTGTGCCAAGTGATGCGTTGTCAACCTTTGTTGACTTTGCAACAACAAGTTTGTAGTCGCGAGCAAACAGGATGATGTGCTCGCCATTTTAGCATCGATGTCCATATTTGCAGCGTCTAATGACGTCATATACTGATTGGCCGGTAGGTCCAACACGGCCATTCCAATCTCCTGGAGATTGGAAATCTCCTTTAGAATCTCATTTCTGTACGCCCTTGCTCCATGTAGAATGAGTCTTTTCGGTCTTTCCAGTTTTTTTTTCAGTTTTGTTTGTTTATTAACATGTTTATGTAGACTAATTACACCCTAAGAGAGCACTGCCCGGAACGGGTGACAGTATTCATTCATTCATCAAGAAAAGAAATGTAAGGTAAAAAAGAAAAGAAGAAGAAGGGAAAAGAAAAGAAAAGAAAATTAATAAAACGAAACATAGAGAACTATCGGTAGAAGAAACTAGGATCTAATTCAATATTTTCCAATAAGAAGCTTTTAATCTTACTTTTGAACACGGGTAGGCTATTAGCATTTCTCAAAGTATTTGGCAAATAATATCAAATTTTCGGTCCGGTAAATTTGATTGAAAAACCAGATGACGTGAGACGTTTCGTTTCTGTAACTAGTAGCGATGCATGTCGAGTATCATGTTGGGGAATTTCATCATTCCTTCGAAAAGCCGACATAAACGACTCAGGTGCGGTATTTGTGCTTACTTTATAAAGTTTCAGCAATCTTTTTTTCTCGAAGTCGAGCCACATTTAATATCTTAAGTTTTATTAAAAACGCCTTCTCCCTCTGACGAGGCTCAAGCTTGCAAATTGCATGTATAGGTTTATTCTGAAGAATTTGAACTTGCTTCAATTCTGACCTATAATTTGAAGCCCAAATGCTTGTTCCATATAAAAGATGTGAGTGGAATAGACTGAAATGTAGGATCAGTAATATTTTCTGGGAAAAATAAATTTCAGTTTATGGAGAACACCAACCTCTTGACAGCTTCATACAAAGGAATTTAATGTGGATTGCCCAGTCCAGCTTTTCAAAAATTATTATACATAAATATTTAATGAGGTCAACTCGTTCAATTTCTTCATGGTACATAGTATTTATCTTGCTGTCATAAACTGGGTCATTTCCAAGTTCAAAGATGATATACTTCGTCTTTTTTTAATTATAAAAAGTAATGGTCCAAGAAATGATCCCTGGGACACCCAACAAGTTACATCGAATGAATCTGATAAGTTACCATTAGCAAATATTTAACAACGTCTATTTGTTAAAAATGACCGAATCCATTCAAGAACCATCGACTTTATCGACTTTAATGTTTCAAGAAGGATGCTTATATTGATGCTTTTTGATTCAATATCAAAGCCACTTTGATGCTTATATTGAACAGTCTAGCCTTTAAGCAGATGAGGGCAATCCTTGGGCTAATAGGGTGCCAAGCAATAAGCTTGTTTTGAGCTGTAGTACTCAGCATGAACCCCACTCCGTGAAGTTCGAAACCATCCTGTACTCCATAGTTCAAAAATCAGTACTTATAATGTGATTCCGCTATGGGTATCCATTGGACAGTACGCTCCAGACTCTCGTTTCAGAAAGGGAGATCACACATCCTTCTCACATGTGCAATTCATCAGATATTCTTTCATTGATCTTACATTCCAGCAGAATAATCAAAAAATGTTTTTCATCTGGCTGATGTGGGTCGGGTTTGCTCATTTATCGGCCTCGGCACGATCCCAAAGAGCGAGGGCGTGTCGTTAAATGTCGAGGATACTGTAGTTGGGGTAGTTCGCTCAGTTATTTGCTTCGCCACTGTTCTTAAAAGCGAGGGCGCTTCGTTTGAAGCTGGGGACGTCGTAGTTGATGAAAAACTATTCAGACCATATTTGTTTGACCGTATGCTGTCCAGACTCAGTGCACCCTGTGTGCACTGGCATTTGACTGCACCAGGTGTATGGATCGTTGAAAGGTCCAATGGTCTACTGCTTTGAGGTGCACAGCTTGGGTTTCCTGCTACTGGTTAGGAATAAAAAAGCTCGACCAATAGATCGATTCAGAACAGAGATTTATTGATCAATTGATATACAACATCGAGATGAAGTGCAAGATCGGTGCATTCATCTTGAAAGCAAATCCAATCTTTTCTGTCTAAGTTTCTGGAAGTATTTTCAAAGCATTCCTTTTTGGACGGGTAGTAGTCATACTTCCTAATGTTTTTTTTTCAGATTTGTCAAAAATTGAATGAAATAATGACGGTCGTAGATTTGCTTACTGCGGCAATGGAATTGTCGATTTCAAACTGATGTGTCTTGTAATAAGTGCCAAGTGCCATAAGTTGTAAAGTTTCATAGCATTTGACCATTCTTGAATGAGTATTTAAAAGTAAGCTGTCATTCGTAGAATTTCATCAACTGCAATTGCAATTGCGAACACGTACAATTGTCCCAATAACTGGATTCATCCCATTCATATTTAGAAATTGAGATATTTATGATAAATTTCATCTAAATCCATGATTTAAATCCATATCGTCATACCCATTAACGTAAATGGAATTTTAAAACAGTATTTGCAAGAAATTATGTAAGAATTGATGACTAAAATTGAATTTTTAAGTTTAAACAAAAATAAATCAATTAATATAACTAGTCTTTTATTAGAATTGTCGATCATGCTTTTTTATAGCTATCCTGTTTTCTATTATTTATTCAACAGAACAAAAATGAATACATATGCTGAGCAACCCACTTTCTAATTTTCTTTTTTCAATAAAGTAGAATGGTCTCTATAAATCTCAATTCTCCACCCCAAGATAAAAAAAATAAAATAAAACTAGTACCCAAAAAATTCGTGCATAATTTTGTCAAAAGTTCTTTTCGTTGTTTTTGTTGACACTCCTCTCAGTAGGTCTTTGTTATGTATCGAGGGTTACAATAAATTATTTTTATTATTTGCCTTCTAAAAGATCAATGCATGGATCTTCCACAGGTCCTAATCTTTCATTAATGTTTTTTCTTTTCTAGAATAATTTTCTTTTCTTTTGAACTATGCTACCAGACAACCTATCAGAGGAATGCTTTCGATGGATCTATTTTAAAGCCACAGAAATCGGTTAGACTGCGTTAATTTAATATAATATTATAATTTTTATTATTAATTATAAGTATAATTTTATAATTAAGGATAACATTTTGATTCTGATTTAGGAAGAAAATCAAGAACTGAATGAAGCACTTGTGAAGTCAAAGAAACGTGTTTTGTTACTTGAAAAAGACTTGACTGAGGTCAAGAATAAGCTGAATTTATTGGAAGACGCTAGAGATGCCCTGAAAAAGTATAAGGAGGGATTTTCTTCTGCGCTGATGTCTTTGGAAAAGATACGAGACGACCAAAAAAAGCATAAGGAGAAATATGACAAGTTATGCATTGAAGCTGAAGGAAGAAACCAAAAGCTTATAAAAGTTAGTATGATATTATTTCAATACGTCTCTTTTAACATAAAATTTTTCCAATTAATTAATTTAATTGATTAATTAATTCATTAATTAATTATGATTAATTACAGTTATAATTAATTGTAATTATTTAATTAATTTAACTAATTAATTAAATTTAATTAATTAATTAAGACTAGAAGAATCGCTTACCTCGAAGTACCAAAGATAGTAAAAATGTTAACTTATTGTTTGGAATGAACCGTATACATATTAAAAGATTGGAAGAAATGGCGGATGCGACTTTTACAAATAAATATCTTCATGTTGAGTTATGCTGTTTTTGACAGTAGTTGGCACCAAATTTAAAAACAAATAAACATAAGCTAAAAACTGGCTAAAAATGAACTATAAACATGTGACACTTATCATCAGCATAGGAAGTTGCAGCATTTTTCTGATGGTGTATTTGTCTTAGAGAAGCGGAAGATTATTAGTGTTTGACTTTTAGCGGCGAATAATGTTGTTAAACTAACTGATTAGCTTTAATTATTTATTTTCACAGTTCAGTTTGGCAACACTGAAGAAAATGTGCTTGTACCCTAAAAACTTCCCATTTGTGAAACAATCAAAAGAAAACTATTAGGAAATTGCTTTTTGAAAATTAGAAATATGCAAGGTTAGAAAAGGTATGAACAGACCAAAAGCCAAAAATGGCCTTAACACTTTGACAAAGCATTTTATAGGCTGAATTAATTTTTTTCTTTTTGTAGCTGCTGGGTGATTCCCGTGCAATATATGAAGGTGAAATTGGATCCGGCCTAATTGATACAATGTGCTGGGAACTACATATATAAGGATTTAGCTTAAGTATTTGAAGATTGAAAAGCCACCCTTCTAAGCTTGTTGAGACTAGAGAGGGTTGTTGATGTTATTGTTCTTCATATAAGATAAATTCATGGGAAGACCCATTGGTGACTCCTCCATCACCATCCTCACAGCAGAAATTCTAGTTGCACGGTCCTCCAAGTTAGTGAGGTGGCGACAGCTCTGTCAACCCATCTCTGACAGATACCGGCTAATATCCAGAAGTATTGCCGCCGGGAATTGAAAACCATACGGTTAAATATATTCCCGTGATTCATATGGGAAGGGCAGACAATCGTAATTAGGCTCTTACATCTAAAGGCCACCTCGACAAGTAATACGCCTGAGGATCCAGCTACACTAATGAAAGCCGGAGAGATGACCCATGCTTAAGTTATAACAACCCCTTTGTATTGGGTGCTGGAATGTTAGTTCAATGGTGTGTTTGACAACAAGAGTGTTTATTACAAGAGAATTCAGAATTTATTTTTTGGGTATTTTGGTAGGCATTTTATCACAACAAGAATTCAGACCTTACAACACGGACATCCCTGGACAACGCCTATCCAAAACAAGAACGAACGAAACAATTGAAAATGGCCTTGTCTTTACTCCCCAAGGACAGATTTCACTTCATTGGTATCATGTGACTGCTCTGGTTAAGCCAGCGCAGGACCTCTTCTGAATAATAGAGCCGCAGTTAACATCCTACAATAGCAAACTAAACCGTCGTGATTGAACTTGGCTTGTTTTAAAAGCGAGTTTTTTCAGCATCACTGTTATTATTTCATATACTTCCACAAGAATCTGTGAAGAATTCGTAATGGACAAGTTCTATGATAAGCTAACAGAGTTGATTAAATCCATGACAAGGCAAAACCTTCTGATCATTGCAGAAGCAGACAATGAAAGAGTTGGACGCACTTTTGGGTTCAAAGATAATTGCAAGCAAGGGCAAAGACTTATGGAGTTTTCTCTGCTGCACATCCTTGTGATGCCAACACTCTGTTCAAGTACAAGCCATTGTATAGGATTGCCTGGAGTTCCACGGCTGAATAGGTGCAACCACAACTGGACTACCCTCTTACACCTGTTCGATGGAAAGCTCTATTATCAGCCCTGGGGTGCTAGGCCCCCACTAAAATTTCCCCCTGAAAATCTACCCCAGATAACAACTTCCCACCTAACATTCTCTCCATATGTAGAATTGCGTATCCAGGAAATACTTCCCGGAAATACTAGAATTGTGTATGAATCCAGGAAACTTCCCGTTAGAAAGTATCCCCTAGCTGAATTTCCACCCCATGAAAATCTTTCTGCAAGCAAAAACCTCACCCAAGAAAAATGCCACAATGTTTCCCACTGAAAAGTACTCAAACTAGTCCAAATAATATAAAATCATGCAGCAAGGCCTTCGGGGTTGACACAACCCCCCAGAACCTTGGGAAAAGGGTTGTAAGTTGTGCCCTGGGAGAAAAAACACAGTGCCTTGGACAGATTACACGGACATACTGACAATGGACAAATTGCAAAACTTACAGCCCTTTCCCTAGGAGCTTTGGAGGGTCATATCATCTCCAGAGGGATATTTATTGGACTTGACCTTTCAATTATACTGAACCAAAGGACTATCTCAAAATTTCGCTTGGATAGCTTTGGAAAAAAGGAGCGTAGGAAGGGCACTAGTTACCCTCAAATATGTTTGGCCACTTAGAAGGGCAAAAATTCTTTGATTTTTCAAAATTAGCCCGTTTAATGATCTTTTATGATGAATACTTATCTTCTCCCTTTCGTCTTTCTCCGCGCGGAAAGTGTAAATTTTCTAGGGGGATTTTCTGCAGTGACGGGGGAGAGATTTTCCAGGAAGACATCAGCCACCAGGCTGTATAATCTATAGAGCTACTGAAACCAGCTCCAAAAATACCCTCAAACGCATAATAGTAAAGTGTTCACAAGCCTGAAACTGGCTGTGTGAAAAAAGGCAATTCCCCCCGCCCCACACAGAGGGACGACGTAGAACGCCAGGAAGGCATTTTTACGGTTTCTGCAACCTCCAATTGGTTCAGCCTCCTTGCCTAGAAGACTCTGATGAGTTCCTGAGTGATACTGGGGACGAATAGAGGTCAATCAGAAAAAATACTAAAAATCAAGCAAAAAAGATTGCTGGAAGAAAATGGAAACTAAAAAAATTGGGTCTCTGTGAAAAAAACCATCAAGCTCCTTTCGAGAAAGAAGTGACTGCTTGATAATGAGACGTCATCTGCCTTCAAGGGCCGCAGGAAACAATGAAGGTGATGAGCTTGGCTAGACATCAAAAGACATTGATGAAATCAAGAAGCAACAGATATGGAGAAGCCCACAGAGCCATCAGACTCGAGATATTTCAACCAGCCTCTCAGAGAAGCCTTTGGTAAAAATAAAAATATAAAACTTTAATATGAAGCAACGACAGTACCCTTCTAACACAAAATGACGATAATGCAGAGAGATGAATTCCTCATTTTAAAAGATTACTTTAATCCAAAGGCATGTGCGGTGGCACTCCTACCGCAACCCTTCAATCTCAAGAATACTTCCGCAAATAGCAGCAGCTATCTTGATCGATCTACTACGGAAGATGGGTAGATCGATTTCCACTACCCAAGCTGAAAAAAGGTGTAAATTCTAGTCAATATTCTGGATGAACACCTTCAAATATTACTCAGAATCCACTAATCGATTCAAACGACACGGTCACTATTGGAACCCTTCGTGGCTTGAAATCGTTGCCCCTTTGAACCTTGAACGCACCCAATGAAGTGTGATTGGCCGCCACCTTCTCGTGCCATAAAGAACTGCCGGGCTTGAGTTATGATTTGAATGAGAGTAAGTAAGTTTCTTCTTGTACGCGTATTTTGTTGTTATTTACTTCAGAGGTAGTATTTATCAGTTCATCAAAAGTCCATTAGAAGGATTCCCACATAAAATTTTTCAAGAAGGAGACAAGTTTGGGATATTTTTTGAGGGATTGACGGGCAATGTCCCTATTTTGCTAAAATTTGGACGCAGATTCTTAGTTATTACAAGGTCATTTACTTTTTGCGCATTTTGGTCTTAAAAGGGGGACGTAATGTCTGTTTCTTGGTATTCAAGGCTGGTTGAAGTTCTTAAAAGTAGTCTAGCCTAAATTTTGTCTCCCAAAAAGATACTTGACCCCCTTCCAGGAACACTATGAAAAGTTTATTTACCTTTGCTGGATTTTGTTGTCAACTAAGTAATTTAACTTTTCACCTTGTAAAATATTGCGAAAATTAATATTTAAAAAGAAAAGTTGTGCAATAGTCAGGAAAATGCAAAAAAAACTCAAAACTTCCGTCTTTAATTCTACTTCAGTTCTCTAACTCTTCTTGCATTATCTTTCTTTTCCAGTGTGAATTAGAAAAAGAAAAAATACGGGAACAACTTCTACGCGTGACACTGGAGTTACAGCAGAAAACCACATTGAGAAAAGCAATAAAAGGTATGACGAGAATCACAAGCAGCACTTCAAGCGACGACTCTTCTTATTAATATTAATATGTTTGTAAGCGTTGTTCTTTTGTGTCTTTATTTTTTTTTTTCGTCGTAATGGGACACGCTGCTGCTTGATGGCTAAGTATACAACCGTTTTCGTGTAGTTCAATGCTTTTTTGAATTACAAGAATGTAGTTACTTTATGTCTGTGAATAATAATAAATTCACCTTTTCTATGTCACGGCATATGGATGGATTTGTCAGAAGCCACCGCGGTGACCATATTATGCAGCCGACCATTATGCATTAGGGAGAATTTGTCTTCATATTATGAAGTTTTGTTGGTCAATATTATGGATAATCACAATTGAAATCGTTGTCGTTCTAACTTTTTGGTCAAATTAAGCGGAAATCTTTCTGAGGAACTAAACAGAGGGATATAGCAACTTTTTTAACTATGAAAGTTGCTTGTTGTTATTTTTTCAATCTAAAGTGAGATATGAGAAGGTATACTCTTTTGATTTAACCTGATTTCTAAACAAAAAAGGGCAATAAATACACACATTCTCGTGCTACCAGCATGCCAGAGGCTATAAATCGTGAATACGGGACTTCGAGAAATAAATCACTTAACACAATTATCATATCAAATAAGACACATACCTTATTCAAAGAGCATGAAACAGAAAAATTAAATAGAGAAGAATAAAAAAATAAACAAAAACTAAATAGCAAAAACAAATTAATAACTGTTTAATCTACTGAAGGAGATGTATTTTAATATTTTTTGAACGAAACAGGTGAAATCAACTCTTTTGCGTAATTGGGCTAAGTATTCCACACTCCTACACCAATGTCTTGTAATAATATTGCACTGTTCCTGGTGTGGAGCATTACAGAAATTGATAAATTATGTTTGGATTTGTTTCCTAAGCATAAATTGTACTCTTTAACAATATGAAACATGTTAAGTTGTCTTAGTCAAAGTAGTGCTAATGAGTGAATAAAGTCAACTCGTGACTTGTGGCTTAAATATTTTAGTATTTAATGTAAAACATTAAATATTTTAAACATTTTAATAAAAATGTCATAATTAGATAGATTAGACCAAAGAAAACATTCATACTGTAAATATTGGGAAAAAAACATATTATAAAGTATTTAGTGCTTGATGAAGAATAAAAGCCTATAATCTATTTAGAGTACCTTCCCCAGGAAATTATAATGAAAAGTGCCCTTACATGATCTTTCCACGCAATCATGTCTTGAGAAATCATTCCCAAATACTTGAAATTGTATACCCTTTCAATTACCATATTTTTAAATGAAACTATTTTATTTGTTTCAAAAAGTTCGATATTTAAAAAGTATTTTTCTCCGTTAATCTAGAATAAAGCTGGTCTATTAAAGTTCATTTTGTATTGTTTATTTTTTTTATGGCCATCAACATATTCGTAGGGATAAATATCTTTCCTTATATCTTTGAATCCTCCAGTATTTTGACATACATGAGAAGCATGGTTAAAATTATTTCTGAAGGAATTTTAATCTACTTTACATTCATATTTGGCTAAATTTTCAGAAAGCCTATCTAACGATGAAGTCATAAAACGGATTGAATCTATGAAACACATTTCGTATTGGGTTTCATTAACAGCGTTTGTCTCATAAAACGATATAAAACTCTTTGTTAAATCAAAAATACCCTTATCAGTACTAATTCTCTGGGAAATAAATGAAATTCATATTTTGAAAAATTATGCATTTCAATAGGGATATGCTTAGAAATTCTAAAGTTCTTATTACATTCAGCATGAGTAAATCCCCGTATATTACGTCATACGATCATGATTTTAATGAAAAATATTATATACTAAACCCTATTCAAAAATATAACATATTTATTAGTTGTATTATTCCATTTTTTTTTACTTGTTCTTGTGTTAAACCATGATCTGTAAATCTGTTTTCAGACTCATTGGCTATTTCTTTACACACTTTTGTTATTGTAGCTACAAAATGCCCGCTAGCATCTACACCAAAGTATTCGTAATATTTATTTTGTTTTCTATCAAAAGAACAACATACTTGGAATTCAAAAGCAAATAGCTTTTGCTCTGCTACTTTAGTTGTAATTTCTACCTTTCTTTTGATTAAATTATTCATTATACTATTCAAAATCTGCTATCATGCAATAGGGTACATTAATTTGTTTAGCTATATTTTAAATTCAATTTTAGATCCTGATTTTGGCATAAGACCTTGGCATAAGTTTGGCCAAGATCTTCACAATTTTTTTTTTTATTATGCTTTTCAAATTTTTCTTGTTCATGAAAGTGTCTTCCACAGAATGTACACAGATGGATTTTATGCCTATTTTTGAGTTATTTGAGATGAAAGTAATGTAGTTAAATATTTAATTAAAACACAATGATTATCAAAATGGAGCAAGAAAATCACATAGGTAGCAGTTTTCTCATTGATCTTAGTTTTAGGAATATGAGCTCTAACCCCTGCAATTTTACTCATTTAAAATAAACAAATTTTAATATTACATTTGTTTTTAAATTTATAAATATCTCAAATATCCATAGAAAAATTAGTAATCCCTTTAAAGTTTAATTTATTTTCATAGAGTTTATATTTTGATAGTCTATCATCATTTTTATCATATGCTGGGTGAAGATAAGCGAGTGTTGATCAAACAAAGCATTTAGTATCATTAAATATTATTGGAAGCTTTTTTATCTTTTAAAAGTTGCAGTTACTTCTTTATTAGTATCTCCAATATAATTTGGTAATCTTGTCATTCTATAATCTATTCAATTGACTCTTTCAAATTGTAAGCCTGATCTTGGAGTATTCTCTATGACTAATGTATGTATATTCTTATGATTGCTATTTAGATTGCTTTGTTCGATATCACTATTTCTATTAAAAATTCTAGAATAGCTATTATAATGGATAGATTCAAGGTCTTCATTATCCTTCTGAGAATAAAATATTGTACGTGTCGTCAATTGAACTGTGTAACCATCTCTATCTTTCATTCTATTTATTAAATCTCTAACAATACAGTCAAAAAGTGGTCCAAAATCAGCACCATTTGCACTCATTGAGATATTAACTCATTGAGATTAGGAAATTTTTTCTAATCCATTGAATGCTTAGATTATTACCTTATTCCTTTCCTTTAAACATATTCTCTGGGATCTCTTTTTTTATTCGTTCTTTTTTAACACTCTCTCTGCCAGTTACATCTCGATTGAATTATCAATTTTTATCAACATCCTTTTGATTGATTATTTTGTTATTAAAATGACTGTTTACTTAATTCTTTACTTCATTTTAATTTCCAGCAGTTGAAATTTGTTTTGATTAAAAAAAAATTAAGTTCAGTAATATCTTAAAGTTCAGTACAAATTTGTTAGTGTTTATTAGTATGTTTAATAATTTGAATTTGCCTAATAATTCAAATCTGTAATAAATGAATATTTATTGTATGCGATGTAAAATGGCTACTATAACCAAGTTTTTAACTCGGGCAGTTTAAAAAAGAAATGAAAAGCCAATGATTAAAGATATTTCTACATTTTGTGGTTGCAATAACAATCGTTTTTAAAAAAGGGAGCAATGAGCAGAAACACTGGATAAAAGAAAGTGGTATTTGCACCGGCAAGGGTAGCTTAAAATAAAAAATTTAGAACTCTATTATTCAAAATTTTCAGGTATTTATGATTGACATAGAAAATCAAAAGAATATGGTTTGACAGTATCAAAAAGTACAATCAACGAAGTGCTTTAAAATCAATTATATATTCTTTTCACCATCCAGCTTATCATGCATTTAAAAGAAGACACCTTTATATTCGTAGTGTCGTTGACCAGTGGCAAGCAGATTTGGTTGATATGCAGCAGTATAAAAGTGAAAATAATTATTTTGAGTATGTTTTTACAGTCATCGATTGGTTTAGGAAATATGCTTGGTGTATTGCTTCAAAGGATAAAACGGGTGGGGAAACTAATAATGCTTTAACAGATTTAAATAAAAATAAAATTTGTTAAAGGTAAAGAATATAAAGATAAAGATAATGGTAAAGAGTTTGTTATGGAAAACGTCCAAGTACCTTTTAAGAGTCATAAAATTCATTGGCCCTCATCTGAAAGTGAACTGAAGGCTCAAATTATTGAACTTTTAAATCAAACAATCAAAGAGAGATTGCGGGAATATTTTACTCGTAAACTTTGGATAAATGTGTTACCCCCTTTCTGACAATTGTAACAATTCTTATTATCGATCCATCAAAATCACACCATTAGAAGTCATAAAAAAGGAAATTAAAAAAGGTGTTAACTAATTTATTTCCTAAAGTCGAAGTTCAAAAACCATCCATAAACAAATTCAATGTTCGTGGTTTGGTTAGAATTAATAAAAGTAAGGTTTTTTTTCATAAAGCTTACCTACCAAATTACACAACTCGAGTGTTTCAATTAGCTGCAGTGAAACATACAACCACTATAAACTATGAACTGTGGGAGAAAACTGGTGAACTCATTATTGGTGGTTTTTACAAAAAAGAATTCTCGAAAGTTATTCAATAAAAACTTTCATTCTATAAATGGATCCTATAAAGTTGAACAAATTATTAGCGAGTGTAGTGAAAAGTAGAGAAATACAAAGAAATATAGCTCAAGAACGTTCTTTAGAGCAAGCTGGATTTCGTGACTATGCTGAAAAGTTGGGTGCTACAATTGTTGAAGCAGGAAATAAAAATACAAACATGATTACTGGTAAATTAAACGAAAATGAAACTAATTTAAGAAGACGGTTATAAAGACTGGATCAATCTTAAAGCAACACAGTAAGTTTACAAGCAAACAATCAAGCTCACTCAAGTCAAGCTATTTTATTCTCGAATAAACAAAATTTCATTGCTAATGTCGACTCTGGGATAGATTAAACAAAAAAACAAGCGTTTCTAACTGAAAGCAAGGAGCGAAATTAAAACTTAAAACGAACAGAAATTACTCCCTATTTGAAAGGGGTTGTTCCCTCCTCAACGCCCCGATCTTTACGCTAAAGTTTGACTCTTTCTCCCAACTCAACTTTTTAAAACAGTTCTTCATTATCCTTCTGGGAATAAAATATTGTACGTGTTGTCAATCGAACAGAAATTAGGATATTCGAAATGATATTAGGTTTCATTTCTCAGGTCAACTTGAAGAAGCATAAACTTAAATTAAAAAGTACTATTTGTACTGGCAAACTTAAATGTACTGACAAACTTAAATGAAAGAGTGGCAAACTTTATAAATAGAAATAGAATTTATTCCTTGACACGGAATAATTAACCGAGTTAAACTCAAAACGAGCAAAAATTAACGCGGATAGGGCTAACAATTCCCATACCTTCTCAAGTCCAGAATAAAACTGACACTTTACGGCAAAAGAAATAGTAACTGATTCAAGCTCAAAACGAGCAAGATCAATATGAGTAGGGCTGACAACTCCCATGTCCTCTCAAGTCGAGAACATAATTGTTTCAGGAAAATAATTTTTTATTAAATTAAAAAAATGAAACATGTAAATTATTTTTTGTTTTCAGTAAAATGCAAATTATGTTCTGGACTTAAGAAGTAATGGGGGTCATTAGCACTACTCATGTAAATGCTTGCTCGCTTCGAGTTTTTCTTGGTTATTTACTGTAATTTTCTTTTTGTTTCTAGTTTACTTTATTTATTGATGGAAATCTATGGTAATTTTACGCTTGGAAGGTTATTTTACTCCGTTTCAACTCAATTTTGGCTTAGTGAAGCTCTTTGACGAAAGTAAAACATTTCAAAATAGGGATGAAACCTTTTTATTGTCAGTGAATAGATACAAAATTTAACTGGATATTTCGAACAAATATCAGCAGTAAATCTTCGTGATTATATACCTTGGGTGTTTATATATTATACCTTAGGTGTTTATATAGCTTAACCTTGGCATCAATTCACGAACATTTTGGGGAGGACAAATTTGTGTTTTTTGCAATGATAATATGAAAAGAAAGGCATTTTAAGAGAAGATTCTTCCAAATAGGGCTATTTCCAAAATCCAAGGAGCACAATAAACGTCTTTTGCCCCCTCGACTCCATTATCGTTACTGTCCTTGAGGGTATAAATGCAATACGAATGGTACCACTGCAAATTATTTGAGAGATGTGGTATCTAAGAACTGTGTTATAGGCAATTCAAACTAGAAACCCAATTTCACTAACTGAGATTCAGGTGGCTAGTGATCTAATGAGTATAAACACCAAATACATTGAAACTTGTATCTTTTCATATTACATTGGCTTTTGCCACGAAAAGAGATAGTAGATCTTGGCTTAGTGAATCGTACGACAAATCTATATGCAGAACCTATAATTCCTTTTAGGCAGTTCCAGCGACAAGGTATAGGGGCATACGACCAAAAGGGATATAGGGTTACTTCCGACGACAAGAGATACGAGGTATACAACGACCATGCATAGGAGCATTAGCTAGTCCTCACGAAATTGTGTGGGACCTTTCTCACAAGATTGTCGAGACTACTTCTCATGCCATTGTTCCGACGGCAAATAGTGTGTAAAAAGTCCCCTCTCTTTTTACCAGGCTGTTCAGGGGGATTTCTTATGCACCCCAGACAGATTTTTAGTTCAGTTTGAAAAAAGTCTGCTGTGTGTTAACATGGATGAACCTATTTAGTTAGAAATATCTTTTTATTGTGACTGTTCTATATGTAAAGGATATTATCATGATTTCAGCAATTATTATGAGCATAATACAGCAAATTTAGATATTATTGATTCCACAATTCACGAAGAGAATCTGGAAGAAATGAGGAGAATAATCTTGGCTGAAATGGAGAGAAATTCATAGAGTACACAAGAAAGGTCACACAAAAAGAGGTTTGGTGTGTCAGAAAAGGAACAGGAACATCAAAATAAGAAACATAGAAAAAAGGGATTTATCTACAGAGATATTTCAAAATATACTTGAAAAGATAGTGATCAAACCTCAAAGATAAATGTGTTTAACTCAAGATGTAAGAATGAATATTGTGTTGAATACGACCTAAGAGAAGCAAATGTGTCCTTTCATGAGATAATACAGGGAATTATTCTATGGAAGGGATTTTAGACACCCAAAATCGTTCTGGAAGAGCTTCAATATGTCATTCTACGACAAATCTCGTTATTGATATAGTTAATACGTTCTGTACCATAATCATACAATAAATTTGTTTCTACATATTAATTTTATCTTAAACCTTTAATAAACCTAGAGAAAAAATACTACTAGCAATTTTATTTCCCGACTCTATCGCTAGAGATTCGTGGCAATAATGCCGCTATGTTAGGCATTTTTACAGATTTCCTGTCACTAGGAGCATTTCTCACACTATAAGGGTTTTAATGAAAAGCTGGCTGAAAAACACCCAGCAACAGCCAAAAATCCATTCTTACCTGGCTAACATCGGTACATACTGAGTCATTCAAAGAAGGGGGGGGGGGGGTGTAACCCAGAGAAGCTTCTCCGAATGCCGTGACTGGTGGGTGTCCACTTTGACCTTTTTTTTTACTTTCATTAAGCTTTTTTGCTTATATTTGAATCGGGAAGGGGGTGCTGTAATTAGTTTTTGGGTGTACTGCAACCATAGGAATAGTCTTGGGTCTACCAAGAATTTGATAATTCTCAATATATAGTTGTAGTTGAAAAACCGAGAAACCAAGAAAAACCATAAAAAGAAATCCAATCAGAAGCGCACTATCCCAAGAATAGAAGCTAATTCAGAAAATTGAAGAGCTAAGCATGGAACAAAGGTCACAAGCTCTTAAATCTACAGAAGAAATTATTTTGATCAAAAACGTTGATGAATAACAACGGTTCTATTCAATTAATGTACATGGCTACTAATTTGCGAGATAAAATAGTCTTTGCCTTTCAGTAGACATACGTTATATAACAAAAATATTCTTAGTTTGAAAGTGGTCTGTATTGCCTTCTTTAAATGAAAAAAAGGGCTTGCTATGGAAAGAATCATACTTTCATGAAAAACAGTCGTGTTTACTGAAAAAACAATAACAAAAAAAGAGGGGTAAAAGCTGTTGTAAAATTTTATTTTAATTTATACTTTTTCAAACTGGATTTAGTTTAGTCGAGCCGTTCTTCGGCTGTTTTGGTTGAAATTAGTCGAAGTTGTGGCTTTTTTATACATATATTTCGAGGTTTTACCTGCATTGCCATCTATTCGAACTATGAAGATACCATTGAAATCCAATAGGCAAATGCTTGTAAAACTATGGAGGAGGAGTTAGGACACTGCCCCGAGAGAGTGAGGGGCTTTAATACCATGGACAAGAGTTGGTCATATTAGACTACGTGCTTATTTAAAAAGCGAATTCTGTTTATTAATTCTGTTTAATAATATTTCAAACATATTTACATAAAGAAAAACGAAAACTTGAAAAATTAAAAACCATACATAATTAAATAGCCAATGAGAGATTTAGGCTCTACTGATAGACATATATGAGCATCGAATTTTATTCATTTTTGAAGTTTATACAATCACTGAATATGTTTTAACCTTTTTGAAGAGGGGACGGGGGTACTGGCGTAATTTTGTCAAAATCCTAGGGGAGGAAGCAAAGTTGGAGGCAATTTTCCAAATATGATTGGCAATGAAAGTGAAGACTGAAAAATTATCCAAACTACAATAAAGGCACACATGTTCTAAAGAAAAATGACCTGTTTCTCTAGATACTTGAATTATGCAGACTTATCTTAATTTTGACAAGGTATTCTGCGCAAACTAAATTTCAGCTGCGTAGGAAGGGAAACGAGGTCTGGGGGAATTGGGTCTAGAGGAAGGAGTTATCCTCCTGTCCCATAGAAAATTACACCCCTGGAGAGGGGATTCAGGTTCTAAAAGTATTAACAGACTAGATCAATTCTTATCAGTCCCTGAGACTTTCATTACTGACTACAGAGCTCTTATTATCAATTCATTGTAGAGAATGTATTATTTTCTTTATTGTTATTATGGAAATACCAATCAAACTACTATTAATGGGTAGAACCCTGGAAAAATCTAGGGGGAAAAGACAAGATGTTTCAAATTATTTGGCCCCAACCACACATTACACTTCTAGCTGACAAATAGAAAATTTGGTAGGCAAACCACAGGTCAGGGTAAAAAAAAAATCTACTCATCAGAGCAAGCTGAGGCTTATGTTACAAAGGCTCAATGGCTCCACGTAAAAAAAAATATATATGTATATTAGTGGTGTGGGGAGTAATATTTTGCTTCTATTTCCTTGCTGCATATTTTACAAGCTGTCGGACATCACCTTTCCTTACTATGTATAAGCCTAATATGCATACCTCTGACTGGTATCTGATCCTGTCTGGTCATTTTTTCCTAAGATACCAACTTGCTTCCATAGCAATCTCATTATTTTTGTCAAGTTGGTGAATCAGCTTTTCCCATTTGGGTGGGATGATTCTAAGATTTCTTAATCTTAGTTAAGTAACTATTTATAGTTACTTAGTAGTTACTAGAGTTACTTAGTTAAGTAACTATTATCATAGTTAAGTAACTATTCTTAGTTCACAGCCATTAAGTCCCAAAATATCTGTAATCAGCGTGGGACTAAAATTCAGAATCACTTCCTATATTTCTGTGCCTACTATGCAATCACTTCTGTAATCTTTGTGACATAGTAGACTATGATACATCAACATACATCTACTATAATCATGTCTAAATAATCATAATATAGTCTATATAATCATCTATTATAATCATAATCATACATCTACTATAATACATACATCTACATAATACAATACTATAATCGGATACATCTACTATAATAATATAGCTATTATGCAAATTCCGTATATAGCACAACTTAGTTTCAAGCCATTATGTCAATCTGAATTTATATTTTAGGATATATCAATTGGGCAATCTTCGGGGCAGCTATAATTAAAATAGAAATTACGATTACAAGTCAAATATATTTGCAGCTGAAAGAACTAAATTGTTATTTTCCAAAACTATGATCGTTTTAAGCAGTTTCCTGAAGTTAAGATTTATTTTTATTTATCCTCAGGCTCAAGAAGAAGAGACAGTTGCAATCCAAGACAAATGTGAGACTAGAGTTAGAGACGTCACAGCATCAACTCATTAAAAAATGGAGCGACATATTGAGCAAATGAAAATACGTTATGAAAAGAAAGTTAAGGTAAAGTCATTGTTAAAACTAAAAAATTTATTGCTGGAGAAGTTAAACATCAGAAATTAGTTTATCTAAAGAGCATTATAACAACAAAACATAAAGTTAACTTAAAAACGACTACATTAGGCAAAGAGAAGGTATATATATATATATATATATATATATATATATATATATATATATATATATATATATATATATATATATATATATATATATATATATATATATATATATATATATATATATATATATATATATATATATATATATATATATATATATTGGGGGGCTTCGCGCCCCACAAGCCCCCCCGTGCGCGTAAGTCGTTATGTGCCATATTAGTTACGCGCCATTGTAGTTGTGTCCCTGTGTCCCACCTGTGAATATAGATATATATATATATATATATATA
This sequence comes from Artemia franciscana, assembly GCF_032884065.1. Lineage (NCBI taxonomy): Eukaryota > Metazoa > Arthropoda > Branchiopoda > Anostraca > Artemiidae > Artemia > Artemia franciscana. The sequence goes on from NC_088873.1 coordinate 44,343,497, forward strand.
TATATATATATATATATATATATATATATATATATATATATATATATATATATATATATATATATATATATGTTTTTAACTAAGTAAAACTTGCAAATATACAACATTCTTCGCTGTCCCATTGTCTGTGCATATAAATAGATTGTCAGGTTCACCGACTCTTGAACATGCAACATATAATTATCCATGGGGAAAACAATCCGTATTCAGATCTATACCTCATTAGTCTAATGATTGCTCTTGAGCTTTGTTGATGGTGATTGCTAATCGAATATTCCCTGTGTCCCCGTCGTCATTTATATATCCCCCTGTGCCCCCCGGCGTCCCCGTTGTAGTTGTGTCCCAGTGTCCCGGTCGTCATTTATATTCCCTGTGTCCCGGTCGTCATTTATATTCCCTGTGTCCCGGTCGTCATTGGTGTCCCGGTGTCCCAGTCTGTAATTTCTCTTTGAGTGTCCCGGTCGTCATTTATATTCCCTGTGTCCCGGTCTGTAACTTCTCTTCGAACATTCCCTGTGTCCCATCTGTTTCAAACACCATGTCGTATTTGGCGTCTTACCTTTTGTAGATGATTAAATAAAAAAACTAGTTTTTTAAACTGAAAGTAAGGAGCGACATTGAAGCTTAAAACGAACAGAAATTACTCCGTATATGAAATGAGTTGTACCCTCCGCAATCCCTCGCTCTTTACGCTAAAGTTTTTAATTGTTTTAAATAGTAGAATTGTGGCAAAGCGTCAAAAGTTTAGCGTAAAGACCGAGGGATTGCGGAGGGGACAACTCATTTCATATACGGAGTAATTTCTGTTCGTTTTAAGTTTCAATGTCGCTTATATATTTAAAATCAGCACGAAAATTCGATTCTTTTGATGTATCTTTTAGCATCAAAAATTCCGTTTTTTTTTAGAGTTTCGTTTACTATTGAGCCGGGTCACTCATTATTACAGTTCGTTACCACGAATAATTGAAACGTCTCTATTCAATAGTTGTAACTAGTAATCTGCCGTAATAAATAGTTCTTTGTGACTCACTTTACTTATTTTCTTCTTCTTTTTTTTTTTTTTTTAGTGAATCATAGGGTCTAGTTAAACTTTTCCTTAAATCCGTTCGCTTTCTTTCCTCGAAAGTTTTGTGAAAGAATGAACTTGAACTTGAAAAAAAAATCTTAAAAAAAATTATTCTTTTGATTAGAAAAAGCCCCAAACAAGCCAAATTTAAAAAACAATAAGCCCAATTTCTCGCCCCAAGCCCGCGAAAAAAAACGCCCGCCCTAGCCCAGAGAAATAAGCCACCGGGGCTTGAAACAAGCCAATCTGGTAACACTGCTGAAAAGCTGTCCTGTGGTGGCGCAGTGGATTTGACCTTAGCTTGGTAATACGGGACCCAGAGATCGAATCACGCTGCAGCAATGTACTGCAGGGCCGACGCAGGGATCTTAGTAGTCAAGAAGCGTCGTTAATTCTTAAATCTTAAATAACTGCTGAAAAGCTAGTTTACCGTCCGAGTAGCCTCTGACGTCAAGTGCGTCTCATAAAACGCTTCGATTAGTCAGATAAGTAATCGGACAAGTAAAAGAAACGGGGCTGATAGTCTGCAAAGCGCAAAATATTCAAATTTATCTCTAAGGTTGTAGCCCAGGTAACAGTTAATAATAGTGGTTCTCTGGAAGGATACATGCTAAGTTGATTGACTTCTGCTAGTTAATTGACATGCTAGTTAATTGACTTCTTGCTATCTCGGAAAGAGTTTAGGTTAGGAAAATGAAACTTTCATGGATAGGTCTATAGGCTAAAGTATGTCCCGGGAAGGTATTTTAAAGTACCCACCTCCACTCCCTTTCCGTCTAGAGGGCCCTGAAATTTGCCTACATGACAGGTCATACCCATTTAAATTTTGACAAAACAACATTTTACCTTAATTTTCAGTTACTGGTGGTTTTTCTCTGCCTTTAGTTCTGAAAAACGCAATTCCTGTTATTTGAGTAGAATTTTGAGCCATTTCAATCTTTTCTTTCAAAATTTAGGAAATGTATTTGTATATCTTTAAAACCTTATAAAATGGAATTGAGCAAAGTTATGAAGCTGAAAACAATTTTGTTGTACTTCAATTAAGCAGAAGATCTATTTTGCAAGGTTTCACTTTTATAACACACATATTTTTAAAGGTCATCAAAGGTCAGGGCCCTGTAGAGGTAGAAGGAGTGGAGGTAGTTGCTTCAAAATACCTTCCCAGGACATACTTTGGTCTGTAGATTCATCCCTGAAAGTTTCATTTTACTAACCTAAACCCTTTCTGAGATAGCAAGAAGTCAATTAACTAGAATTTTTCCAAATATTTAATTTTTTAATATTTTTTTTTTCACACTTGCATTTCTGACATTCATCCTCAGCTACTTGCCTATAACCTTAGGCTAAATAGCCTACAAGACAAATGTAAGATGAAAATTGTTCCATTAGATCCCTTGGTTTTTGCTCATTTTCAACATATCCTAAGATAATACACCAGTTTATTCACTCTAACAGCTAGGTCATTGTAGAATCTTTTATCATACCACCTAGAAAGTGAGTTTTAGCCTATCATCACTGGATATGACAAAATCTTCTTAACAAGTATTTGATTAGCTTGAATATTTCAGCCATATAGCCTATAGTCTAAAAATTATAATTTTAAATATGACATCATTTGATACTGATAAACATCAATGAAGTCTAATCCTGGCCAAGCATTTAAAGCTTGGGCTTATACTAGAAAATGCTGCCTAGGCTGATCTTTGATACAGGATCTTGAAGTTAGAACAACATATCCTAATCATAGACACACTTAACCTTTGACAGATTGTGAAATTGAATAATTGTATTTAAATAGGCTAGTCTAGGGTGTAAAGGTAACTTTTTTCTAAGCTCAGTTGTTATATAGGATAAAAGACCTCTTTTTGGGAAATACCACTTTTCTTTGGCATTCTGGGAAATAGAGATGTTGGGAGCCCTGCCTTCTTAGTGAAATTTTCACTAATGTGTCCTCTGTTTTGACAAGCAACTGAAAAGAAAAAGTTATATTTTTAGCATCAGAAGAAAATAAGCTTTCTATTTATATGTGAATAAAACTGAAACACTGAAAGAACATATACATTAAAATAGGATAACCAGTATTTCCAAAAAGAGATCCTTGTAGGTAAGACAATAAACAAATTATTTCTAAAGTGTTTGATCTTAAATAATTTTAATAATGACCATATTGATGTATAGCTTAGTTTTTAGCTATTCATTGATAATTACAATTCTTCCCAGTTCCTATTTAGTAACAAGATGTGAGGGTTTTTGTTTTACATAATTTGTTCAATTGGATACTTGTTTTTCACCCTACCAGATGTTTTCCAAGATTATAGTCTCACCTACTCTAGTCCTAATATTCAGCCAATCACAACTATCTAACCTTTACAAATAATTTCCTCCACAAATAGGAGCCTGCTGTCTATGTCTATAAAATATACTTTTTAATCAGTATATCCAGCCAAGATATTCTGATTAAAGCACCTTTTATGGAAACATATAGGCTATAGTCCCATAATATATTTGTTTGTTGTTCTTTTGGTGAAGTTCTGTGTTAGGGGCTATATTGAGAAGGAAACACATTAAGAAGACAATTCTTACTTCATGTGCAGTTGTTCTTGTTGTGTCACAGTTTATTCAATCTATGGGTAGACAGGTTCAAACAAGAGAGATTTATTGGTGGAATACTTTGGAAATCTATAATTCAGGCTATAAATTTGTGCATTAGGTGGAGGGGGAGGTGAGTTGGGTGTGAAGTATAGCAAGGTTGTTGTCAAATTGTGTTGACTAGAATTATTCTGTATATTATAAAGTAAGAATTGCTTTCACATCATGTTTTATTTTTAATAACCATGATCTAGATATTTACCACTCTTTCCATCAATTGATTTGTTGTAAAACCAGTTGCTCTGGGTGGACTTAGAAATGGTCAGTTTAGACTGAGTGATTATGATAAATATCAGATGATGGAATACTATGTTAAATGAGTTAAAATAGTGAATAATAATTGAAGCATACATGATAATTTGATCAATGTTTATAAATTAGATATCTTAAAGTAAAAGCTTAATTGTTTGTTATTTTTATTTTTATGTTGCCTAGAGCTATTCTCTGTAAGATTATTAGGGAGGAGTAGAGGCACTGGGGAATCAAAAGTGCCAAGAATTAGCATAAAATTGTCAATTTAAAAATGTCTTTTATTCTAACATGTCTCCCTCCAGAGAACTACTATTTGTAATCTTTAGGCCTAATTTGTTTTTCATAAATGTTTTCAATAGATTCCAAATCTTTGATATGATGCAAATAGTTTTTGATTATTGAGATTAGTTGATTGTTGGGATTAGTCTAGTTAGGACTGGCTGGTTAGCCCACAGTCCAAGAAAAACTTTATTTTTAATATTTGAAATGGTAAATTTAGTGATTGGTCACTTCTGAAGAGAACATACTAAACAAATGAAAGTAGTTGGCTACCATTAGATTCCTATGCTATTTTTAAACTTGTCTACATAATTCAAGCATGAGTCTATTGCAGAATTTTACTTTCAAGATATGGGTGGAAGAGAAGCAGGCTATTATAATCATCATTTAGCAATGCTTGGTAACTGTCTACAATTACTATTCTTTTGAAGGAAAAAACTGAAGAAAATAAAAGTAGTACTGTTAACATCTTTATTTTACACTATTTTAAAATATCATAGTCACTTTTCTAACTGTTCACCCTACCTTCTTTGGTGTAGGGTGCACATGACCCTAGCATACATAAAAGACTAAAAGAAAACACTTAAGACAATAGGATTCTTACTTTGTAATGCAAGGTATGCTCAAACAATATAGTAATTTTTTTTCTTAGATGTTATTTATTTATTCACAAATATCTATTTTCTCCCCTTCAAAGTAATCCCCACCATATATACATTTGTGCCAATTTATTTTTCAATCCTCAAAGTGCTTCAAAAATTAATTCCTATGACCATTCTTTAATTCATTCTGTTGACAATCATTATGTTGAGCTGTGGGGTTCCTGGAAGTGCAAGGAAGGGTGTTTACTTGTCTTTGAGTACAGAATCTATTGAGGTGCCATTTAGCAGCATGTGTTTTTTTTTTAATCTTCAGTGCAATAGAATGCAACTGGATCTCTGGTCAGTTATTTTTTGGCATTCCTTTCTTAGTCATTAGTCCATGCATTAGTAATTTAAATGAAAACCAAACTAGTAATCTAAGTTACAAATTTCTTATTATACTTTCATTGGATTGGTAAACATCAGCTCTTTAAGGCCAACAATTTTGGCCCTGGAGGCAAAAGACTGACTTTAATTACCTCCCCCCCATCATCATTAAACCTATTTGTCTATAGCAAAGGTTGTCAAGTGGTGCTTTTGAAATTTTTTGGGATCAGTGATACTTTTCACACTCTGGGATAACTTTATGATTCTTTATGCTTTTTAAATTTAAGTTGACCTACATTTAAATATATACAAAACTGGTAAAATGTGACATGCAGCTTTTTTCTGCCCCCTATAGATTGGCCCCTTTGCTCTCCCTGATGATAGGTTAGAGCCTTTATTCCTTCCAAATATGTGTTCCCTCTCTCTAACTTCTTTGCTAACTATTGTTGGCTGTATATATATATATATATATATATATATATATATATATATATATATATATATATATATATATATATATATATATATATATATATATATATATATATATATATATATATATATATATATATATATATATATATATATATATATATATATATATATATATATATATATATATATATATATATATATATATATATATATATATATATATATATATATATATATATATATATATATATATATATATATATATATATATATATATATATATATATATATATATATATATATATATATATATATATATATATATATATATATATATATATATATATATATAGAACTTTTAGTGTATTATATTCAGGATTTTTGTAGTGTAAAATTATATTCAGAATTTTCAATTATTATTTAAGATTTTGTATTATTTAAGTTTTATTATCTAATCATCTGGACTGTTTATAGTTTGATGTGCTGCACAATTTTGTTGCTTTGATTTTATTGTCCTATTTTGGAAAATTATTCGTTTTTTAACCATTTGCTTTCAGGTCAGCTCTTAGACAGCTTTGATAGTGTTTTCATATTCCATCAATAAAAAAGTGCTTAAGAAATTAAAAAAGAAAAAAAACATATGAGCATTTCAATTTTTTTAATATTTCATTTTTAATTTTATTTTTTTAAATTTTTAATTAAATTAATTTTTAATTTTAATTAAATTTTTTTTTTTAATTTCTTCAATTACTTTTACTGTTAAGATAATCATAGATTCCAGTTTTATTAGAAAAAAAAGAAAAAAAATTGCATTACACAGTCTTCCTCAGAATGTTTTTTTTCAGTTTTCAGTTACTAGGGGGGCTAGGAGAGGAATTGCAACATATGGTTTTCTGACCATAAAGAGTATATTGGTATTCTTTTTATTCTTCCCTGCTTTTCAGAATCAGAAATTGTTATAAAAGTGTTAACTGGCATTTTACAATGGTTCTATCAAGGCGAATTTACAAAAGAACTTAGATATGACTAAGAGGTTCAAGACGAGTTAAAAATTATTCCTGTACAATATTGTAGTAGTCAGGTGACTTTCAGCTAGTCAGCAGACAATTTATGATACTTGCCAACAAGCCTGGGAGGAAGAGTATACTTAAAGAAGGATAGGAGACCTCTAGTTAAAGGTTTTCAATCAGAAAATGGTTCAAATGTTTTTCAACCATGAATACCCTTTTTGTTGTTTCCAGCTTTTCCACTCGAGAAATGACATAAAAAAGCGCGAGTTTTGGTCCATCTCGCACTTACAGATGGTGTTATAGAGGCGATTTTTTTTTGAAAAATAGGACGTAGAAATGAATAGTAGCTTTTAATGGTTTATCAAGCTTTTCTCTATAATTTTTTGGTAGCTTTCTAGTTTTTGTAGAAAAAAAAGAAAGAAAAGACAACACATTAGTGCTACCCGTATGTGAAAGTGATTTCCCTTTTTGTTCAAGATGTAAGACTGCAAGTCTCCTGTGTGGTGTGGGGTTTTCAACCATGGTAATTCCAATGTTAAGCTTTTGTTTCTTTATGAATGAGATTAAAAAAGAAGAGTTTTACAACTGACATTAGGGAGGAACATTAAAACTTTAAACTAATGGAAATTATTCTGTATATAAGGGGGTCTGCCCACTGTCAACCCCTTGCTCTTTACAGTAAAGATTTTTGGAACTTTGAAAAAAGCCTGTTATTCAAATTAAACAGTCTGTGTGTTTCAGGAGTCGTTCTTAGAGAATTGGAAAAATGAACCACGATATAGTCTAAAGAGTGAAAGACTGTGGGGGGAGGGGGCAAACCCCCTTCATATATGGAATAATTTCTATTCCTTTTAAGTTTTAATGTTGCCCCTTACTTTCAGTTGAACAGTTTTCTATTGGCTTCTGATTGTTTTCTAAATAATCCCAGGAAAATGCCTCCCCCTCCATGAAAAATCCTCCCCTCCACGGATAAGCCCCCAAGACAATTTCCTCCCCGCGAAAAATTTCCCTCGGAATATCTCGATTGTAAGATTTAGTCTTCAAAGATAAAGTAAGGCGATTAAAAAGAATTCCTGATGAATTCTGGCAAATTCCCCGTTTAAATTTTCCCCTGTAAAAATCCCCCTGGAAACTTTCCTCCTCATCGATAATTCTGCTTGTGGAATATCCTTTCTGGCATGATGAACGAAATGGTCATCTAAAAGTTTTGATTGTACATCTTTGGTGATAAAAAAGGTGCGGGAGAAGGGCTAGTTGCCCTCCAGTCTTTTTGGTTACTTCAAAAGACACTATAACTTGTAATTTCCGTTTGAATAAGCCATCTCCTGATCTTCTAGGACCATTGGTTAGATACGATCACCCCTTTGAAAAAACAAACAAATAAATACGGATCCGTGATTTTTTTTCGTGTAAAAAATAAAAAATTCCAAGTTTGAGTAAATAGGAGTATGAAATTTCTACCTTCGGGTTCTCTGAATGTGATGGTTTGATTTTGGCTAAGATCCCTTTATCTATTGAGGACGTTTCCCCCGTTTTTGGAAAATCAGGCAAATTTTCTCAGGCTCGTAGCTTTTGATGGGTATTACACTTGATGAATTTAACGTAGGCCTATTAAATATGGATATCATAATGTTATCAAAATTTCCCTTTTTAGAACTTCAGTTACTATTGGGCCGAGTCGTCCTTTATTTACATGCTCCAGTTTCTGTATTTTTACTCTTTACTCTTTTAGCCTCTTCAATATGACCGCTCCTGGATTTGGTTCTGGGTAATGTATGTTTTTTTTTATCCCTCTAGATAGTTGCAAAGCCGTTCCTAGGGTTGGTGGTGCCCGAGGAGAAATTAACTACGATAGTCCCCTCTCGACTCAAAGCCGAATCAAAGTATGAAATTTTTTTGAAGTGGGCAACCTTCCAGCCATGGCGCCCGTCCAGGCGCTGTGCCCGGGGTAGCTGAGCCGGTTGCCCACCCCTTTGAACGGTTGTGGATACTCGTCGTACTTGAAATTTATAGCAGAAAGAAAAATTTTCATTGCACGGTTCGACTTGTTGTTCTGTGATTTCTTAAAATAAGCGAGTACATTCCTATTTCATGTACCTTGATTTCATATCACTGCATCCTGTAGCCTTAGACCATTTTTGGCTTTAACTAAAATAGATATGGCTTAGACTGATACTAAAGATCTAAAGATACTTTTTCATAAGATGTTTGAATTATGTGTTTGGTCGTTCTGATTTGTCTTGGGAACAAAATTTATTTAAGTTTATTTTGTTCCCATTGCTCCATGGCACAAAGGCCTATTTACATGAATTTCAAGTTGATTGGAGCAAATCTGCCCTTTTTAGCTGGCCCATGCTCCTAAACTTCTTTTTAAATAGGCCTTGGCGTAAGGATTTCCGGTTTGAATTCTCAAGGGGTTCATTTATCGGGTCCCGTTTCTCAGGAGAGCTGATATTCTTCGTCCCCTTTGTCATTCTGTGTTGGGGTCACCCTAGCCCGAAGTCCTAAGGATATAAGTTTATATTAAATAAAAAAAAACTAGTTTTTTTTATGAAAGTAAGGAGTGAAATTAAAACTTAAAACGAACAGAAATTACTTCGTATATGAAAGGCGCTGCCTCCTCATCAACGCCCCGCTCTTTACGCTAAAGTTTGACTCTTTCTCTTAACTCTACTTTTTAAAACAGTAAAAAACTTTAGCGTAAAGAGCGGTGCGTTTATGAGGTGGCAGCCAGGAGGCATATACGAAGTAATTTCTGTTCGTTTTAAGTTTTAATGTCGCTCCTTAATTTCAGTTAAAAAAAAAAATTATTTAATTTCTGAACGTTCTTGAATCAATGCATGTTTTGATTTTGGCTCTCCGCAGATGAATAATTAAAACGAAATTTGCATATTTATTTTTTTTGGCTAAATATCTTTCTCATAGTTTTGATCGAATGATTTTGAGAAAAAAGAGCGGGAGAGGAGGCCTAGTTGCCCTCCAATTTGTTGGTTACTTAAAAAGGCAACCAGAACTTCTATTTTTTGCAAATGTTTTTATTAGTAAAAGATATACGTAACTTACAAATTAGCTTATGTAACAAATTTCTGTATCTTTTTCATAGTTTTGATCGAATGATTTTGAGAAAAAAAGAGCAGGAGAGGAGGCCTAGTTGCCCTCCAATTTGTTGGTTACTTAAAAAGGCAACCAGAACTTTTATTTTTTGCAAATGTTTTTATTAGTAAAAGATATACGTAACTTACAAATTAGCTTATGTAACAAATTTCTGTATTATCATGTTTTTATTACGTATATGGGGGGGATTCACCCCCTCGTCAGTACCTCGCTCTTTACACTAAAGCTTAAATGTTATCCCAATTTCTTAAGAATGACCCCTGAATCACAAAAGCCGTAAAATAAATAGTTAAAATTACTAAAAATACTTTAGCGCAAAGAGCTCGGTATTAGGAGGAGGTGAGCCCCTCATATGCGTAATAATTTCTGTTCGTTTTGTTTTAATGGTGCTCCTTACTTTCAGTTGAAAAACTTTATTTTTTCATTGTTTTTTTTTTTAATAATGCTAGAAAATCCTTCGCTCCCTTCATTGAAATTTTCTTCCCCCATGACAAATTTCTCCATGGAAAGTTCCCCCAACATATCCCCCTCTTCTGAACCCCTTACCCCAACCAAAAAATCCCCCTGAAAACGTCTGTACACTTCCCAATCACCATTACTATATGTAAGTACTGGTCAAAGTTTGTAACTTGTAGCCCCGCTCACGGGGACTGTGGGGGAGTAAGTCGTCCCGAAAGACATAGTTATAAGGTTTTTCGACTACGCTGAATAAAATGGATATCTCAGAATTTCGATACGGTGACATTGGGAAAATAATTAGCGTGGGAGGGGGCATAGGTGCCCTCCAATTTTTTTGGTCACTTAAAAAGGGCACTAGAACTTTTCATTTCCGTTATAATGAATCCTCTTGCAAGATTCTAGGACCACTGGGTCGATACGATCACCCCTGGAAACAAAAAACAAATAAACACGCATCCGTGATATGCCTTCTGGCAAAAAATACAAAATTCCACAATTTTGTCGGAAGGAGCTTGAAACTTCTACAACAGGGTTCTTTGATACGCTGAATCTGATGGTGTGATTCTCGTTAAGATTCTATGACGTTTAGGGTTTGTTTTCCCCTGTTTTCTAAAATAATGCAAATTTTCTCAGGCTCGTAACTTTTGATGGGTAAGACCAATCTTCATGAAACTTATATATTTAAAATCAGCATTAAAATGCGACTCTTTTGATGTAGCTATTGGTATTAAAATCTCATTTTTAGAGTTTTGGTTACTATTGAGCCGTGCCGCTCCTTACTACAGTTCGTTATCACGAACTGTTTGAAATACATATTTATTGGCTATTTTACTGTTATTTACTGTATTAGTCAACACAATTATAACTCTTTACATTTTATATCTACGTACGTTTGAAATAGATTTCAAACGTATTATTGCGTTTACAAACATTTTTCATCTACATACGAAAAAAAATACATTTTAATACGTTTGTTGTGGTGCTATTAGTGGTGTCAGTGACAAAGTTCTTTTTTTCTTAATAATTTGTTCCCTCGATTTCCACTGCAGACAACCTTTGCTTTTCGGAGTAGGCTGTGTTTTCTTAATTAAATGTTTTATTAATAAACCGTCCCTAAATATTATGGAGAAGAAGCATTTTGGCTCTTTTTTGGGGTCCGTGCCCCCTACTCAATTTCAGTTTGTGTATTAGGTTCCGCTTGGCCATAGGCCTCAAGTCTGGAAGTTTCAATCTAATAAGGGGCCAAAACTTTTTCGCCAATTTCTGGGCCTTTAAAACTGCCCGAAACAAATTGTTTAATTTCCTTGGCCCAGTAAATGAATCCTGAATTTTAAAGTCATTCAGAGACCAAAGATTAAACATGTGTGCTTTTTTATCTATAAAAACAATCTATAACCATTTGGCAGTTCGAATAATCTACGGCCGTTGTCCTAGCGGCTACGCGAAGCATGTCCTCCCAGAAAAAATTTTTTGGACCTTTGCAATATTCTTGGAATCAAAATTTGGCCTCAAAATTTGATTGGATGTCTTGGGGAGTCACGGAAGGCCGGTTAGTAAAAAAGGGCATGGGAAAGGGGCTGGTTCTGATCACTTTTGACCCTCAAAAAGGGTACTAGAGCTTTCAATTCCAACCAAATGACTCGCCTAGAAAGTTTCTATGACTATCTGTTCCATGCGAAGTCATGTCGTCTTTTTTATAAGCAACGCCAGTGTTGGATCTGACTAATGACGCCGTTCACATTTTTGCCTGTCACCCTTAGTTCTGTCCTAGGATGGTAGACTGTCATGAAGAAGTGACCTTACCTTAGACCTTAGTTCCTCCAGAGCCATCGGCGGCGCATAGGGCGTCGACAAAGCCTCTCCATTCGTCTCGCATTGGTGCTGCAGCGATGACGTCTTCCCATTCAAGTATTAGTGAGGCGCCGGCCGTCCTCAGATCTCGGTCATATGTTCGTCTCAATGTATTTTTGGGGCGGCTTTTCTTTCTTCTACCGTCTGGCTTCCATTCATAGGTTGTTCGAGGAAGGCGGCTCTCTTCCATACGAAGAACGTGTCCCAGGTATGTCCACCGCCTTCTTTTCAGTAACTCAATGACTGGAGGTTGACCTGTTTTTCTGTTGTTGCCAGCTCGTATTCAACATTCTTCTGAGGCTCATATTTTCAAGGATCCTTTTTAAGCTGGGTGTTTATTTTCCAACATTCACTTTGTGTAAAGTGAATTCATTTGTAATTTATTAATTATTTGTAATTTATTAATTTTTAGTAATTTTTAGTAATTTATTTGTGTAAAGGAGAATTGAAAGTACATTGCTGTCGAAGAGTCGAACCTTCAGTCGCATTGAATATTTATTACTTCTCCAAATAGGCTTCAATCTATTGAAGGCACCTGTAGCTTGTCCAATTCTACGTTTAATCTCGGTCGAGATCTCTCCATCACAATCAATCCAGCTACCCAGGTACTTGAACTCTTGGACTTGTTCTAGAAGTGAAACTAATCATTTTTATATAACTCTGAAAAATTATGCCAGCTCTGCCTCCCACAGAGACTATCTTTCTTGGATTTACTCTAATTAGACTCTCAAGTGTTTCATCACTTTGACCTAGTCTTTCACTCTGATCAGAACGGACTCACTGGAATGGAATGGCTTCTCTGGATGCATGACTAACAACATTCAACAGCGCTTATTGCAATTAAGCACCATAACTTATCAAACAGTTCGTATGCTTATTGCAATTAAGCGCCATAACTTATCAAACAGTTCGTGGTAACGAACTGTAAGTAAGTAGCAACGCGGCTAAATAGTAACCGAAACTTTAAAAACTGGAATTTTGATACAATAGACATATCAAAAGAATTGGAGTATTATGCTGATTTCAAATATATAAATTTCATTGAGATTGGTCTTACCCATCAAAGGCTACAAGCGTGAGAAAATTTGCCTTATTTTTGAAAACAGAGGGAAACACCCCCTGAAAATCATAGATTCTTAATAACAATCTCAGCGTCAGATTCAGTGTTGTAGAGAATCCTACTGTAGAGGTTTTAAGCTCTTATTTCCAAAAATGTGGAATTTTGTATCTTTTGTCAGAAGAAAGATAACGGATGCGTGTTTATTTGTTTGTTTTTTGTTTTTTTTTCTGGGTTACGGGGATACGTATCCAACGTAGAGATAATTTGGGCATCTTTTTCATTTCTGAATACTAATGATTTTTCACCTTAATCTGGGCATATGATTTTTAACATCCAACGTAGAGATACGTATTTGATCCAACGTAGAGATAATTTAATCGATTATCACTAATTTATGTCGTTATATTATATATTATATAAATTATATTAATTTATTTCGATTATCATTAATTTAATGTAGGGATAAATAAAAAATAGATACTTATCAAACGTAGAGATAATTTTGGCATCTTTTTTATTTCTGGATACTAATGATTTTTCACCTTAATCTGGGCATATGATTTTTAAACATCCAACGTAGAGATACGTATTTGATCCAAAGTAGAGATAATTTAATTGATTATCATTAATTTATGTCGTTATATTATTTATTATATTAACTATTTTAATTTATGTCGATTATATTAATTTAATATAGGGATAAATAAAAAATAGATACGTATCAAGCGTAGAGATAATTTGGGCGTCTTTTTTATTTCTGGATACTAATGATATTTCACCTTAATCTGGGCATATGATTTTTAGACATCCAAAGTAGAGATCATTCTGTCCATAGAAGGAAACTTACTAAAACAAATTTAGCCCTAGATTCATTCCTGAAAATTTCACTACCTTAACTCAGCCAATTTGCAAGATAACCCCTAATCTAGATTTAACCATTAATTTGTCATACTTGCGGATATGGATTCTGTTCAACATATTTGCGATCTTCTTTGGAATGTCTTGAGGAATTTCTAGCGTAAAAACGACCGTTTTCTAGCGTCTCCCTTGGTGGGAATTTTCGCTCGGAGTCGGTCGATTCTCAGTGGTTCCGCCTCATCTTTATTGGGTGCCGTTGAAACTATCAGTTGCTGTTGGTAAAGCAAAGGTGGTGGAAGGTTGATGAGTGCTTAATTTTGTATTCGGTGAAATATTTGGTAGGAGTGCCACTTTGGATTGTCTATAACGTGGATGGATTTATCGTATGTCTGAGTTTGGTCCTACAGTTAAAAAATAATAAAAAAAAACCTGTAACGACTCATTTCTTCAACAGACTGAAATGAAATGGCTGGATTTATTTCTGTATTTTTCGATGACATATTGCAAAGTCTTTTTTGTGAATAGAAGAAAAAAAAATGGTACAAACCTAGAAAAAACCTAGAGATCATTCTGTCCATAGAAGGAAACTTACTAAAACAAATTTAGCCCTAGATTCATCCCTGAAAGTTTCATTACCTTAACTCAGCCAATTTGTAAGATAACCCCTAATCTAGATTTAACCATTAATTTGTCATACTTGCGGATATGGATTCTGCTCAACATATTTGCGATCTTCTTTGGAATGTCTTGAGGAATTTCTAGCGTAAAAAAAAACGTTTTCTAGCGTCTCACTTGGTGGGAATCAAACAGTTCGTGGTAACGAACTGTAGTAAGGAGCGACCCGGCTCAATAGTAACCAAAACTCTAAAATATGGAATTTTGATACCAATAGCTACATCAAAAGAATCGCATTTTAATGCTAGTTTTAAATATATAAGTTTCATCAAGTTTAGTCTTACCCATCAAAAGTTACGAGCCTGAGAAAATTTGCGTTATTTTAGAAAATAGGGGGAAACGCCCCCTAAAAGTCATAGAATCCTAACGAAAATCACACCATCAGATTCAGCGTATCAGAGAACCCCACTGTAGAAGTTTCGAGCTCCTATCTACAAAAATGTGGAATTTTGCATTTTTTGCAAGAAGGCAGATCACGGATGCGTGTTTATTTGTTTTTTTTTTTTTTTTTTGTTTTTTTTCCCAGGGGTGATCGTATCGACCCAGTTGTCCTAGATTGTTGCAAGAGGGCTCATTCTAACGGAAATGAAAAGTTCTAGTGCCCTTTTTAAGTGACCAAAAAAATTGGAGGGCACCTAGGCCCCCTCCCACGCTAATTATTTTCCCAAAGTCAACGGATCAAAATTCTGAGATAGCCATTTTATTCAGCGTAGTCGAAAAACCTTATAACCATGTCTTTGGGGACGACTTACTCTCCCACAGTCCCCGTGGGAGGGGCAACAAGTTACAAACTTTGACCTGTGCTTACATATAGTAATGGTTATTGGGAAGTATACAGGCGTTTTCAGGAGGATTTTTTTGGTTTGGGGGAGGGGTTGAGAAGAGGGGGATATGCTGGGGGAACTTTCCTTCGAGAATTTGTAATGGGAGAAGAAAATTTCCATGAAGGGAGAGCAGGATTTACTAGCATTATTTAAAAAAAAAACAATTAAAAAATAAAAGTGAAAAAGCTTTTTCAGCTGGAAGTAAGGAACAGCAATAAAACTTAAAACAAACAGAAATTATTACCCATATGAGAGGCTCACCTCCTTCTAATACCTCGCTCTTTACGCTAAAGTATTTTCGGTAATTTCAACTACTTATTCTACGGCTTTTGTGATTCAGGGGGTCATTCTTAATGAATCGGGATAAAATTTAAGCTTTAGTGTAAAGAGCGAGGTACTGACGATGGGGCGAATCCCCTCATATATGTAATAAAAACATGAGAATACAAAAGTTCTTTACGTAAGCTAATTTATAAGTTACGTAAATCTTTTACCAATAAAAAGATTCGTAAAAAATTAAAAGTTCTAGTTGCCTTTTTAATTAACCAAAAAATCGGGGGGCAACTAGGCTTCGTCCCCCGCTCTTTTTTTCTCAAAATCATTCGATCAAAATTATGAGAAAGCCATTGAGCCAAAAAAAAAATATACAAATTTCGTTTTGATTATTCCTCTGCGGAGAGCCAAAATCAAAACATGCATTGATTCAAAAACGTTCAGAAATTAAATAAAAAAAACAAGTTTTTTCAACTGAAAGTAAGGAGTGACATCAAAACTTAAAACGCACAGAAATTACTTCGTATATGAAAGAGGCTGCTTCCTCATCAACGCCCCGCTCTTTACGCTAAAGTTTTTTACTGCTTTAAAAAGAAGAATTGAGAGAAAGAGTCAAACTTTAGCGTAAAGAGCGGGGCGTTGATGAGGAAGCAGCCTCTTTCATATACGAAGTAATTTCTGTGCGTTTTAAGTTTTGATGTCACTCCTTACTTTCAGTTGAAAAAACTTGTTTTTTTTATTTAATTTTCGCTCAGAGTCGGTCGATTCTCGGTGGTTCCGCCTCATCTTTATTGGGTGCCGTTGAAACTATCAGTTGCTGTTGGTAAAGCAAAGGTGGCGGAAGGTTGATGAGTGTATAATTCTGTTTTCGGTAAAATCTTTGGTAGGAGTGCCACTTTGGATTGTCTATGACGTGGATGGATTTATCGTATGTCTGGTCCTGTTGTTAAAAAATAATAAAGGTAAAATTCTAGTTAAGTGACTTCTTGCTATCTCAGAAAGGGTTTAGGTTAGGAAAATGAAACTTTCAGGGATAAATCTACAGACTAAAGTATGTCCCGGGAACGTATTTTGAAGCAACTACCTCCACTGCTTCTCCCTCTAGAGGGCCCTGACCTTTGATAACCTTTAAAAATATGTGTGTTATAAAATGAAACCTCGCAAAATAGATCTTTTGCTTAATTCAAGTACAACAAAATTGTTTTCAGCTTCATAACTTTGCTCAATTCCATTTTATAAGGTTTTAAAGATATGCAAATACATTTCCTAAATTTTGAAAAAAAAAACACTGATATGGGTCAGAATTCTACTCAAATAACAGGAATTGCATTTTCAGAACTAAAGGCAGAGAAAAAGCAACTAGTAACTGAAAATTAAGGTAAAATGTTGTTTTGTCAAAATTCCAATAGGTAATAGACCTGTCATGTAGGCAAATTTCAGGGCCCTCTCAAGGGAGAAGGAGTGGAGGTGGGTACTTTAAAATACCTTCCTGGGACATACTTAATACCTTCCTGGGACATACTTTAGTCTGTAGGTTCATCCCTGAAAGTTTCATTTTCCTAACCTAAACCCTTTCTGAGATAGCAAGAAGTCAATTAACTAGAATTTTACCAAACTTATTTTTGTATGTAAAAATGGTATTTTCAGACAAAATCTGCCAACAAATTTGGAAACTGCCAAGTAGCATTGCTACTTTGCTACCCCACTTTTTGCACGACTGCTTCTAGATGTGTCTTTCGATTTCAAATATACTTCAAAATCTTTTTATGCTTTGTTGTTGTATGACCAAGGAAAGTACCAAGAAAAACAAAATAAAAGTATTATCTGCCCTGGATCCATCTTAGATCTCGTTATTTATAAAAACTGCGATTTTCTAAAAAAAAAAATTATTATGAAGCTCTTAGGGCAGTATCACATTTTCGCCAGTGTTGCTATGTTGAACTGTGAAAATAAGTGCGCAAAACTAATTAGCTATATTTTCCGACGCTTTTGTCCGTAAAAATTGAAACGTGAACAATTTGTTGATTCCCAAAGACGACTACGGCTTCAAAGGGAAACTGCAGCTTCCTCAGTTGTTCGATGTTTTAGCTTTTTTCTTATTTTTCACCAACGTTTTCTTTTTCTTTTTTTTTAGTTTGGCGCCCACTACTACTTAAAACTGTATAACTGCATAAGGACGTCTTTTTCATTAAAAAATAAGTTCTGATTTTTGTTAAGTTTTCAAGCTTTCCGCCAAAAAATGTAAAAAAAAAAATGTAGTTTTATTATTCGTTTTCACTGTCCCTGGTGCTTTAGGGTGTGAAAATTATAGCTTCTGAAAGAGGTTCAACTTTAGTGCCTTACTCTTTGGTTAATCTCACGAATTACGAGCAATCATCTGAATAATGGTGATTAAAAAAAAGCATGTGAAAAACCAGTGTGCAATTTAAGTCGCAAATTCACACAGGCATTAATTTTCAAATAATGTATGAAGGCAAATTAGGCTTCCTGTCTCTAAATTAAAGGGTTATATCTTCAGTCTGCTACCTTTTGTGGAAACAATTCTTTTCTTGCTGTATGTTAAACTCGTTAAGGCCGTGATTAAGTGAACTGATGGAACTTGAAAATCCCATGTTAAAATCGAAAATTTATATTTTAAAATTACTCAAGTATTCATTGGCGGAAGATACCGCTTTTAATATCAGGCCTTAGCTTCTTGAAGATGCTACAAAATGTTTGCTAGGATTTTGCTCTATTTCCTCTAATTGCTTAGAAATTGTAGAAAATGCCTAGCTCTTTTTCACAAGTGTACTCTATGAAGAATATTGCTTTTAGAACAAAATCGGTACTATCATGATCAGAAGACAATAACCTGTAAGATGACTGCAACGATTTTTCGATGTATTTTCCTGTTTTCGAACAGTCCCATAGAATATTTTTAGCTACCTGAAATTTTTACAAGTTTTTCGCCAGAAAGAATCTGTTCAGAACGCCGATAACAACCCTAGAGACCAGATTGACAAGCTGGTATAATTAACCTGCTATTTCCGCCAATGAATAAGTGCTATTTGAAGGGTTTTTGACAATCGACGGTCTCTAGAGAATTGAGACAGAAGGCTACCCTAACTTTGATTTTGAACCTCGATGTTTTTAAGTCCACTTAATCACGGCCTTAAGTCTTAACTTTATTTAATTAAATTATTCTTCCAACTTTGGTACGGTTTTTTTTACCTTTCTTTTCAATGGTTTCTGCATTTTTCTTGAACTACCATTAAATTACAATTTTAGGATTAAAAGTCCTAAAATGCCTTAAAATTTGGGCAAACTTAAGGTTTCAGGTTTTTCTCGCGCCTCGAGGTTTCCTCCTCCTTCTACTTACGTCCCTGTCCTTAGGCGTAGACCGAATACACACGTCAAAGCATAATTGCGTTTTTGTTGCTCAACTGGTTGTAAAGAATCAGTAACATTTTTGTGGTTTTCCTCCTCTCTATTTTTAGGCCTGTTAAACTATGGTTATGAAAACTATTAAATGTGGTAGAGCAAAAGTGACGAAAAAAACTATGGTTTTACGCTAATTTTTTTACTCTATATAGAAGGCAGGAAAACCATATTTTGTAGACCAGTGGCTCCCGACCGATTTTGGGCCATGCCCCATTTAGGAATCTTTAAAATTCTTATGCCCCCCTTGTGATGTTTAAATTTTGTTATGTCATCTGGAAGAAGCTTAAAAAGCCATTAACTTGGTTTTTTTCTGGGTCGTCTTCTTGGCATATTTTATGCTAATGAAAAATATTCTCTGCATAAAACAGCGTTTATACAACGCACGACGTTATTGCAATACCAGGGTGTATCTTTTTGCTCTTTAAATGCATATGAATTTGACGTCATTCACGTGAATTCTTTTTTTCAAAGTTAAGGGTCTAAAGTATAGTCAGCCAAAGGGTAAACGTCCTGCCCATGACCCACCAAAATATTGCCCTGCCCCACCTATGGGTCGTGCGACCCACGTTGGCAATCACAGTTTTGGACTATTCGTTGTTCAATGACGTGTTAAAAATAAGGTATTCCATTAGAGATATAGAGATATACATTTATTAAGAAAAGAAAACAAACACTATTCGCCATTCGCCTGCCAAGAAAGGCAATAAGCTTGTAAAGTCAAGCGAGGTTATCACCCTCAGCTAATTAAAAACACATTCATATCACGCTACTCAATAGAAAAGAAACTCAACTGATGAAGGAAGAAAGGAGAGAAAGAGGAAAAAGGCAAAAAGAAGACAGATAAAAAATTAACAGAAAAAATTAACAGCAAGTAAATCAGGGAAATGCCTTGAATAGAATGACAACCTGGAACAGGGCTTACATCAAAATTATTCACGAGATAAAAGAAACTTCTTTACCCGTGACTTGAAAGCCAGAAGACTAGGCACATTTTTCACACCCTCGGGCAAAATATTCCAAACATGGGGACCCATGTTTAAAAAAAAACATGGGTCCATGTTTCCCAATAAATGGGGACCATGTTTCCTTTAAAAAAAATCCCTTTTAATTTGTTTTGAACCTATTTTTCATAAGTAACGTAAACGATCTGACCTTTATAGCGAGTCAGGCGACTGTTCAGTGGACTGGTCACTGCCTTGTTTTGGTTCACATTCGTATGTTAACTGCAGAGAGGTGGAAGGATGGGGGACAAGAGTTGTCCTAGGAGCTCATCCATCTTGAAAAAAAATGACCTGAAAAATTATTTTTGGTGTTTTAGAATTATAAAAAGTAACTGCAACAGCTCTACTCGACTGAATTCCAAAAAAGATTAAGAATTATAGAAAAGCTCTCCGTCTTTCCCTCTTCTATTTTACTATATGGATGCAGGTTGAGTAATTAAAGGCTATATATGTATATGTTTTTTTTTACATAAATTTAACTGATTTATTATCTCTTTCAGATGAGTGTAGCAGGAAATTTCCCGAGCAGAAAGACGGAACTAGGATATTGATTTATTTCCCGGACATGCTCCAGTCCTAGCAAATATCCTCAAAGTGTTGTTACTTGAAAATAGAAGTTAAAGATGGGGAGAACTCTGTTATTTCTCTTATTCATGATCTTTAATAGTTACCTTTGCGAAAAGTTAATACTTGTACTACCTAGTGATGCAACTCCTGGTTATACCCTCCCCCCTCTCAGGCTTCCGAATAGATGGAAAATTGATAACTCTTCTTTGTCTAAACATTTCTCTGTCCTTGATGACGGTGGATTAATGTACGTTTCCTATTTACCCCAAAGTGACCCGATTGAATTTCAATTTGAAAGGGAAGGGGATGATTTTGGGACATATGCTCCTGCCATTCTCTATGTCGCTGATGGTGCGAAATTGGCTAAATTTGAACGTGATTTTTATGGCGGAAGTGTTCAAGAGAATCTTCCAGCTGGAAGTGCTGTCCAAGGCCTGGAAAATGTCAGAGCATATCCGCTGATTAAAAATTTGACGTGCTGCGAGTACAGGTTGAAAAGGCATCGTGATAAATTCAGACTGGTGCCAAACGGTGGAGGTGTTAGCGTTCTTACTAATGAGTCATTAGATAGGGAAATGAAGGGAAAATATCACTTGCTAATTTTGGCTTATGCCCATGGAATCACTTCTGAAATTTCATCTGTGCCATTAACGATTGTAATTGAAGATGTGAACGACAATGAACCTAGATTTACTGAAGAAGTTTACGAATTTCTTTACGAGTTTACAGCTAGTCGACCGCTACGAGTGGGAAATGTAAAAGCCTGGGATCCAGATGGGACAGAGGTGACGTATTTTCTAGCTGAAAGAAGCAATGATGCTGTCATTGAACCTCAGACGGGATCAATCTTTATTACAAATCCTGAATTACGATCACTTGAAATATTGATCGGTGCTAGAGATAGAGGGGTTCCGTCGCGGAATACGTCTGTCCCAGCTCGTGCCAGGGTTACATTTTATAAGAAAGAGCATGGTGTTGTGAAACGACATGCTAAGCGAATCCCTCGTGGTTCGAGGACAATGAAACGACTTGAATTTAGTGAGTCTGATGGAGGAACTGAAGGAAAACTAATGTTCCAGCTAGAAAAAGAATCGGAAAGGGAGCGATTTAAGTTGAAGGACGAAAACCCTTGGATAACAGTTGAACCTAACGGAAATGTTCGAGTGAAGAAGAAATGGGATTACGAAGAACTAGGACCAGATAAAAACATTGACTTCTATATAACTATTACAAATAACGAAGGAGGTTAGTTTTTTTTCTTTATTTTGTTTTCTCCTTTTGACTGCGTTAGGTATGTTTAAAATAAATGGAATCCCTAAGGATAAAATATTACTAATATTATATAATATATAAAATTATTATTATTATATTATTATTATAAAAATGCGAGTAGTATTTGTTGGCATTTATGAAAAAGTAAAATGTGTTGGGTATTTGCTTTGCTATCCAAATGTCATTGACTTTCTCAAAACGGAAAACAAATTCTATGAAAATACCAACGTTACAGTCAGGCTTTTATAACCAAATATAATTTAATAAAGAAATATTCAGAAAATTAATAATGACAAGTTTAAACACGTTTTGTTGAATTTTAAGTTGCAATAAACTTCAATAATATTTTTTATAAATAGAGAAAATATGAAAAAAAAAATTTTTTTAGTACAAAACAGCTGGAAAAGCTGAATAAAGTTTAATTTTTTAGAAAAGAAATATAGTTTATTAAAGAAAGAAAATAGAGTAACATAGTAAATATTCTATCTTCTCTATCTAAGTTATCCCCTTAGTTCTTTCTTTACTAATCTTGATTTGTCCTTTGTCTCTTCACAGTCTTTAATATATCCTTAGTGACTCGAAGCTTTCTAATCGTCCTGAAAGTCGTTCTAATCGTGTGGTTTGAGTATTGTTAAAACTTACATTTAATTATTGCCACAATTATGTCCTTTGTTTGTTCACCATCTATAATATATCCTTAGTGGCTCGAAGATTTCTAATCTAGTTTGAATCGTGTTGAAAGTCTTTCTAATCGTGTGGTTTGGGTGTTATTAAGACTTATTTCTAATTATTGTCACAGTCATGTCCTTCTTTTGTTCACAGTCTGTAATATACCCCTAGTGGCTGGAAGGTTTCTAATATAGTTTATGTCGTCCTGAAAGTCGTTCTAATCGTGTGGTTGGGTATTGTTAAGACTTATTCCTAATTACTGCCACAATTATCCTTTGGTCTCAGTACTTTTTTCAATAAATAAAAGCTATCATTCTTTTCAGTTTTATTTTTACCAGCGCCATTATGGCTGATTTATTTTCATAACTACTTATATAATTTATCAAGAGGTAAGCTGGAGTAATATGATTTGTAAGGGCTAAAGAAGGTTTTTTTTTATCGGTGATTTTATCTTAACTTTCCTGAAACAGAAAAATGACAATTCTTAGCCTCTCGTGTGTAATAGTTACTGCCGTCTGTTACCCTACCGAAACCCCTGAATTCCGATTCTATCGATGCGTTCATTCGATTTTTTGTCGTCTAAGACTTTGGGTCGTCTGTTTGACTCTTTGCCACAATTCTGCTTTTTAAAACAATTAAAAACTTTAGCATAAAGAACGAGGGATTGCGGAGGGGACAACCCATTTCATATACGGAGTAATTTCTGTTCGTTTTAAGTTTTAATGTCGCTCCTTACTTTCAGTTAAAAAAACTAGTTTTTTTATGTAATCTACATGCTAAGTTCATACCAGGTTATTCAGATTGGTAGTGAAAAGGTAATACTATGTGCAGTCCTGAGCAGGCATCATCGCAAGAAATTGTTTTGTGGAGTGGGGGGGGGATTAGTTGAAGCAGTAAAAAAATACCAGTTTGCATAAATAAAATTGGACAATTGTGCGTGTGCATGATTGCGTGCGTCTATCCAGTATTTCCTTGATTACTTACCTGATCTTTGGTGCCAAGATGTTTGGTCTACCCTCAAATTCGTCTTATTTTATTGGAATGATCCCTAAGAGCCGCTTAACTTAGTGATCAGGGCTCGTTACCAAGGGAAGGTCTGAAATTTTAATTGAACGACGCCTCTTGTCTGTCCTTAGTTTTTACTTTGGGCAATAGTTGCCAATAGATGAATAATTATAAATTTATGAATGTTGCTATTTAACCTACCTATTCAGTTTATTCTCTTTTTTGTTAACTTCGTGCTACCCATGGCTAACGGGATTCGAAATGCTAGCCCCGTATATTCGTGATTGGACAGTAACTCTCTTAATATAAAAACACTTTATAATATCATAACTACACAAGATAAGAATTAACTGTAAAATTTTTGGTGACAGTCAAATCAGATGAACAGTTAACACCCATCAACGGTTTGAAGGATAAAAGTCCAGACTCTCGCAATTAATGCCATTCCAAGGATATTTTCAAGCCAACCGATCAAATTGTTTCAATATTTACTCTTTTTTGCAATTTCTTCGTAAACCCCTCGTGATTGTTTTTGTGACAAAGAAGTCATAACATTTATTCTTACGTAAACGTTTGTTCTTATGACAATGATAAAGGATTGTGAAGAAAAAGTGAAGAAAGACAGAAATGTAAAAAAAGCTTAGTCGAAAGCCGTCCGATTTAAGCCAATATCGCTTGTAGCTCATTCAAAGCTTCCGCTTTTATACATGTATATATTTGTTTATATACACATTTATATTATTTATATATTTATATACATGTATAATTTATCTTATTATTTTTTATATCCAAAAAATGAATGTTTGTAAATTGCACAACTTTTACAAAATGAATTTACAATGAAATAGTAAGTTTGAAACAAATATTATAACCCATTTTTATATCCAAAGAATATTGAATGAAATACACTTGTACTTTATACACTTATACAGTATATATTAAGATTCTCAAAAGATGGAAATACCTGTGAGGTGGATTTGCTCGTTGAAATTTTGTTCCATCCTCAGCAGCCTCAAAATTATACGAAACTCCGGACGAAATTCTGAACTATTGGCCGACCTTTAATGGTAACCTCCTTCTGGGATTTAGTAATACTTTGCTCCACCATTGAACTGGCTACGATTTCTGGCGTAATAACCCTTGAAATATCTACCATATAAGGTAGCTGCAGACTTGCGGAAATCCCTTCTAAGATCAAACCCATAGCGTCTCTTCTCGCGCTTCCAGATACTATGTCTTGCGCTTTTGAGGGTGCCTGCCTCCCTTGTTCTTAACGTTTGATCGAAGCCGTAAACAACAATGAACGTTTAGTTACGATTCCATGGAAGGCAACGAAAAGTGCATGTGCGTTAGCAAGTACGTACACATGAATTTATTCTGGTGGGTGGTTGAGACACTAAAAAGGACATTATAATGCATTTTAGGAATAAAAATCTATTGATTTCAAAGAGATCGATAGATGTTTGATGCTTCAGCCCCATCTCTATCGATGGGGCCGAAGCTTCAAGTAGACATCGAGTTCGAAACCCCTCTCACGTAGGTTGCTTTCCCTAATGGGTCGACTATATAATATGGTCACTGTGGTGGCTCCCAAACGCGTTTCTTAGACCCCTTTAGTTTCTTGACAAATTGTTGATTTCTTTGAACCAGGCTACAATTTTTTTTGTGCCAACTAATGCTCATAATGTTTAGTCATTAGTTTAGCTGTGAATCAAACGCACATTCACATACCATTATATATATATATATATATATATATATATATATATATATATATATATATATATATATATATATATATATATATATATATATATATATATAAGTAAGTAAGTAAGTACTTTTATTACCCGAAAATTCACTAGAATTACATCGGAGTACGAATGGAAAAAAAAAGAAAGAAAATCACACTACGAACATAACCATAAGTAAACACACACTATGTACACTAGCAAAACTACTGACACATGACAGCTAGCCACGGGTTCGTCCTTCCCTTAGCCTTTTCCAGGAAATTATCTACGACCCGGTTAATGCAAACTGTTGGATCGGACACTCCGTATTTGCGCATGATATACGAGTTCTTCGTCCACGGAGGAAGTCTCAGAAGGAACTTCGCGAATCAAAAAAACAGAACTCTTACTTTTGTACATTGGACGGAAGACAAATAATTCCATACAGTATATGTGGGAGGGCAATGGCATTATACAGCGACGCAAGAAATCTACGGCAGAATCGATGTCTGTTACCAATGATTGATCCGTAAGCAATCCGGATTTTCGCCTCTACGTGTCGTAAAAGCAACGTTCTTGTCGAGTAGAGGCTTCGACCGATTGGTAAACCAAGGTAGGTAATGCTCTCACATGGTTTAACAGCTGAATCACCAAAAGGAATTTCATTCTCATAATAACCCGCGTTGAAGAACAGTACGGCCGATTTAGACACATTAAATGATAAACCTATTTTATTATATTTTATTATATATACTGTTTCACCACCGAAAAAGTTTGGGAACCCATTCTAGTGTTATTTATGTGTGTTCTTTTTTCTCATCAATAGACCACACAAAGATGGAAGGACGACATAAATAAATTCTTTTTCCGTTTTGGGGCACGCTTGGATCGGAGAAGCGGATATAATAGATATTGATACCTATTCCTTCCGTCAATAATGACCCCTCCCTCATTTGCTACGTACAACTACCGGAAATTCCTACTAAGCTACTGGTTTTAATTAGCTATTTATTAGGGATTGATATTGCTGTCACTTTCCTTATTTATGTAATAATAATGGCTCTGTGTAAATACACCCTGATGTATATGCATATATAGGGTCGTTTAGGGGTTGCAAGAGGGGTAGTGTCCCCATTCCCCCTAATTTGGAGAAAAAAATCATATATATATATATATATATATATATATATATATATATATATATATATATATATATATATATATATATATATATATATATATATATCAAACAGTTCGTGCTAACGAACTGTTGTAAGGAGCGACCCGGCTCAATAGTAACCGAAGCTCTAAAAAATAGAATTTTGATGCCAATATTACATCAAAAGGATCGCATTTTAATACTAATTTTAAATATATACGTTTCACCAAGTTTAGAAATTTTTTTTTTATAGAAAATTATATTTTTTAGAAAATATTATTTTTAGAAAATAGGGGGAAACCCCTAAAAGTCAAACATTCTTAACGAAAATCACACCATCAGATTCAGTGTATCAGAGAACCTTATTGTAGAAGTTTCAAGCTCCTATCTACAAGAAAGTGGAAACGGATGCGTGTTTATTTGTTTATTTGTTTTTTGTTGTTGTTTTGTTTTACAGGGATGATCATATTGACTCAGTGGTCCTAGATTGTCGCAAGAGGGCTCATTCTAACGGTAATTAAAAGTTCTAGTGCCCTTTTAAGTGGCCAAAAAGTTGGAGGGCACCTAGGCCCCCTCCCACGCTCATTTTTCCCCAAAGTCTTGGCTTACTTTTGACTTAAGTCTCCTACCGGGCACTGCTCGGCGTAGAGAGTGACGTCTGCCTCCTCCATCCACTTCGGTCCATGGCGAGTATTTGCTCTTCGCCCTGTCTGATGTTTGCCATCGTCAAGAACTCGGACAGGCTGTCGGACCAACGTTTCTTCGGTCGACCGCGAGGTCGCTTCCAACCAACTTTGATAGGGTCGAAGTCATAGATCAACTTTGCGGGTAGATGTGGTGGCATACGAAGCAGATGCCCGAACCATCGTAAGATTCGCTCGGCTGCTTGAGTCGAAAACCAAGACTGCTCTGTGAGCTGCAGAAGCTTTTCATTGCTGACAAAGTCGGACCATCGTAGGCCCTCAATCCTCCTCAGGCTCTTTGCATGAAATACGTCTGTTTTCTTGAGGATTGCAGCTGATGCTTGCCATGTCTCAGCTCCGTAAAGCATCACAGAGCCGACTAGAGCGTTGAAGAGCCGCAGTTTCGTTTTGCGACTGATGTTTGGTTTTCGCCAGAGGTGACGATTCAGTCTACCCATGTCAGAAGACGCTTTAGATAATCTCGCCTGCAGCTCGGGGAGAAGTGAGCCATTTGAAGAAATTACGGAGCCCAGATAGGTGAAGTCATTAACAACCTCGATGCTAGTGGTGCTGTCCAGGCTAACTGGAGAGTTAACAGCAGGAGAAGACGGGTCTATGGCCATAATTTTAGTTTTATTCCAGTTTATATGCAGTCTTACTTTGGCAGCCTCTTCTCGCAGAATTCGGAGCGCTTCCAGCAGCTGCTCCATGGAGTCCGCCAGAATGGCCAAGTCATCGGTAAAATCAACATCTGCGATGGTATGATCTCCGAATTTGAGCCCAAAGCTGAGACGTGAAGTGGTTTTTGTCATAACGTAATCTATGATGACATTGAAGAGCTCTGGGGCCACTGCACATCCTTGGCGCACCCCTGTCGTGATTTGAAAGAACGGGCTGCGCCGACCATTTACTTGTACACAGCTCTCCGTCCCATGGTGCAGCGCCTTGAGAAGTCTGCAATATTTCTCGGGTAGGCCAGTCAACTCTAGAATCCGCCAAAGAGCTTTTCGATCGACTGAGTCAAATGCAGCACGGAAGTCAACGAAGTCACTGAAAGAAATACTTTCTTTCAGTGACTTTTTTCCCCTAAGTCACTGGATCAAAATTCTTAGATAGCCATTTTATTCACCATAGTCGAAAAAACCTAATAACTATGTCTTTGGGGAGGACTTACTCCCCGACAGTCCCCGTGGGAGGGGCTGGAAGTAACAAACTTTGATCGGTGTTTACATGTAGTAATGGTTATTGGGAAGTGTACAGACGTTTTCAGTGGGATGTTTTTGGTTTGCGGAGGGATAGAAGTTGAGGGGGTTACGTGGGAGGATCTTTCCATGGAGGAATTTGTCATGTGGGAAGAGAATTTCAATGAAGGGGGCGCAGGATTTTCTAGCATTATTTAAAAAAAAGAAAAAATAAATATGAATAGTTCTTTCAACTGAAAGTAAGGAGCAGCAGTAAAACTTAAAACGAACCGAAATTATTACGCATATGAGGGGTTCACCTCCTCGTAACACCTCGCTCTTTACTCTAAAGTATTTTTAGTAATTTCAACTATTTATTCTACGGCCTTTATGATTCAGGGGTCATTCTTAACGAATTGGGACAAAATTGAAGCTTTATGTAAGAGCGAGTTATTGACGAGGGGGTGAACCCCCTCATATACGTAATAAAAATATACGAATATCGAAGTTCGTTACGTAAGTTAATTCGTAACTTACTTATATTTTTTACTAATGAAAACATTCATAAAAAATTAAAAGTTCTAGTTGCCTTTTTAAGTGATCAAAAACATGGAAGGCAACTTGCCCTCCTCCCCGCTCCTTTTTTCCCAAAATCTTCCGATTAAAACTGTGAGAAAGTTATTTAGCCAAAATTAATAATATGCAAATTTTGTTTTAATTATTTATGTGCGGAGAGCCAAAATCAAAACATGCATTAATTCAAAAACGTTTAGAAATTAAACAAAAAAACAAGTTTTTTTTTTAACTGAAAGTAAGGAGCGACATTAAAATTGAAAACGAACAAAAATTACTCCGTATATGAAAGGGGCTTTTCCTCCTTAACACCCCACTTTTTACGCTAAAGTTTTTTACTGTTTTAAAAAGTAGAGTTAAGAGAAAGATTAACACTAATACCGGAAATACTGATAATACAATGAATATATATATATATATATATATATATATATATATATATATATATATATATATATATATATATATATATATATATATATATATATATATATATATATATATATATATATGTGTGTGTGTATGTGTGTGTACAAATAAAAATACAGAATTCCTTGCTGAGTTGCTACTGGAGTCACTGTAAAGACCAACAAAAAGAAACAATTATTCAAATAATCCACTATATTCTTTCAAACACCTCAACAACAAAAGAAGAAGAAAAATTAATGACAAATAATAGCTTAGGACTCATTAATAGGATACATTTTTGAAAATGGAGATTTGGGCTTCGATCTAGCCTGAAAGGCTCTCTTGAAAACTTTTATAAATTTATTTTCATTTTTTTTTTAAATTGCTTTTCCCAGAATTCTCTTTTCTCTCTACTACATTAACTTTTCTGTGGAGTAACATTAACTAACGTAACATAAGATTTTATGTTGTATTAGGCTCGAGTCTACGTTACACTTCCTACGCAACGGAGAAAATTTGCTCCCTAGGGCTACATAACGTACCGTAAAGTCTTAAGTTATGTCAGCACGAAAGGCTCTATGGCGTAGTAATAAAGCGCCAATACATATAATTTCTGCCAAGAAACGTGTATCTTTGTTATCTATAATTAATCTTTAGTTATATTACGAGAAGTGTAGATGTGTTGTTACTCTTAAAAATTCCTTTTAATACATCAATTGGTGAAGCGTCAGGACCACTCACGGCTGATGCTTGATGGATGATGGGTCTTTTACTGTTCGCACTTGCAATCCATCATTGAGTCTGCTTCTCGCTTGGCCGATCCGCCTGATTATTTTGTTTGACTGTCAAAGGTTTAAAGTTCGTCAGCTTTATTCGCATGTTGGGGCCGAACTTGATGAATCTATGTTGAGACATCTGGTTAAACATGATTTCTTTCTCTAATGTCTGTTTATCATAATGCTAATTTCTTGTTTAATCTACTCGTTATTCGAGTCAAAGATAGGCCAAAGCAGGGGTGTCAATTGGGAGATGTTTACCCCATTTAGATTTTGGGAAATACCTTTTTCAGATATTTTCACTGAAAAATGCCATATTTTGATATTTTCATTGGAAAAACTATAAAAAATAACACACCGCCACCACTAGAGCTTTAAGACCCCCTCCTCCTACGTTTTCTTTCTATGCATTCAATAAAAAAAACGAGCTTTTTCAACTGAAAGTACATTGCAACATTAAAACTTAAAACAAACAGAAATTATTTTGTAAATCAAGGGGGTTGCCCCCTCCTCAACACCTCACTCTTTACGCGAAAATTCTTTAGTACTTCAAAAAAAGAAAACGTCTTATTGCTCTAATTAAACGGCTCTTGTGTTAAAGAATGGGCAACCCCTTCATATACGTAATAATTTCTGTTCGTTTTAAGCTTTAATGCTGCTCCTTACTTTCAGTTGAAAAAACGTGTTTTTTTTTATTTTTGTTCGCTTTTTAAATGATGCCAGGAATTCTGGCCCCACCTCCAAGGAGAAATCCCCCTCCCCACGGAGATATCCTCTAGACAATTCAATCCCGGTGAAAATTTACTTCGGACAACAACTCTTAACAACTCCACGCGCAAAAATGAGACGGAAAAGAAATTCTAGCAAATTCCAAGTTACAAACTGTGGTTGAAAAGTACAAGAGAGTTTGTGGTCGTAAAACGTATAAAAGTAAAATCAATAGTTGGGAATCATTTTAAGCACTTTATTAGAAGGTAAACCAAATCGTCCTTGATATCAAGACCAGTGAGAAGTTCTCAAGGGTTGAGATTGAAATAGTATTATTACTGCTTCGCAGTACAATTCTAAAATGTTACTATTAACAATTGGCACTGCACAGAACAATTGGCACTGAGTACAATTTGTGTGCACAGTTGCAATGCTCGCTTTGGTGTGCACTGAAATATGATACGCACGAAGTGACTATTTATTATATTACGTGGTACGATGTTCTAGGAGACTAATAAATTTATGTGTGATTCGAAATTTTCACACGGCCTCATGAAGGAAATGTGGTTCTAATTTCTGTTTTGTTCAGTTTTTTTTAGGGTGAATATTAGATAGTACCAGGGTTGCCACCTTTAGCACTAAAGTGCGATTTTAGCACTACTTTATTATGTGTAGCACCGTAATACGTGCTCTGTGCATAAAAACTGAAATAAGTAATTTTTCAACAAGTCTGCTACTGTAGCTTCCACCTAAAGGACAAAATACTTATATCATTGGATTTATTAGTCTCAGGTCTGTTTATTCACCGAGCCGGAAAGAATGTATTACACTTATTCCTAGGGAAAGATCTGAACTTGCTTATAAAATCGAAAAATTTTCTCTATAAAATAATTTTGGACAATTTTTTTTTATTTTCTTGAAAATAATTGAATTAATTTAAATTTTTCAGATTCTTTTTTATTTTCTACCTATTCTTTTATCTAAAAGCCCCAATGCACCAAATTTCGAAACATTTAATTCGTCAGGTGAATAGAACTGAATCTCAGCTAAGGAGTAACATTAAAGTTGTCGTATTTTGTTGATAAATAATTTCTTCAAACACGCTGCCTTTAAATTTCCCAATAAAACGAAATGAAAATATAGAAAATCACTAATAATAATAAAAGTCCAAATATTTCGGCTTCGCGCCTAAAAGCCTTTATCAACGGAAGAAAAGAAAAAACAAGCTGAGCTAAATTAAATAAGACATATAAAGAAAAGGAATAATACACGATAAAAACACATCTTAATAATGTTCAATGTAGTAATGTTCACCATGCAGTAGTAACAATTTAGCACTAATAATTATTATAGTGGACATTATTAAGATGTGAGTTTTTATCGGCTGTGTTTTTCTTTCTTTCCTTGTCTTTATTATTTTTTTTAAATTTAGTTTAGTTTTGCTTTTCGTCTGCTGGTTAAGGCTTTCAGACGTGAAGCCGA
This sequence comes from Artemia franciscana, assembly GCF_032884065.1. Taxonomy (NCBI): domain Eukaryota; kingdom Metazoa; phylum Arthropoda; class Branchiopoda; order Anostraca; family Artemiidae; genus Artemia; species Artemia franciscana. The sequence goes on from NC_088873.1 coordinate 44,375,907, forward strand.
AATATCTGGGCCTTAATTATTATTAATGAAAAATGCTTTTTTTTGTTACTTACCACTGTCTTGTTTGAGATATTTCACCTGTTTGTGTTCGTCTTTTGTTGATAAATTAAAACCGAAGGAGAGTATGGAAATGATATACCGAAACCTGTATAATTAAAGTAATAACAAAAATTATTTTTGTCTTCTTTTATCCCCACAAAAGACTTTATGAGTCTGCCGCCCTAGAGGCTTCGCTGGTAGTCCAACATAAAAAGACTTATTTAAGTCATGGTTATTGCAAGTCGAATAGAAAATATTCGTCCGCGAAAAAAAATTCTCCGATTACTTTAGTTTATGCTTTTCTTTATTTTTATCTTTCGTTTCCTTATTTCCTTATCTTTATATGTTTTGTTTAATTTAGTTTAGTTTCCCTTTTTGTTTCTCTGATCAAGGCTTTCAGACGTGAAGTCAGATATGAGATATTTTACCTGTTTTTCTGTATTTTCATTTCGTTTTCTTCGTCTTTTGTTGATAAACTAAACCGTAGGAACCAAAAAATAATATACCGAAACCTGTAAAATTAAAGTAATAACAAAAAATTGGATGGAAAAGGGAATGCTAGAAGAACTGAGGGGGTCGAATCGAACTGGGAACATAAACCTTAAAAAGTTGTTTTAGATTTTTTTTCAATCAATTCCTTAAAATAATTACAGGGAACATGTTTTAATTTTATAAAGCTGAAATTTTAAAACCTTTGCATTGAGCATTATATTAATCATAGTTGATTACAAGCTCATGATCCTATCTTCAGTACTGTCGACCCGTCATTTTCTGAATTCCGCTTTTTCATTCAGGCTTTAGGGTAGTTGTAAAAAGCTTTAGGCTTCGATAGTACCGGTCATGTTGTATAATACCAGAAACCCGCGCGGTTTGGCTTCACTTATAATCTCCATATTTGAAATGCATTGTGGTAATTTTTGTCTAAATCCCAGGTTTAGAGAGAAGTGATCGACATTTGAATGAGGGCGGGAAATTTATAGCTGTGTTTTGTTTGTTTGTACATGGGGGGACCAGTGACAGCTGATCCGTTTCAAGTGGAAGGATCAGAAGAAAAATAAACAGGGATTTTCAGTGTCTTGTTTGGAAATTACCAGTCTGGGAGACATTGATCTTCAGTCTGTTGAGATATACGAGACCATTTGGTTTATATCATTCTCTGTTTATTTGGGGTCTAGTAAGGAAAAAATGATGTGTGATCATCCATATGATTGGATGAATATTCTTTGCTTCGCAAAAACTACGATCAATAGCACCCTACTAAATATAACTAAAATATTTTCAAAAAAAGCGAATTTGGAAAAAAATGTAGCCACGATCCCCTTTTAGGAGTCGGGGATAGGGTATTTATCGGAATCGGGTATTTTTCTTCGGGTATAGGGGAGGTTAATTATGGAAGATTTTTCAAAATTGGGCTGCATATTGCTGTACGATTTTTAATATTTCATAGTGAAGAGGGACTAATAATTTCGTAAATCTCTCAGCAGTTTAGGCACTGAAAAAGAAAAGGTGAAGTTCCCGTTTTGTATAATTTTGAACAAATTATAGATAACAAAAGTCTACATAATTGAAATTTCTATTATTGCTTTAGATCAGTGGCTCCCAACTAATTTTGGGCTACGCCTCATCTAGGCATTTCTAAAATCCTGATGCCCCCTCATGATGTTTAAATTTTTTTATTCATAATTTTACGCCTATTCACCTGAAGGAGGCTTAAAAGGCCATTAACTTGGTATCTTTTTTTGGATTGTCCTCTAGGCATATTTGATGCTAATAAGATAGGCTACTCTCTAAATATAACACCTTTTATACAATGTATAACTTCATTGCAATACTTTCACTATCTATTTTGCTCTTTAAATGCATTTTGAATGTGACGTCATTCTTGAATTTTTTATTTATTTTTTTTTTAAATTAAGAGTTTAAAGTATAATCAGCCGAAGGATGCATATCCTGCCCATAACCCCCCAAAATATTGCCCGACCCACCGGTGGGACCAACACTCCACTTTGGGATTAAGTAGTATTAGACAAATAGTTAAAAGTACCAAGGACATCAGTTGAGTAAGAATCGTCAGCGATTGGAAAATCCCTCGCTGCGATTGAGAGCAAAGTGTTGAGGAGGGGACAACCCCCTCATATACTTAATAATTTCGGTTTGTTTTAAGTTTTAATGTTGCTCCTTATTTTCAGTTGAAAATACTTGTTTTTAATTTATTTTCTTATTATTTTTTAAATGATGCTAGCAAATCTGGCTCTGCCTTCATGGTTAAATATCCCTTCCTTACGGAATGTAAATTTATACCGGACAATTACCCTTAACATCTCCACGCGTAAAATTGAGTTGGCAAAGAGAAAGTAAGACAAATGAAAATAGTTTCGTATAGGAATTCTGGCAACTCCCCCCAGTGTGAAATTTCTCCTGAAAAGTTCACCCCCGGAAACTCCCCTCCCCATTGAAAATTATCCCCGTAGAAAATACCTCAAGCAGAAAATTTACCTCCCCCCTCATCAAAAAATGTATGCATACTTCCCAATAACAAATACAATACGTAAACAGTGGGTAAATTTTATAACTTACTAGCTGTTGGGGTGGCGCTTCGCGCCACCCCAACACCTAGTTGGTGGGGCGCTTCGCGCCCCCCCAACACCTAGTTGGTGGGGCGCTTCGCGCCCCCCCAAGCCCCCCAGCGCGCGTAAGTCGTTACGCGCCATAATAGTTACGCGCCATTGTAGTTGTGTCCCTATGTCCCACCTGTGAATATAGATAGATATATATATATATATATATATATATATATATATATATATATATATATATATATATATATATATATATATATATATATATATATATATATATATATATATATATATATATATATATATATATATATATATATATATATATATATATATATATATATATATATATATATATATATATATATATATATATGGTTTTAACTACGTAAAACTTGCGAATATACAACATTCTTTGCTGTCCCATTGTCTTTGCATATAAATAGATTGTCAGGTTTACCGACTCTTGAACATGCAACATATAATGGTCCATGGGAAAACAATCTGTATTCAGATCTATACCTCATGATTCTAATGATTGCCCTTGAGCTTTGTTGATGGTGATTGCTAATCGACCATTCCCTGTCCCGGTGTCCCGGTCGTCATTTATATCCCCCTGTTTCCCCCGGTGTCCCCGTTGTAGTTGTGTCCCTGTGTCCCGGTCGTCATTTATATTCCCTGTGTCCCGGTCGTCATTTGTATCCCGGTGTCCCGGTCTGTATATACATTCGTTTTTTAGTTTTGTTTTTCTCCTTTATTTTTTTCCTTTTTTTTTTCTTTTTTAGTTTATTTAGATTTTTAGATTTTTTAGTTTTTTTATTAGTTTTTAGTTTTTTTTTCTTTTTTTTTTGTAGTTTTTACCTTCTTTTTAGTTTTGTTAGTTTTTTTTTTTACTTATGTCCTGGTCGTCATTTATACTCCCTGTGTCCCGGTGCTTTGTTGATTGCTAATCGAACATTCCTTTTGTCCTGGTCGCTTTCTCTTTGAGTGTCGTCATTTATTTTTTTCTTTTTTAGTTCTTTTAGTTTTTACCTTTTTTAGTTTTTTTTAGTTTTTTAGGTGAAATTTTTTTTTAGTTTTTTCCTTTTTTTCTTTTTAGTTTTTTATTGGTTTTTACCTTTATTTTAGCTTATTTTTCAGTTTTTCCTTTTTTTTAGTTTTTTTTTATTTTTTATTTTTTTTAGTTTTTTACCTTTTTTTAGTTTTTTTAGTTTTTTTAGTTTTTTAGCTTTTTTACTTTTTTTATTAGTTTTTAGTTTTTTTTGTAGTTTTTGCCTTTTTTTAGTTTTTTCAGTTTTTTTTTTAGTTTTTTATTGGTTTTTACCTTTATTTTAGCTTATTTTTCAGTTTTTTCCTTTTTTTTAGTTTTTTTTTAGTTTTTAGTTTTTTTAGCTTTTTACCTTTTTTTAGTTTTTTTAGTTTTTTTAGTTTTTTAGCTTTTTTATTTTTTTTTATTAGTTTTTAGTTTTTTTTGTAGTTTTTGCCTTTTTTTAGTTTTTTTTAGTTTTTTAGCTTTTTTTATTAGTTTTTAGTTTTTTTTGTAGTTTTTGCCTTTTTTTAGTTTTTTTCTTTTTAGTTTTTTTGTAGTTTTTACCTTCTTTTTAGTTTTGTTAGTTTTTTTTTTTTACTTATGTCCTGGTCGTCATTTATACTCCCTGTGTCCCGGTGCTTTGTTGATTCCTAATCGAACATTCCTTTTGTCCTGGTCGCTTTCTCTTTGAGTGTCGTCATTTATTTTTTTCTTTTTTAGTTCTTTTAGTTTTTACCTTTTTTAGTTTTTTTTTAGTTTTTTAGATGAAAATTTTTTTTAGTTTTTTCTTTTTTTCTTTTTAGTTTTTTATTGGTTTTTACCTTTATTTTAGCTTATTTTTCAGTTTTTTCCTTTTTTTTAGTTTTTTTTATTTTTTATTTTTTTTAGTTTTTTACCTTTTTTTAGTTTTTTTTAGTTTTTTTAGTTTTTTAGCTTTTTTACTTTTTTTATTAGTTTTTAGTTTTTTTTTGTAGTTTTTGCCTTTTTTTAGTTTTTTCAGTTTTTTTTTTTAGTTTTTTATTGGTTTTTACCTTTATTTTAGCTTATTTTTCAGTTTTTTCCTTTTTTTTAGTTTTTTTTAGTTTTTAGTTTTTTTAGTTTTTTACCTTTTTTTAGTTTTTTTAGTTTTTTTAGTTTTTTAGCTTTTTTATTTTTTTTATTAGTTTTTAGTTTTTTTTGTAGTTTTTGCCTTTTTTTAGTTTTTTTTAGTTTTTTAGCTTTGTTTGTAGTTTTTGCCTTTTTTTAGTTTTTTTAGTTTTTTAGCTTTTTTATTTTTTTTATTAGTTTTTAGTTTTTTTTGTAGTTTTTGCCTTTTTTTAGTTTTTTCAGTTTTCAGTTTTGTCACCTGATCCAGTTTTTTCAGGTGACGTCACCTGATCCATCCACAGATCCACACACAGACAACTTATTTTTATATATATAAGATAGACCTTTCTGAGGGGCTGTGGGGGGTCTTGTTATCTCCAAAGGCGTAGTTAATGGACCTTTCAACCATGTAGAACGAAATGGCTATCTCAAAATTTTAATCAAATGATTTTTGGAAAGGGGGGTGTGGGAGGAGGCCTATTTGCCCTCCACGTGTTTTGGTCACTCAAAAAGGGCGCTATAAATTTTTAATTTTCGTTCGAATGAGCTCTGTTCCTGTATTGTGGGACTATTGGGTCGATACGATCATCCCCTGGAAAAAAAACAACAACAACAAAAAAAACAAAAACAAAAGCGAACAAACACGGAACCGTGACCTTTCTTCTGTAAAAAAAATGCAAAATTCCACAAAAATGCAAATAAGAGCTCTGCAAAATAAACCTCTAGAATTGGATTTTCCGATACACTGAATGTGGTAGTGTGATTTGCATTCAGATTCTTTCACTTTTAGGGGGTATTTCTAACCTTCTTTCGGAAATCAGGTAGATTTTCTCAGGCTCGTAGCCTTTTATGGGTTTTACTAGAATGAATGTGGTAGTGTGATTTGCATTCAGATTCTTTCACTTTTAGGGGGTATTTCTAACCTTCTTTCGGAAATCAGGTAGATTTTCTCAGGCTCGTAGCCTTTTATGGGTTTTACTAGAATGAATGAATTTGATATATTAGGAATCAACATAATAAGCTGATTCTTTTAATATATCTATTGGTATCAAAACTTCGGTTTTTAGAGTTTCGGTCACTATTGAACTGCATCGCGAACTGCATCGCGAATTTTTCCTCGCGAAGGTATTATACAGTATTTGTATGACGTTTATCTCGGTGATAGGAGATGATATAGTCAACTCGCGTGTAATACTTTGATCGACGTTTGGTTAGCACTTGTTTTTTTGCGAAAAATTATCTCCTTTCCAAAGAATCTGTGGAATGCTAATTAGTTACTTTACCCTTTAAATTCTTTAAAAAATTTAAAGCTTTTATACGGATTTAAACACTCAGAGGAATGCTGAATTCAAGCGTTGGGTTATTTCTCCGCAATTAAGACGAGGGCAGCAACGCCCATCCTATCACTTAAATTTGTTTCGCTAGATAATATATTGTACGTTTGTGATTAAGCGTGTTGTTTTGAGTAGATGAAATATAGCTGGTTCATTGTTTATTGCTGATCTTACAAGGTCTACTGAACAATAGATTGAAGAATATTCTCCTCATTACCTAATCAGGGGACTGAGCTTTGCTCGGTATAAAGAAATATATTTTTTTTAATCTCTTTCCCAAAACAACTTTAGTTTTGTTTTATTTTGCAAACCTTTTTGCATATTTATGCAGACACATTATTCTGTACCAGGGACAGCCAAATTAAATTGTGACGCGCTTTTTAAAATATTTAAGTCAGATACTCATTTTCAGCCAAATTTATTATAACTTTTTCAAGCATATGTGATGTCATTCATATGAGAGGTGTTGTTCAAAAGTTGGAGTGCTAATTGAATTTTCCGAAAGTCGTGACCGGTACTTGTCAATTATATCGACCATACTTAAGAAGTGAAAATATTACTACTACTACTACTACTACTACTACTACTAATAATAAGTCACTGCAGTACCAAGCCGCCTGAGCCCAACACAGCTACGCACGCACCTTCTCCAACCGAATCTGTTCAAGGTCTCCCTCTTTACACCTTCCCAGGAAGTTCCCATTTCTTTTAAATCTTTATTTATGGAATCCTCCCACCCCAGACGAGGACGACCTGCTTTCCGTGTAGCCCCAGTTGGTTGGCCAAAAAGGACAATCTTCGGCTATCTGTCATCCTTCATCTGCAGAAAGTGGCCTAGCCATCTCATCCTTTCTTTCATTATAGCCCTGGAAAGTGGAATTGAATCACATTTTTCGTACAACCTACTGTTTGGAATACGGTCAGTCAGCCGGGTACCAAGAACAATCCGTTAGCAATTTCTCTGGAAAACATCTAGTAAATTTTCGTCCGCTTTTCGGAGCGTCCATGCTTCAGAGCCATATTTGACAACTGTCATCACTGTTGCTTCCAATATTCTAATCTTGGTTTGCAGACTTATGTTCCTATCTTCCAAACCTTTTTTAACTGTGAAAAAAACACCCTGAGCCTTAGCTATTCTACTTTTAACATATTCACTGCTCCCACCGTCTTTACTAACAATACTACCAAGGTAATACTACCAAGAAGTGAAGGTATATTAATCATAATGAAATATACCAAAATATGATGAAAATATAATACTCTAGAGAAGAAATTATGTGGGAGTAAATACCAGCAAATGTGATTAGATATGTCATTTCTACGCTCTTTTTTTTGCTGATGAACATGAAACTAATTGCTTAAAGTCAAAAGAATTGTCTGGGGCTTAAATCTTTGAGAGACAGTGAGGTTGGGAGGGAGGTTCTAGGAAAATTGTGAACAAAGGGGTCAACCTCAAACAAGTTGCTATACAAATGATTATTCACTATCCGACTAAAAACATTTACTGATTCCAAATCCGAAAAGTTTGCCGCTCTAGCTCTTTCACAAATTTGAGTGATAATTTTAATTTTTTAAGGTCAAACTAGAAAAATACCTGAAAATTTTAAAATTAGTTTGCTGGTAAACGTTTGATGTTGATGCTGGTAAAGGTTTGTGATAGACATAGAGATAGATTTGAGTTACAAGAATTAACAAAAAATCCGAGTTTCTGAAAATTTTAATGGAGATTTTTTTCACAAGTCATGCCGAAGTTCTTACACAAATGCAAGGACCAATGACCAGCACTTGTAATTCTTAGTCAAGCAGAATGAGTCCCGGAGGGGGAGTTCAAATCGGCTGATAGAACAATTTCATTTCAAAACCGATTGTTATTTTGTTTGAGCAGACTGGTTTTTTGAGAAGACTCACAAGAACGAAAGCAGCTTTTGCATCCGCACAACAGAGTTCGGTGAGACATTGGTGGGACTTTGTTAAAAGCGAAGCAATCACTGGCCTGAGAAAGTTCATGGTCGAATTCTAGCAGCGAATTTGGATGTGCATGCAGCAGATGTTGTATACCATAAAACATGTTGCTGCAACATGTTACAGCAATTGCCAATGCAATTTGGCGCGAAGTTGAAGGTACTGGACTTCACCCGGACCCAGTCTTGGTCGTTACCAAGACGCTAGGCTGCAAATGTTATGCCATAGGTCAAGTTTAATATGCACCATCGGGTTGAACCTCTCCCCCAACCTCGCTATCTCAAAACGCTTTAAGCCCCAAACAATTCTTTTGACTTTAAACATTTAATTTCATGTTCATCAACAATGTTGTGTTCATCAACACACTTTTTTTGGTCGGGTAGTGAAAGAATCTTTTGTATAGCAATTTATTTGAGGTTGACCCCTTTTTTTCACATTTTCACTTTTTCTTTTAGCTTTAAGCCCCCAAACAATTATTTTGACTCTAAACATTTAGTTTCATATTCATCAGCAAAATAAAAGAAAGAAAAAAATCGAGCGTAGAAATGACATATCTAATCACATTTGCGCGTATTTACTCAATCAACATTTTTTGCCTCAGCCTCCAAAAACTTAAATTTGTGAAAGAGCTAGAGCGGTAAACTTGTCGGATTTGGAATCAGCATATGTTTTTGGGTTGGGTAATGAAAGAATCATTTGTATAGCAATTTGTTCGAGGTTGACCCCTTTTTTTTCACAATTTTCCTAATTCGCTGTTTTTCTCTTGTGAATGAAACCATGTAATCAGATAACTGTGGTTTATAAGTTTTATTGTGTGTAACCACACCTTTACTGAATCTACCGGAAGAGCAGGTCATGTGTAAAGTGGTTCCGGGTGGCTGCCTACAGGGTGTATAGCTACTATGGGCTAGTCTTTGTATTTTTAAAGTGTGTCCCAGTCCAAAAAAAAGGTGTAGGCCTACTCCAGAAGAATACCAAAGAGAGTTGATTAGCACTGCTATTAGTAGGCCTATAGTTTGTCCGCTATTGTCCATAGCTTTTGTAAACTTCCGTAATCAAATTACACATGAAAGTCAGGGGCCAAATTGTCCATTATTAGTCTTAATTTGAGTGGGTACCCACTTCCCACCATCTGGTGCTTTTCTTGGAACTTTACGTGTGCTGCTACGTTGTGGCACTCTTTTCACAGTTCCGCCACGCTTGGTACAGTTCCACCACGCTCGGTACAGTTCCGTCACGCTTAGCACACTTCTGCCATGCTTGGCATGCGCCACCTGGTGCACATGATGTCTCAAAGTGCGCTTCCTCTCGGTCTAATTCTGCCTGAAATTTATATCTCTTATAATCCCTGCGCAGAGGGCAGTGTAGTCTCCTTTATAGCATCAGTTTGATGCCCCATACCCCAGAAAACTCTGAATAATTGTGGTATTAGGACACACTTCTTAGTATTTTCATCCACATTTCACCTAAGGCTGAGACCTGTGTACACCTGTGACAGGCTTGTGCGCAGGAATTTGTTTCGGGGGGGGGTATTCCTTCAAATCCCTTATTCTGTGAGAGGTTTCAGAAAATTGTGGGGGGAATCATGAGATTTCGGGGGGGGGGGGCTGGAGGCCCCTCTGCGTCCGTGCCTGACCTGTAATGATGGCAATTTTCCACAAGACTGTTTGGATCTCGGTATGGAAATTAAAATTCGTATGTCAGATGCAGTCTTAAGTTATCCTTGTTCTTTTTTACGTGGGGCTCTCAACTTTCAAAAAGTCGTGTACACTGTGCGGCCCGTCCTATGCGTGGTGTGAGTAGGCGTAGTAGAAATATGCCCAGTCATGGTGCAGAATATAATATGTGTGGGAAACATGCTCGGATATGTGCACCAGATGGTGGAGGCTGGAGAGCCTTCTCTATCTTTTAATGTTTCTTACCTTTTTAATGAAAGCAAATTTGAACTCTTTGTAATTGAAGGATTTATAAATACAATATTTTCACTTGATAGCCAAAGCATTTTAATGAAATGAAGCTTAAGCGTCATAGTCTGACCAAATTTTTTAAAACTCTTTTTGGGCCTAAAAAATTCGTTTTGTTTCGTCTGTCAAAATATTGTCTGTAGACCATAATATTCCCGTATTCCCCTGTCCCTATTTCAAATTATGTTTTCGACAAGCTGTGAGATCCTTTTCTAATGGTCTTTGGAAGATCTCATTACCAAACGGTACATTTGAACTTTTCCTCAGTTGTCGTTGCTTTTACGTGTATCTCCTATGGATTCTCCAAGGAGGATTGATGGTCGATAGAGAGACCTATTGATTTTCCCCTACTTCCAACTGTCTACTGTTTGTGAAGCGTTCCTCATTTGCAAGAAGGCGATATAGCTGTTTGAACAGAAAAGTTGGATAGAGTGAATTGGGGCTTTCTATTCAGTATTAAAGAGAAAAAGGGATTTATGGCCTATAACTTCGTGTTGAAAGCGTCATCTTGTTCCTTGATTTATTTTTGTGATGTATTTTCCTATTAGCGAATCACATTATTCGAAAACTACTATTATTGCTAATCTTATTGAAGCATCAAGATGTCTGAGTCTCCTGAGGACACAAGTCTGCTTAACTACTGCTGCAACCGCACTATATACCCTTGGGATTCTTATCTGTATGATAATATTAAGATTAATTAAGATTGAATATTGAGATATAAAAAAACAAACAACAAAGAAACAACAAAACACTTAACCCTTCTTAAGCCTGCGCTTCTTCGGATTATATCAACCAGGGCCGTATCCAGGATTTCCCTTTTTTTTGTGGGGGGGGGGGGGAGGCTATACAAGGATTTTTTCGGGGTGTTATTCAAAGAAAAACTCAAAAGCGCAAAAAAATGTTTTGTATCCATTTTGTTACGTTTTTACGAGCCAGAAAAAACACTTTTGGGGGGTTCAAACCCCCTAGACCCCCCTCTTGGATACGGCCTTGATATCAAACCTACATGAATGATGTAATTAAATAGGAAAAAAATAAAAAAGAGAACAGAAGATAAGAAAGAAAGACAAAATTGTGTGGCTTATCCGGCTCTCGGTCGCAACCACCCTTCCTACCAACGATTCATTCCGATTACCAACAACAACCCATGCATGCATTCAACGAAAAAGCTACTAATAAAAAATAAAATTACATATATTTCGTGGGAAAGTTTGAGAGAGGTGGGAAGTAAAATTTATATTTTTCCACTATTTTCTTCTTTTTTTTTTTTTTTTTTTTTTTTTTTTTTTTTTTTCTTTTTTTTACTGTCTAGACTAGATTTAAAAAAAACTTAAAACGAGCAAAAGTAATAAAGTTTTTTTTTGTGATTTAAATAAAGAGTGAAGTTGAAGCTTAAAAGAACAAACAATCTTGCTTCACGGTTTAAGCTCCATTTGCATACAAAAGTAGCTCAAATAAACTGGTTGATAATGTTCTCGTACGCTTCGAAAAAATAGTATTTTTGAATTTGAAAACTAGTGCTTCACTGACTACCAATCAAAAAAAAAAAAAAAAAAAAAATTCCCTCTGAACCCATCTTAGGGCTATTCATTTTTGCCTGTAAATCCCCGTTTTCCCAGAGTTTTCTTTTGGCTATTCAGAAATAATGAAGTTTTTTGGGCAATACATTTTCGTCATTGTTGCTTTGCCTACTATATAAGTCCATTGCCCTGTTTGGGGACCATAGGTGCACAACATTGGCAACGTTAGTAACAATCTTGAGGCTGATCAAAAATGGGTAACAAAATTCATGCTGTGCCTCAAAAATGATACGTATGCAACTGCAACTGCAAAGTTGAAAATACCAATGCTGAGAGAATGGAGATTCCATCTCATATGCAAATTTTGATAGTCGCTCATCGTTAGTGAAAACACAGTGTATTGTTGCCTCTACTTATTGCCTCCCCCCCGCCCAAACCAATACTCGACGCTCCAACTTGTTCGAGCCAATAAGATGAAGAACAAATTGAATCAGCAATTCTTTTATTCCGTTTTATACAACTGTCATTAATCATGCTTAGTTTTTTTTTCTTTTCCTTTTCTTTTCCTGTGTTGTAAGGGATAGCATAGTTTATTTGAGTACTTATAGTTTATTATTATAGTTATATTATAGTTTATTGAGTACCAATACTATGAAAGCTGTTTTAGTAGATTAATCTTACATCAAATTGAACTGAGGAAAAAGTAATACTGTTCAGTTAAAGTAACCTTTCGTTTGTAAAATTCTAACTAACATTCCCAAAGATAACAACACTTTCAAAAGGAAGCTGCATCTTCTTAAGCTGCTTCACATGATTTTAGCTGAATTTGTAATGATTTTTCACCCACGTTCCTTTTTTTTCAATTTGGCGCCCGCTACTGCTTAAGTACAAAAGGATAGTTGTTATATTAAAAATTAAATTGCCGGCTTTTGTCTAATCATTTAAGATAAATAAAGTTGGTACTGGATAACCACAGTGATGATAGTAGTCAAATATGGCTCTGAAGCATGGGCGCTCCGAGAAGCAGACGAAAATTTACTAGATGTTTTCCAGAGAAAATGCCTACGGTTTATTCTGGGTACCCTGCTAACTGACCGTATTTCAAACAGTAGGTTGTACGAAAAATATAGTTCAATCCCGCTTTCTAGGGCTATAATGAAATAAAGGTTGAGATGGCTAGGCCACGTTCTGAGGATGAAGGATGATAGATTACCGAAGATTGTCCTCTTTGGCCAACCGTCTGGGGCTACATGGAAAGCAGGTCGTCCTCGTCTAGGTTGGGAGGATGTCATAAATAAAGATTTAAAGGATATGGGAACTTCCTGGGAGGGTGTAAAGAGGGAGGTCTTGAATAGATTAGGTTGGAGGAGGAGCGTGCGTAGTTGTGTTGGCCTCAGGTGACTTGGCACTGCATTGAGTTATTAGTAGGCTAGTAGTAGTAGTAGTACATGTAGGATGTAGCCCCGACCTAATGTTCTTGTAGAGCCTGTTTAGTGGACGCTCAATCCTAATTAAATATACCTAAATAAGATACAAATATAATACTTTAGAAACAAATTTGGGCTATATATTAGGAAGCTGCTCCTTCTTAAGCTGATTAACATGATTTTAGCTGAGATGTAATGATTTTTCACCCACGTTTCTTTTTTTTCAATTTGGTGCCTGCTACTGCATAAGTACAAAAGGATAGTTGTTATATTAAAAATTGAATTGCCGGCTTTTATCTAATCATTTAAGATATATAAAGTAGGTACTTGTATGATATAGCCCCGACCTAATATTCTTCATCTAAGTAGAACCTGTTTAGCGGACAATCAATCCTAATTAAATATACCTAAGTTTGATACAAATATGATACTTTACAAAGAAATTTGGGCTATGTATTTGCATATTACGGGGGGGAGGGGGTAAATTATAGCAGGTCTGGATGCCTAATGTGTTCTGCATGTTATGAAGTAAGAATTGTTTTCTAACTTCACACTGTCCAAATACTATGCCCCCCCCAAAAAAAGGTGCAAATATATAGCCCAAATTTATTTATTTCCCATCTATTCTGTCACGTCTCTTTGTCTTGTCTCTCGCTAATCTGAAAAAACTAACAAAAAAATCGGTTCTACAATGCGTCAATGGATGAACAACTTGAGTGGTCGGGACTATATCATACAAGTACCATAAGGTTTCCATTGAACCAACTTCAACAGTCAGGTTCCATTTTCACTGTACTTGGAGTTTTAAGGCTAGTTAAAAAGGTGAACGAAAGATAATATTTCTGCTGTGTGTCGCGTTTTTGTAACAGATGTTAGAAATTAGCTATATTTTGAATTAATATATTGTTAGAATTAACTATATTTTGATTTAGCGTATAAAAGCTATTTTTCTCCATTTATTGACGCATGCATAGTCAGGGGTAGATGCACAATTTTTTGAGAGGGGGCACCGATTAAAACTTGGCTTCCCCATTGGCATTTATCGCTCTTCAGCCCCTGTAATTAGTGCAAATTTTGACCCTCTAGTGGTGCACGTTCCTCTAAAATCTCTCCCTTGATTCAAAAAATGTTACCTGACCATGTTCGTAATATTGATGTAGTTACGAAACCAATGTACTGAATTTTTGCCCAATAGAAGACAGTTTATTTAGTTGATACTGCTCTGGTCAAATGAGCTTATTTTCTTAACGGGTCATGTTTTTTTCTGTTTGAACTTTGTTAGCTATTTAAGCTGTTTCTGCTAAAACGGTTTCCAATTTGTTGATTTTATCTTGGAAATGCGACTCATATTTATCGGTTTTCTTTTCGACTTTTGGACAGAGGCCGAGCTATTTGGCTACGAAGCCCAGTAAAAAAAAAAGAAGAAAAGTCCTGCTGAAAAACTAAGGTTTTATGTTTTGACTGGCATGTCTTTAGATACTAATTTTTCGCAAAACTTTTATTGAGGTGTCGGGATAAAGTGACTTTATCCCAACAACTTAAAGAAAGATTTCGTAAGAGTACTGAAAAATTAGTCAAAATCACTATTAAAGTCACTAAGTCTTCTTAGGAAAAAAACTATGGAGATCGCTCGTAGTTATTCGCCATTGATAGTTTCTCTACAGTCTTATATATGCTTGATCGGAAAATTCTGATTATATTTCTGAATTCACGATTAAAAAAAAATATATTGCCTTCACTATTCATATTTCTTGTAAAAAAAACCTTGTTGATCAATGTTATTGCTCCTATAGACGTCAGGGTTTTGTTTTTATGGCACTTGGTATTAATCAAGTGACATATAGCAATCGCAAATTCTGTCGGTCTGTCTGTCAGTCTGTCGATCCCGGTTTTGCTACTTTAAGCACTTCCAGGTAAGCTAGGACGATGAAATTTGGCAAGCGTATCAGGGACCGGACCATATTAAATTAGAAATAGTCTTTTCCCCGATTTGACCATCTGGTGGGGAGTGGGGGGCCGGTTAATTCGGAAAAAATAGAAAAAATGAAGTATTTTTAACTTATGAGCGGGTGATGGGATCTTAATGAAATTTGATGTTTGGATTGATATTGCGTCTCAGAGCTCTTATTTTAAATCTCGACCGGATCTGATGACATTGGGGGGAGTTGGAGGGGGGAACCTAAAATCTTGGAAAACACTTAGAGTGGAGGGATCGGGATGAAACTTGATGGGAAAAATATGCACAAGTCCCAGATACATGATTGACATAATCGGAACGGATCCGTTCTCTTTGGGGTAGTTGGGGGGGGGGGTAATTCTGAAAAATTAGAAAAAAATGAGGTATTTTTAACTTACGAACGGGTGATCGGATCTCAATGTTTATTGATGTTTAGAAGGATATCGTGTCTTAGAGCTCTTATTTTAAATCCCGACCGGATCTGGTGACGTTGGGGGGGGAGTTGGGAGGAGGAAACCTAAAGCTTGGAAACACTTAGAGCGGAGGGATCGGGATGAAACTTGGTGGGAAAAATAAACACAAGTCCTAGATACATGATTGACATAAACGGAATGGATCCGCTCTCTTTGGGGTAGTTGGGGGGGGGGGCATTTCTGAAAAATTAGAAAAAATAAGGTATTTTTAACTTACGAACGGTTGATTGGATCTCAATGAAATTTGATATTTAGAAGGATATCGTGGCTCAGAGCTCTTATTTTAAACCTGCCCGGATCTGGTGACATTGGGGGGGGGGGGTTGGGAGGGGGAAACCTAAAACTCGGAAAACACTTAGAGTGGAAGGATTGTGATGAAACTTGGTGGAAAAAATAAGCACAAGTTCTAGATACATGATTGACATAACTGGAACCGATCCGCTCTCTTTGGGGTAGTTGGGGGAGGGGTTAATTCTGAAAAATTAGAAAAAATGAGGTATTTTTAACTTACGAACGGGTGATCGGATCTCAATGAAATTTGATATTTGGAAGGATATCGTGTCTCAAAGCTCTTATTTTAAATCCTGACCTGATCTGGTGACATTGGGGGAAGTTTGGGGTGGGCGAACCTAAAATCATGGAAAACACTTAGATTGGAGGGATCGGGGTGAAACTTGGTGGGAAAAATAAGCAGAAGTCCTACATACGTGATTTACATAATTAGAGCGGATCCGCTCTATTGGGGGGGGGGGGTTAATTCTGAAAAATAAGAAAAAAATTACGTATTTTTAATTTACGAAGGAGTGATCGGATCTTTATGAAACTTCATATTTAGAAGGACCTCGTAACTCAGATCTCTTATTTTAAATCTCAACCGGATCAAGCGTAATTGGGGGGGGGGCAGTTGGGGGACCGGAAATCTTAGAAAATATTTAAAGCGGTGAGATCAGGATGAAACTAGATGGGAAGAATAGAAACCTGTCTAAGATACGTGACTGACATAACCGGACCGGATCTGCTCTCTTTGGTGGAATTGGGGGGGGGGGTAATTTTGAAAATTGAGGTATTTGTAACTTACGAAAGGGTGACCAGATCTTAATGAAATTTGATATTTAGAAGGATCTTGTGCTTTAAAGTTCTAATTTTAAATTCCGCCCAGATCCTGTGGCATTGGGGGGAGTTGGAGGGGGAAACCGGAATTCTTGGAAAACGTGAAACTTGGGGTATTTTTATCTTACGAATAGATGATCGGATCTTAATGAAATTTGATTTTTAGAAGGAATTCATGTCTCAGAACTCTTATTTCAAATCCCGACCAGATCTTTTGACATTGGGGGGAGTTGGAGGGGGAAATCTTGGAAAAACACTTGGAGTGGAGGAATCGGGACGAAGCTCGGTGGATAGAATAAACAAATGTCCTTGATACGTGATTGACAGAATCGTACTGGATTCGCTGTCTTTGGGGGAGTTGGGGGAGGGGTTCAGTGATTTGGCGAGTTTGGTGCTTCTGGACGTGCTAGGACGATGAAAATTGGTAGGCGTGTCAGGGAGCTGCACAATTTTTTTTTGTTGTTGTTGCAAAAGTTGCGTAAAATGTAATGGGTTTTTATATTTGTAATCAGAAGCGTATCCTGGGGTATTTACTGGGTTTGAACCCCCCCCTCTTCTGATAGGCTAAAAATTCAAAGAAATTCAGTTTGGCTTAAATTTGCGCTAGCTAAATCTTGGAAATCTCGTTGTGAATGAGCCTATAGCAATCAGTTTTTACCAATAATTTCAGAAGTTTAGGCTAATACCAGCTTTAGGTGCAATAGCAACTTTATATTTGGTGTTAGTTGTATAATTTTTTAGCAATTTTGGAATTTATTCTTTGACACCTGTTTACGTATTTGAGAGGCAACAAATTTTAGTTATATGGTGTTTTTCCTTTTTTGTTATCAATCACAGCTGTACAGTTTCTTTGTTGTCAATTTCTGTCACCTCATTAAACCTTTTGAGGTGATTATTCTTCATATGCTGAAAGGAATAGCGGGGGGTTCCTTCCTTATTCATTTCATCCCCCTCGATTTTTCACTATGCTTTTGACGGGTAAAATTACATAAAGAAGCATTTTATACATTCTCTTCAATTCTCCATATTCTTTCATGGCGAGTATTTTGCGACATTATTCAGCTGATTTATTCATTTTACCATTTTATCATTTTACCATTGTTTACAGTCTTCTTCCCTTTCAAAAAGTAAAATGTATATGTTTCTTTGCACTGCAGCAAAATACGACAAAATTCAGTAAGCAAGCATATCTAATAAGTGAACTGAAGCAGCAGGACAAGCAAGGGAATTGGGCACTAGATACCGTTTGAGATCTCCATATTTGTGTGATTCCCAAAAATGGTCATGAAAAATTCGAATATCTCGCCTGTAATTGCTGTTTTTGCGAATTTGTCTCTAGATATGGCTCCTAGACACATACGAGCTTTTTTTACGCCAAACAATTTTTTTCAGGATTTTTTTGGGGGGAGGAGGGGTGGGTTATCCCCCCATGCAAGTCCCAAATGGTTCGCCTAGAATTAATTCACTTATGTTAGACATTTTCAAAAAGTTTTGCATGTTTTCTTGAAATGATCCTTGGTGAGCGTCTTCTCACCTATTTATGGAGACACCCATCCTCTCTTTGCAGGAAATAGTAAAAGTAAATAACTGAAGGAAAATCGAACACACCTCGAAACAATTGCATTTGACTTAATTTTTCTGAATTTTTGTCTCCCATGCGTCTAGTTTCATTTATATGATTCCTGGCATGTCTCCTTGTCAAACAGTTCGTGGTAACGAACTGTAGTAAGGAGCGACCCGGCTCAATAGTAACCAAAACTCTAAAAAATGGAATTTTGATATCAATAGCTACATCAAAAGAATCGCATTTTAATGCTGATTTTAAATATATAAGTTTCATCAAGTTTAGTCTTACCCATCAATAGTTAAGAGCCTGAGAAGGATCTTAACGAAGGATCGTAGGATCTTAACGAAAATGACACCATCAGATTCAGCGTATCAGAGAACCCTACTGTAGAAGTTTCAAGCTCCTATCTACAAAAATGTGGAATTTTGTATTTTTTGCCAGAAGACAAATCACGGGTGCGTGTTTATTTGTTTGTTTTTTTGTTTGTTTTTTTTTCGCAGGGGTCATCGTATCGACCAAGTGGTCCTAGAATGTCGCAAGAGGGCTCATTCTAACGGAAATGAAAAGTTCTAGTGCCCTTTTTAAATGACCAAAAAAATTGGAGGGCATCTAGGCCCCCTCCCACGCTCATTTTTTCCAAAAGTCAACGGATCAAAATTTTGAGATAGCCATTTCGTTCAGCACAGTCAAAAACCTTAATAACTATGTCTTTGGGGATGACTTACTCCCCCACAATCCCTGGGGGAGGGGCTGCAAGTTACAAACTTTTGACCAATGGTTATTGGGAAGTGTAAAGACGTTTTCAGGGGGATTTTATTTTGTTTGGGGGTGGGACTGAAGAGAGGGGTCTATGTTGGAGGATCTTTCCTTGGAGGAATCTGTCATGGGGGAAGAAAAATTCAATGAAAAGGGCGCAGGATTTTCTAGCATTACTATAAGAAAACAACGAAAAATAAACATGAAAACGTTTTTTCAAATGAAAGGAAGAAGTAGCATTGAAACTTAAAACAAACAGAGATTATTACGCATATGAGGGGTTCTAAAAACACTTTAGCATAAAGAGCGAGATATTTAGGAGGAGATAAATACCTTGCTCTTTATGCAAAATTATTTTTAGTAATTTCAACTATTTATTCTACGGCCTTTCTGATTCAGGGGTCATTCTTAAAGAATTGGGACAAAACTTACGATTTAGTGTAAAGAGCGAGGTATTAACGAGGGTATAAACCCCCTCGTATACATAATAAAAATATAAGGTTATGAAAGTTTGTTACGTAAGTTAATCCTTAAGTTACGTATATTTTTTACTAATAAAAACGTTCGTTAAAAATTAAAAGTTCTAGTTGCCTTTTTAAGTAACCGAAAAATTGGAGAGCAACTAGGCCTCCTTCTCCACCCCTTATTTCTCAAAATCGTCTGATCAAAACTAAGAGAAAGCCATTTAGCCAAAAAAAGAATTAATATACAAATTTCATTTTAATAATTTATGTGCGGAGAGCCAAAACCAAACATGCATTAATTCAAAAACGTTCAGAAATTAAATAAAAAAAAACTAATTTTTTTAGCTGAAAGTAAGGAGCGACATTAAAACTTAAAACGAACAGAAATTACTCCGTATATGAAATGGGTTGTCCCCTCCGCAATCCCTCGCTCTTTACGCTAAAGTTTGACTCTTTGCCACAATTATACTTTTTAAAACAATTAAAAGCTGTAAAACAATTTTAAAACAATTAAAAGGTGTAAGCGAATAGACTTAATGTGCTAGCTCCTTGGCCTAATCTATGGAAGGAACAATCAAGGAAGTATGTAGGCTTGTATTATAGACAAAAATTACCCCAAAGAATTGTCTAATATGCATTGTTTACACAAGAGAATTCCGTTTGCATTCTTTAAGAGACGTCTCGTTGTTTTTCTTTGGCGACATATATTCCCCACCAACGTTCACTCAATAAAAGGGGAAGCAAAATAAAACATATGCTACTGAAGACTGGGTGGGGACACAGGCACTTATACAGAAAATTTACCGGGGTGTGGGGAATAACACTTATTTTGTCTGATAATTTGAATAAGAAGTGCTCAGAAATTTAGGATATATTGGGGGTGTTTGGGCTCGAGGGCCCTCTCTACGTACTTTAAGTACTCTTATGAGGACAGTACCTTAACTTTTGAGTTTCTGTATAGTGTGGAATACTGAGCCACTTTTTCAACCATTTACAGCGTTCCTCACGTGTCTCTAGTCTGTTTCTTATGTAACCAAGAACATGGCTGCTCCTCTCTTGCACGTAGTTCTAACCATGGAGAAGCGGAGGGTTATTCAGGGTATGTTTGGAGCATTTAACATTGTTTCTTATTTCTATCTATCTGCTTCATTGAGGCAGTATAACGGGTTTTTCCTTAAAATTTTCTTAAGACTCAGGATTTGGGTGATACAATACGTTTTCCCTATTCTGAAAGAAACTCGCTGTCCCAGTCTAGTCTGCCACAATGGATATGCTACTAAGAAAAAAAAGAAAAAAGAAAGAAAAAAAGTGGAGAATATCCGTAAGAAAGTAGCCTCCTAAGTTATTTATTTTATCAAAATAGTCTTAGTTCGGAGGAATCTCAGGTTATATTTTTATTGTATCCGTAAAATGAAGATTCCAAAGAAAAAAGAAAAGAGAACACTTAAAATGTAAACCATGTTATCATTAATATTAATTAATATTATACCCTAATTTAATTTTTGCATACTTTTGGGTAATCATAATAGTTAGATAAATGCGTTTCTTGACCCAAACTGAAATGCTTCTGTGCATTTGAACATGTTTGTTTCTAAAAATTGCCTGGGGGTGGTATATCTTGAAAATCGGCTTTCTCCCTTTTCCCTCCATCCCCTAATATGCTTTTATTAATGCAGAATCCAGGGTTGCAAAAGGAATTTTTTAAAAATTTAGATGACGTTATAAAAACAGAAAAAAGACGTTAAAAAGATGGAAAAAACGTTTCAGGGAAATTTTATCGTTTAGAACTGTTGGATGCAGGAGTTCTTTTAGTACCAAGGACAATGAAAATGAAATCTAATTATTTAAGTTGGTTAGATGGAAATTTGCATGACCGTATTTATCTAAAAAAAAAAGAAAGAAAAAATAGCAAATTCAATTCTGAAAGAAAAGGACTTCTGTATGTAGCTATGCAGTTTTGTTACTATTGGGCAACAAATTTAAATAGAATAATTGTGACTAAAAAATCACCAAAAGTAAGCTAATGACATATGGTACCAAGCAGCTTAAGAAGGCGTAACTTGCCTTTGAAAATTTAATTGTCTTTGAAATCAACAAAATAATGTTTGAATTTATGGACAGAAATCATTGTCATATTTAGCTAAGTAATATCTTTTATTTATTTCCATAGTTCAATGTGCCAGGGCTGACATAATACTGTCTACATGCACTCTACAATCTTAAAAAAAAAACAAAAAAAAACTGAGAACAATTCTAAAAATCGCCTTTTTTGGGTACAAATTATCCTCAGATGGGCTTAGGGACAAAAATGTTTTATTTTCATGTCGTCGGTATTTTATGACGATTTAAGATGCTTCTGTATTTGTCGTTACGAAAATTGCAACATTTGTTTCCAGTGTGATCTAAAATTTGAACTGGAATTTGAAGTGTTAATTTAAATTAAAATTAAAATTAAATTTAAATTAAAATTAAATTAATTTAAATTAAAATTTGAAATTTGAACTGGAATTTGAAGTGTTAATTTTTAAGACTGGAGTTATGCATCATCCCAGAGCCTCAGAGATTAAAAATGACATGAAAAAGTAATCTTTGACTTGCGCCAAAATTTCTGAGGGGTCTCCCACTTTCTGCCACCTCTGTATCCTTCTTTAATTTTACCGCTAAGCTTACCCTACAGAAGTAGATTTTTTAACTGGCGAGATCAACATATAGGTAAACTTCTATTCCAAGCTTCCATATTTGGTAATTCTAAGAAATCTGCCTTCACTCTTGGCTCGTCAAGAGTGAATTGACGCACGGTTTACATTATTGGCCCTTAAGTCGTACCTGATTCCCTTGTATCGACATGTGTGACTTCAGGGTGGTTTGAGTTCTATGATACTTTCACACTACCCTGTATAACCTTTCCCACTAGCTCAAATTAAGACGCTTTGTTATATAATCTTACGGAGCCAATTTTGTCCGTAAGGTTGGCGCTGCCAAGTTATGTGAACATACAATCGAGCTCTACATAGAACGTAACGTTACTTAAGCTTATGTTACGTCATTGAAAGTCAATATGGTAGTAATAAAATGGAATTTCTGGATGAACAATTAATAAATTTTGAAATAAATGAATGAACTTTTTCTAGAACGCTGCCTAGTATACTCGAGCTCTATATCAAACATAACGTTACTTAAAATATAACGCTTATGTTGCGTCATGAGCAAGTCAATATGGTAGCAACAAAATGGAATTTTCGGATGAGAAATTAATAAAACTTTAAAATAAATGAATAAACTTTTTCTAGAAAGCCTTTACGGTGGGCACAATAGATATATCTAGGTTAGAGCTTCAATCTCCATTCCACATTTTAGATATTAGAAATCAAAATATGATAAAATACTGTAAACCCTCCGTTTGTTTTATAAAGCAAGATAGCAGTAAATGACAATGCTGGCTAACTTTTTTAATGAAACCGCCGAAACTCCAGGAGAAAGTATTAATTCCTCTTCGTGTACCTTCTAACTTTGACTTCCTAACTTTCTGAACTTCAGTAAGAAGTTTGATGAATGTATATACTCCAGAACTTTCTGTATATTTGCTAAAGCAACACCTTGAGAAACGAGTGGGAGATATTGGATTAATTTTTTAATATCCAAAAAACCCAACATTATTTCGCAATTAAAATTTAAGTTGCCCGAGGACCCTGATTTGGTACGTAGCCACCATCCCCACTTACCTATCTTATTTGGGATATTATTTAGGGTCTTTCAAAAAGTCGTTGCTCTGGCAAGCTTCAATTCTATGTCAAAATTTTCAGTGAGTTTAGTATAGGCCTATTACCGTGTTCTTTGGACGCCGGACTCTCCAGAAGAACGTGTCAGATATGCAGGGAGGGAGTATTCCCTCAGCATATTCGACCGGTTCGTGAGAAAAATTGAGATTGTAAAATTGTCAGGTATAGAATCACGATTTTATCGATGTTGATATAATAATACAGATTATATCATATACTTCATGGAGATATCAATTTTATTCAGTAAAAATGCCTAGTGAAGCTTTTTAACCCCACCCCCAAGCCTAGAGGATGGTGTCGTCTCTTTTTCTTTGGCCTTGGATCTTTCGCAAGCAGAATTGGAGTTTTCATTATAGGTCGTTAGTTGTTTTGTCATTGTTAGTACACGGTTCTACATGGTCAGTACACGGTTGTTTTATCATTGTTAGTTCAAAGCTGGGGCCAAGAAAGGGCCTCTGCTTTGAATAGACTTTCTATTTTATTTCGGGTTCGGAGTGGTATAAAATTGTGACTGGAGGTAGCTCTCTGTGTTTACATCATTATATTAAAATTTAAAGATCTTAAAGATCTTTAAGATCTTTAATTTTTAAGATCTTAAAAATTTAAAGATTTAAAGATCTTAGTATCTTCTTTCTTCATCTCAAAGCAGATGCCCTTCTTTTTGGGAGACCCTCATTCAGTTCCATGGACTTGAGGTGAAGTACAAATATTCCATGACTTTCATACATATTGACCGAGGAATAGCTTGGGTACCTTCTAAGATGCCTTCCTTGAGTCTAACAACGGTCCCAAGACTCCTCAAAGACACTCTGTCCTTGAGATAGCAAAACAAGTATAGGGTAAATCTCCCTAAACATAGTAATTATCTTGGAATGTGACTGAGCATTTGACAACGTTACAACATTAAACCAAATATATTTTTTAGACTCATGATTGATACAAGTACTTTTACAGACCTGCTCTAAGATATTAAACAGCCTTTTAGTGTTCTCGACTAAACCACCAGCCTTTTCAATTGTCTTGTTGGCCAACACAGTCCAAGTAATCAATTTTGTCAAAGTGGGGAGATAATTCTTTCTCACTCCTCAAGAGCTGTCGCCTCTTCACTTTAGGAAAACTTCTTTTATCTGGAAATTTGGGAAACAGCCAATGTTATTTAAGGAAAAGAATGGACGAAGATCCTACTTTATTCAGGGAATTTCGTTGATTCGTGTAATGCGTCCGTTGGTGGCTTTTTATGGCCTACTTATGGTTTTAACTGATGTTGGGGTAAGACAGGATCTCGTTTTTGCCTAGGACAACTACGGAAATGGTCTATATAAAGCTGAAATATTGAAAATGTATGGTTTCTCATAATTTACATTTTGAATGATGGGCCTATAAGATTTTCATGTATAGGCTATGAATGGAACAAATAGAATTATGCTATAATATCAATCATGCCTAACACGAATCATGCTAAGCGTTTTTGGGAAATGGAAAGAGGGGAGGCACATGTATATGATTGGTGCATGAATGACTTTTAATATAAAACGAAATTTTAATGTATTGTTATTTAAATTAATTACGCCCCAGACGCCAGTATATGTAGTCCGCCAAGGTTTCACGGCTTCCTATTTTTTTTCTACTATATTATAGATTGGATAATGAAAAAAATTAAATAAAAGAAGATGACGGTGCTGCCAGCTAGGTACAAAGAACCGTTGCTGACATTGAACACGCTGACGATGGTGTTCAAACAGTTCGTGGTAACGAACTGTAGTAAGGAGCGACCCGGCTCAATAGTAACCAAAAGCCTAAAAAATGGAATTTTGGTACCAATAGCTACATCAAAAGAATCGTATTTTAATGCTGATTTTAAATATATAAGTTTCATCAAGTTTAGTCTTACCCATCAAAAGTTACGAGCCTGAGAAAATTTGCCTTATTTAAGAAAATAGGGGGAAACACCCCCTAAAAGTCGTAGGATCTCAACGAAAATGACACCATCAGATTCAGCGTATCAGAGAACCCTACTATAGAAGTTTCAAGCTCCTGTCTACAAAAATGTGGAATTTTGTATTTTTTGCCAGAAGACAAATCACGGGTGCGTGTTTATTTGTTTGTTTTTTTGTTTTTTTTTTTCCCAGTGGTCATCGTATCGACCAAGTGGTCCTAGAATGTCGCAAGAGGGCTCATTCTAACGGAAATGAATAAGTTCTAGTGCCCTTTTTAAGTGACCAAAAAAATTGGAGGGTATCTAGGCCCCCTCCCACGCTCATTTTTTCCCAAAGTCAACGGATAAAAATTTTGAGACAGCCATTTTGTTCAGCATAGTCGAAAACCATAATAATTATGTATTTGGGGATGATTTACTCCCCCACAATCCCTGGGGGAGGGGCTGCAAGTTACAAACTTTGACCAGTGTTTACATATAGTAATGGTTATTGGGAAGTGTACAGACGTTTTCAGGGGGATTTTATTTTGTTTGGGGGGTTGGGCTGAGGGGAGGGGGCTATGTTGGAGGATCTTTCCTTGGAGGAATCTGTCATGGGGGAAGAAAAATTCAAGGAAAAGGGCGCATGATTTTCTAGCATTACTATAAGAAAACAATGAAAAATAAACATGAAAACGTTTTTTCAAATGAAAGGAAGGAGTAGCATTGAAACTTAAAACGAACAGGGTATTTAGGAGGAGATAAATACCTCGCTCTTTATGCTAAAGTATTTTTAGTAATTTCAACTATTTATTCTACGGCCTTTCTGATTCAGGGGTCATTCTTAAAGAATTGGGACAAAACTTAAGATTTAGTGTAAAGAGCGAGGTATTAACGAGGATACAAAGCTCCTTGTATACATAATAAAAATATAAGATTATGAAAGTTTGTTACGTAAGTTGCTAATTTATAAGT
The DNA here is from genome assembly GCF_032884065.1 of Artemia franciscana. Classification (NCBI taxonomy): domain Eukaryota; kingdom Metazoa; phylum Arthropoda; class Branchiopoda; order Anostraca; family Artemiidae; genus Artemia; species Artemia franciscana. Next base: position 44,401,847 of record NC_088873.1, read on the forward strand.
TACGTATATTTTCTACTAATAAAAACGTTCGTTAAAAATTAAAAGTTCTAGTTGCCTTTTTAAGCAACCGAAAAATTGGAGGGCAACTAGGCCTCCTTCTCCACCCCTTATCTCTCAAAATCGTCTGATCAAAACTAAGAGAAAGCCATTTAGCCAAAAAAAGAATTAATATACAAATTTCATTTTAATAATTTATGTGCGGAGAGCCAAAACCAAACATGCATTAATTCAAAAACGTTCAGAAATTAAACAAAAAAAAACTAGTTTTTTTAGCTGAAAGTAAGGAGCGACATTAAAACTTAAAACGAACAGAAATTACTCCGTATATAAAATGGGTTGTCCCCTCCGCAATCCCTCGTTCTATACGCTAAAGTTTGACTCTTTGCCACAATTCTACTTTTTAAAACAATTAAAAGCTTTAGCGTAAAGAGCAAGGGATTGCGGAGAGGACAATCCATTATATATACGGAGTAATTTCTGTTCGTTTTAAGTTTTAATGTCGCTCCTTACTTTCAGCTAAAAAAATTAGTTTTTTTTGTTTAATTATTCACAGACTCCACCGAGAAATAACAAAAAAAAAATGATTGAAATAATAGCAAATATTAATAGTAATGGACTTACGTTTACTATCCCAAGACAGTGTATTTTTAACCAAAAAGAAGGCTTCTATATATCTTAGTGGAGAATCCATTGAAAGGATAGAATAGTTCAATTTAAAATAAAAATTTTGGGACCACTTATAGAAATTAGAGGCAGAACTTCTGATAAGATTCAAGGTGGGATTAGGAGAGCATGATCTGTATATGGCCGGCTCCGGAAACCATTGTGAAAGGCATGGGAAATCAACCTTACAATGAAGGTCAGGATCTATTCAGCACAAGGCCGTATCCATTGGGTTAGGCGGTTTGACTCCCCCCCTGCCCTCGAAATGTTTCTCTGACTCGTAAAAAAGTAACGAAAATGGATATAAAGAATTTTTTATGCGTTTTTTGAGGGTTTTTTGGTACCTCCCCCCCCCCCCGAAAAATTCTTGTTTAAAACACTCCCCCCAAAAAAAATCTTGGGCACGGGCCTAATTCAGTATGCATGTATTAAATTTTTGTTACATGGATTCGAGACTTGGCCCATCAAATTGAGGAAAAGAGTCATCTTGACGGACCATCAGCAGCATAAGGCTGGTACAAAAGATAAGTAACCAACAGTTGATGAAAATATGTGGACAAAAGCTTGACGTTTCCACAATTATCAAGAAAAAAAGTGGCGTGGTCACGTAATAAGACACCTTGGAGAGTGCCTGACATGCCAGATACTAATATCAGCCCGCTCTTCTTCCTCATAGAAGAACAACCAGGTTACTGGGTTAAATCTTGGCAGAAATTCGTCAGAAAAAATGTCGAGCGCCTTGAGGGATTGTCACAATTATCACAATATCACAATGAAAGATTGTCGCATTTTCACTATTAGGATAACTCGTGGCTGGAGTTAGTTCGTCTGCACACTTAAGGCAGAACCCAGTAAAAGCAGTTTATCCATCAGATTTTCGATGTCGTTGTCGTTGGGTAGAACGGCTTATGTGTCGTCTTGAGTAAGTTTACCCCAGATATGATAAAACAAAAAGAAATAGTCGATAAGATAATAGTTTTTTTTTCTTACTAAAAATAAAAAGGCAGCGTGGCTAAAACCAAGAATCAGTAGAAATTATCTTGCACCTGGTTGTCATTACCACGGAACTAAGATGGATGTCTGCTTTACTGAAAACTCAGTGTATCTTTTGGTATCATCTTAGAAATAAACTTGACTAGATTGGGTCTCAAGTTTTTCAGTTAATAACAACTTGTATATAAACCCTATAATCAGTTAATAAAACACTTGCGTCTATTTGTATATCTTGGAGCCCCAAAACGAAAGGGTGCATTTTGTACTTCATTCGAAGAGAAGAAAGCTAATGCAAGAAAACTCCTCAACCCGCTTAAATTTCTCCCTCTCCTCAAACAGATCCAAAATAAAGTTGGTCACGCCACAACCCCTTGATAATAAATAATAATTTGACGCCAATTTTCTATTTTACCTATTAAGCCTAACTGCCTCGTTAGTTACAGACTGATGTACACATTTTTTAAGTTTTTATTTTAAATGTCCATTTTTTAATCTATTCTTGTGTGAATTTAGCTGAAATGTATTATTCAATAAACGTAATCGATGCCCGTAAAAGATGCTAGAGGCAGAATTTCTAATAAGATTCAGGGTCTGTCCTACAACAAAGCATATCTAATTTGTCTAACAATTGTCTAACAAGCAATTTGTCTAACAAAGCATGGTCTGTCCTCCTCTAGTTGTATTTCCAAAAGCGTATTTCTTCCATAGGAGGTAAGGGAGACCAACCCTCACTGGGGTGAAACAAACTTCAAAACTTCTCACTCGAAGACTACCTAAGATAAGTTAATTGGCTATAAATGTGTACCAGAAGGACGGTACACTATTCCGCACCGTCAATCTGTTACAGCTTTTTTCGTATCTTAATCCTTGAAAAATAAAATTGTTTCCGCAAACAGTTTATAGTCTGTTGTATAAACACCTTGTTTATACTTTGTTTAAACACAAATATATGATGATGGACTGTTGGCGTGAGTCCTGTGGTGGCGCAGTGGATTTGACCTTAGCTCGGTAATACGGGACCCAGAGATCGAATCACGCTGCAGGAATGCACTGCAGGGCCGACGCAGGGACCTTAGTAGTTAAGAAGCGTCGTTAATTCTTAAATACTGTTGGCGTGACGGAGAAAATACATACTAAAAAAACAGGAAGAATCCAAATATGGGCATTTTTATTTATCACCTCACAACGCTGTTCAACCAGTTCATAAATACAATAAATGTGGTTGCAACATTCTTCTTTATACGCAAAAGTACCACATGGAAAATCAGAAGTTACGATCTTCATTTTTAACTTTCGAGTTAATCGCCAAAAAAGAATGTATGTGAATTTTTGCCACCAAACTCTGACAAAAGAAGCGTCAGTTGCTTTGGTTTTGGTCAATTTTTAGATGGTCACTCCTGTAGCTATTTTTGACTATGTTGAAGGAAGAGCACTAACCATCTTGATTTTTGCAGAAATAAAAGTTCCGAGTTTTAATCCAAATCTACCCAGGTATGGATAACTTAAGCTTCGTATTTAATAGAGTAAATATACATCACCGAAAACTGAAATTTTGGCAATATTAAAAGTTTGTTAGTCAGCTTTATAGACGTTTTAATTTATATGTACCCGGGGACCAAGCTTAGCTCGGTATAAACAAAAGCTGCTTTTTTATCTATTTCGCGAAAAAACTTTTATTTCATTTATTTTATGCGCTAAAGAAAGCAAAACCGTTAGGGTATTAAAAGGCCCCTGGGGATTTGTGATGTCATCAATATGAATTTTTTTTTCCAAAATTAAGGCCCTAGACAAATTCTCACAAAGTCATGAACTATTTAGATCGTTTTTTTTTCACACCAAAAAATGAACAATTATCTAATTACAAACAATCCTATTTCGGTATACAGGTACTTGTTGTAATTTTTCTGCCTTAATACGCAGCATCTACTGTGAAGTAATGAAGAAACTGAAACTCACTTCACAGCTACCAAAGGGATCTGTCTTTCTCTAAAAGCTTGGTTTCAACCTGTTTTTCAACAAACAAATTACATTTGAAACTTCTCCTACTTATGCTCAAGGCTTTCAACCTTCAGGGGTCTCTAATATCAGTCATCAGCCGATTCGTGAAAAATATTAAGGGGGGTGAGAGGGAGAAACCAATTTTTTCAAAGTCGTGACCTATCTAGATATTTTTTTTTCACCCGGCACTAGTAGTATGCCAGATTTCAGAAAAGAAATATAGTGCTGTCTTCGAGAAAAAGGAATGGACAGATAAATAAGCATATATACAATTATTGTTTGTTTAATAATATAAGAATGCAGGAAAGAGAGGATGCGTTTTCGTGAACTCTTTGTGCTTTCTGTTCCATGCCCCCAGCCAAGTTTTCTTAAGGTGTTTGAAGCAGGCAAAACCGGTTTTTCAAGTTTGCTTCTCTAAACTGATTGGCTGATGACTATTGTCATCATTCCTGTAAAATACCTGATGGTTCTTTATCTGCTGGCATTTCGCAATGTTTTTCTAATTTGGTATCTATCCAGTTAATCTAAGGTCCTCTCAATGAATTGTTTTTATTTTCCTAATTGAACATTTTTTTATTTTATTTTCACGCTGCGTTAGGAAGAGGATGTAAGTAAAATATGTTGCTCTTATTGACTTTTTTCTGGTATAATATTTCTCTGGTTGTTTTGCATGGGATTTTTATTCTCTCAGGAAAGATCTGCATTTCCTGTCATAACAGGATTTACGCCTGACCAGGTCTTCTACATAGTCGCTAAAGCGACACCTTTATAAACGAGTGGGGAATATTAATTTAATTTTTTAATATTCAAAAAAACCAATGTCATTTCGTAATTAAAATTTAAGCTATCCGAGGACCATGATTTGGTACGTAGACTCTATCACCACCTACCTATCTTATTTGGGATATTATTTAGGGTCTTTCAAAAAGTCGTTCAAAATGTTTGCTTTTATTAAACAAAATTATCCTCGATTGGATAATTCCTCCAGCATGTTTGCTCTGGCAAGCATCAATTCCTGTTTAATATAGGCCTATTACCGTGTTCTTTGGACGCCAGACTCTCCAGAAGAGCGTGTCACGTATGCAGGGAGGGGGTGTTCTCTCAGGAAAGATCTGCGTTTCCTGTCATAACAGGATTTACGCCTGACCAGGTCTCTTAACTATTGGAATGCAGCATCATTTTGTCAAATTTTCAATGACATTAGATATTATACAGGGACGTACGTAAGAGGGTGGCCTTTTATTATTTTTTTATATTGTTATTTGTTTTCTGTTTGTTATGTTATTTCATTGTGTTATTTGTTTCCTCTCATATAAATTTCTGCATGTGAACCTTGAATTAAATGTGATAGTTTCATCTTTGGAAAAAAATCCCGGAAGCTATGTTAATACACCGGACAGATCCATTCAATAACTCCTTTGCCTTTAAAGTAGGGGATGACGTACGAGTCACTTATTCAGGGGAAAAAGTCACCTACTAAAAATATTCATATACAATACAAGAATTATAATAAAATAGATTAGATAAATAGATTGAATAGATTAAATAGAATAGATTAATCCCAGACAAAAAAGAGAAAAGAAAAAAAGCTAAATAATTTTTAAGAAGCCAAAATGTTTTAATTATTTTTTGAACAAGCTAAAAGAGTAGCACCTTTGAGCTCTTTCTACAAATCTGACTTCAAAGGTAGGATCAGTAATAAAGATCAGCAGGGTCATAGTTTGATTGACAACGCACTCCGGTTTGATTGACAACTCTTGACAATGATCCTCCCGCTTGTGAACAGCTTAGCAAATGGTTTTTGACAATTGTTTTTGAAAGTGTGGACACGTCAAATATGACCTTTGGGCATAACAGCGGCAATATAAAACAAGTCGCTCTCAAAGCTCATTCCTTAGTTTCCTAGAGTAGCCCTCCATTGTGGGATTTTTGTGAGGTAGCTTAAAAAAAAGAGGCTAATCAGGAAAAGATTCCTGTAATTAATTATTATACTTTAATTACTATAAGTAAGTAAGTAAGTAAGTAAGACGGCACTAGACCCTTAAGGTCCAAATGAGCGGTGGCGATCTCCTTTTCATGGCCCTTCAGCCAGGAAGTGCAATCAGGGGCTGGGGGTCAGCCATCCTGTGCTTTCATACACCCTTCCTGCTTACCTTCCCCAGATTTCTCCAGGTACCCATTTAGAGCTGGGTCGACTCTGGCTGAGCTTACAGAGTCACGCCACTGACTCCCGTCCCAAACTAAATAACTGGTCACAACTGGGATTCAACCCGTGCCCCTTGGACAATTGAAGGGGGCACCCGTACCCATTCAATAACTTTCTGTTGGGTAAATAACTACATAAATGTCAAATCAGTTTTCTGTAAAAAAAATTGAGCTAGTATTCTTATAAACTTTTTGCAGACTGAGTTCCTAACTTTTTTTTACCGCAGTCTATATTTCGAGGTCTAGACCTCCCCCCTCCAGAATGATTATACTCTGGAAAATCACCCAGAACATTCCCCCTGTTCCGTAAAATTTTCCCTCGTAAAAAATTCTCCAACGCAAAAAATTCCCCCTGGATAATTTTGGGTGTTCATTAGAAGTGAAATTGAAAGTTCTACTCACCATTTTGAGCCAGAGGTAATACTATAGTGTCGTCTGTAGTAAAGAACCATAGAGGTTCAATTATTATTATTTCTTTATCTTATTTCCAGAGGCACTTCCTATGGAAGAAGTGGTGGTATAAATTTTGGAGGGGTCCCTCTCGATTGTAAATTAAAATATATAGTGCTTTTTTAAGAGTCACAAGTGGTTTGAGAGCAACCCACGCCGTTTTTCCCCCAAACGCATCCGATCAAAATTTGGAGATATCCATTTTGTTCAAAATAATCCAAAGGTTGAATGTCTTTGGGTTTGGTGGCCACCTTTTAAGCCCCCGAGGCAAGTAATGCAATGCTGTAAGCTCTGCAAGTTACCCATTGTTAAGCTAGAATATAAAGTTTTTATGGAAATGGGGTTCGTATCAACTTTGGAGGAGGCTCATTCAATTGAAAATCGAAAGTTCCATTGCTCTAATTAAGATTCAAAAGTCATTGAAGGTCGACCACCCCATTCCCAAGTTCTTTTTTTGTGTTGTTAGAGAGGGAGCAGATGCCCCAAAGGTGTATTTTAACGCCTAAACATCCTAACTCTCATTGAGGCTTCAAATAAATGCATAATTAGTTCTAAGGAACGGCTACGGGGGGTGGAGGTAGATATTGATATTTAATCCCTCCTGATTTCTGGGAAAATTGCTGGTGTGCACTGTAATTATGAAAGTAAAGAGTAACATTAAACCCAAAAATTAGTAGAACTTACATTTTATCGGATAGGGGTTGCCTTTTTCCTCATCCCCCATCTCCCCCTCGTAGGCGTCGAAACTTTGGAGAATGCTCATTCGATCGGAAATTGAGAGTTATAGTCCTTTTTATAAGTCAAAAGTGATTGGAAATCAACAAGCCCATGTTCCAAAACTGTTTTTAATATCTGGGCCTTTTTTTTCTATTTTTAGGACATCTTATCGACATTTTGAAGTACCAATTTCTTACTTTTTCTGTGGCGGCTCAATGTTGCGTATGAGGGCATATTGCATTTTATTTTTTCAGCGTTTCAGCGTTTTTCTATTTACCCGACGTTCTCCTATATATATTTATTTATTTATATGCTATTATTTTTATTTTTAAGTTCTTATTTATTTTAGCTACAAATCATCCTAAAATTTAGATTTTTCTTGTGTTCTTTACATTTTACTCATCTAGTCTAAAAGTTAGTTTTATATTTACCAAAAATTTTCCTTATATTTTTTGTCTTACCCTTTATTTATAGCCTGTTATTGTTACTTTAATTCATTTTCATTTGTCCAAAGATGTTTTCTGATGTGTTTTTTGTTTTGTTTTACATTTAAGTTGTATCCTGTTATTCTTATTTTTAATTTACCGCTATTAACCGAATTTTTTATCTTCCATTTTATTTATATCCTATTATTTTTTTAATGAATTATTATTCATTTTAGATACTGATATACAAAGAGTCGTGATTCAAGTTCGAGATGTGAATGACGAAGCCCCTTATTTTGTTAACCGACCCCTACCGATGCAGGCAGTAGTGCAACTCAACGCTCCCCCTAATACTCCAGTTTTTACACTTCAAGCTCGAGACCCGGACACGGATCATAATATTCATTACTTCTTAGTTAGAGACAGAAGTAAGTAACATTGTTCATACCTTTCGTTTTTGTTACACTGATTTCACTATCGTACTGGTGCACGTTTGAGGTTACTAAACTCACGTTTAAGGTTATGGTGTCATGGTTAATTTTTCCTAGAATAGGGATTTCAGCTGGGGGTTATCCATATCCTTCAGGAATGTGGTTAGGACAGGGAAGAGGACTTAATCTCTTTAGTACTTTTGTTTGATATATGGACGCATATATACGTAACCTAAGACAAAGTGTGTATAGCTGTATGGAGAAAATAAGATCTTTTTTGACAATATAAATTTGAAAAAATCCTGAAATTACTGTGTATGTCTGATTAATTGGAATACAACAGACATAATTATGTATGGTATAAACCTTTCAGATATCTTTGATATAGTGACACTGCTTAGGGATGTATGAAATGGGTGTATAGACCTAGACCGCCTTAAGACCTAATTTTTTGAATTTGGGCCTTGTTTTCTTACTCCCCTCTGAAAAATTTCCTGCATAAATGCCTCGTACTACATCATTGTTTGTCTCACTTAGGGGTGGTCTTTCTTGCTTTCTATGAAGAATATGGATCTTAGAAAATCTGACCGGTGGATCAGCATTAGGACTCCATAAACGTCTACTAGTAGTTCTGTGACGCAATTTCCAAAAAAAGTTTGACATCTCCCTTGTTTTTAATAATAGTAGCCTACTACTACTGACAAACTCACTGCAGCACCAAACCAGTTAATACCGACACACCTACACACGCTCCTTCTCCATCCCAATCTATTTAAAGACTCAGTTTTTACGTCCTCAAAAAAGTTCCTATTTCCCTTAAATCTTTCCTCACGACATCCTCCCACCCCATTTGGGGATGACCTGCTTTTCGTTGAGCTCTAGACGTCTGGCTGACAAGGACAGGATTAATTTTCAAATCTATTTTTGCAAATGTCAAAACCTGTAAAAATTAATCCATTGTGCTTATATTTTCATCTAAGACACTTAAATCATCAGCATAAACTAAACCTAGGAGAATTTTATTGCTCCAATCGATTCTGTGTTCTCCCATTGCCTTTGATGTGTTCCTTTAAACAAAGTCTATCGAAATGATCCATATGTATGGGTATAGGACGTAAACCTGCTTAACTCGTACGAGTTGTTTCGGGTACCCGACTGACTAACCGTGTTTCAAATTGTAGGTTGCACAAAAAATGTGGTTCGGTTCCGCTTTCTAGGGTTATAATTAGAGAAAGGATGATAAGGCTAGGAAACATTTTGCAGATGAAGAATGACATATTGCCAACCGTCTAGGGCCAAACGAAAAGTGGGTTTTCCCCGAATGGGGTGGAAAGATGTTGAAATGAAATATTTAAGGGAAATGGGAACTTCTTGGGAGGGTGTAACAGTGATGTGATTTTGTCAAAATCGTGGGGAGGAGGCCAAGTTTTAGTCGAATTTTCCAAGGCAAGTAAAAATGAATCTGAAAAATTAAAAATGAGTCATATAGTGCCGTAAAGGCAAAGGTATATTAAAGAATACTTATCTGTTTCTATGGATAATTGGGTTCTTGGCATTTACTCCCTCCCCCGGGTGACAAATTCCTGGAAAATACCCTCCCCGCCCTGTGAAAATACCCCCCCCTGGAATAATACCTCCCCCCTGGAATAATACCCCCTCCCCCTCGCAGAAAATACCCCAGGAAAATACCCCTTCCCCGCGGGATGTATCCCCCATGGAAAGTAAGGCTTTCCAAATATGAGAATTTTATTTGAGTTCTGTTTTTTTTTTTAATTTCCGTAGGGGGAAGAAATTTTGGTACTTGTGTATTATGCGCCACTTACTCAAGTTTACCCTGTGTGTAAAACTCAAGAACAAAATGGTTTTTTCGTTAGTTTCTTCGTTACTTTAGAAATGAATTTGGACCATAGATTTTCAAATTAGGTGGAGGGGTAAAGTATGGCGGGTCTATATGCAAAATGTGTTAGGTACAATTATTCTGCATATTACGAAGTAAGAATTGTTTTCTGTCTTCAAACTGTTCAAACACTTTATCCCCCCTCCCTATGTGCAAATATATACCCAAAATTATGTATGTCCCATAAATTATGTCACTTGTCTTTGTCTTGTCTCGCGCTAAGCTGAAAGAGACTAACGAAGAAACGGGTTTGTTCTCGAGTTTTACACAGCGTAAGCTTGAGTGAGTGGCGCATAATACACAAGTACCAAAATTCCTTCCCCTTACGAAAAACAACTCAAATAAAATTCTCAAATTTGGGATACCTTATTTTTTACGGGGGGTATTTTCCAGGGGGTGTTTTTTTTCTTGGGGGGGGGGGGGTGAACGCCGGCCACCTGATAATTGAATTATGCTGGCCTTTCGGTAAATTTGCAATTTACAACCTAATTTAGCCGGGATGAACTTGATTATATCGCTTGATGCCTTTTTTTTGCTCTTTCATAATTCAATAATTGATTCTGTGGGAATTACATTTTTGAACCCTTACAGGGCTAAAAGGGCTCAAAACATCCCATTCTAACCGAAGTTTAAAACCATGTTTAAAAAAAAAATGGTTAGTCCGAATAAATATAATTTGCTGCTGAATGAGGAATGGTAACTGTTATTTTTCTTAGTCTTAATATGTAAACGTTATTTAAAAAAAAATAGTTTTGCTGTGACGTCAACTTCAAGGAATTTCACGCTCTTCAAAAATTCTTACAAATTTGTTTTGATATAACATTTACTAATAAGACTACAGAAAATAACTAATACCATTCCTGAATGAGCTGCAAATGGTAACTTTTTCTCACCAGCCTTTATTTTAAAGAAATATCCCTCTCTATTAGATTTCTCCTTCATAACGAATTACCCCCCTGGGTGTAAAGACGGTGGCTTTGGATAGATAGAGATGGAGGTGGAGTGTGCGCAGCTGTGTTGGCCTCAGGGGGTTTGGTGCTGCAGCGAATAATTGTTAGTAGTACTATTGGTAGTAGTTTATACATTTTAAGTAGTGTCGGTTATCTGGCAGGGGTGACTATTGGGGAGGGGGAGCAATTTTTCCCCTAGAGAAGTTTAGAAAATACTTTTTCATTCATCTTCGCATTGAACAAAATCGAAAAATAATAAAATTGCTTTTTCCTTAGTTTCAAAGTGCACTTTGTTTGTATTTTCATTTTTGAAAAATTAATTGTTGGGGATCCAAATTGCACCGGTTTTGCCATCTGATTCCTTCTTTAAATTGAAATATTACCTTTCCATGCTTTGAACTGTCCATTTTTTAAACAAATCCTCGCACCTATTTTATGCTGAATTAACAAGCGGATGTAAATCAGCCACTAAAGTTCCATTGTCCAAAGTAAGTACATAGATTTCTGGAAGAATCATCTAGTTAAATACCTTGCGATAGCACTGTGGGTAAAGCTGCGCTTCCTGTTCGAGGGTACTGTGGTTCAATCCCGTGTTTCGCAAGGAAGCATATCCAGATGAAATAGGTTTAAATTTTTTTAATATAAGGTTCAAATGTTATTTTTTTTAAGCTATGCGTTTCAGTGTTCATATCGTAAAAACACCATGTTAACCAGGATTACTGAAAATAACAAATGAATGTGGATTGACAGTTTAATATATGCTTATATTCATTGCTGAAAGTCTCAAAAACTTTTAATTTATCAAAATCACAAAGTAGAAAACGTTTAAAGCTCTGTGGGCGAGCATTGGGTCTGACCATAGCTTGGCAATGGACTCAGAAATCGAACTCGTCTGCAGCAATTCATTGCATGACTGACGCAAGGACATTTTTAGTAAATAATCGTCGATACAACTTTATTAGAAAATGTTTAAATTGATTTCATGCTCAGTAAACCCCCAGTTACGTTCGGAGCTTTGGAAGACACAGTAGCCCTGCTTCTCACTGTGTTAGTTTCAGTTCTCGGCTTAAGTTTGACTTTTTTTTTTTTATTGTAATTGTCTTTAAAATATTTTTATGGCACTTCGTTTTTACCAAGTGACATATAGCGATCGCAAATTCTGTCGGTCTGTCTGTCGGTCTGTCCTTGTTTTGCTACTTTGGGCATTTCCAGATAAGCTAGGACGATAAAATTTGGTTGGCGTATCAGGGGCCAGACCAGATTTAATTGGAAATAGTCGTTTCCCTGATTTGACAATCTGGGGGGAAGTGGGGGACGGTTAATTCGGAAAAATTAGAAAAAATGAGGTATTTTTAACTTACGAACGGGTGATCGGATCTTAATGAAATTCGATATTTAGAAGGATATCGTGTCTCAGTCTTGACCGGATTTGGTGGCATTGGGCAGAGTTGGAGGGGAAACTTGAAATCTTGGAAATAGCTTAGAGTGGAGGGATCGGGATGAAACTTGATGAGAAAAATAAGCACAAGTCCTAGATGCGTGATTGACCTAACAAGAACGGATCTTTGTTGATTCTACATGATTGACTTAACCGGACTGAATCTGCTCTTTTGGGGGAAGAGTGTTAATTCCGAAAAAGTAGAAAAAGGGAGGTATTTTTAACTTACGAACGGATGATAATGAAATTTGATATTTGGAAGGAGCTCTTATTTTAAATCCCGACCAGATCTGGTGATATTGGGGTGAGTTGGAGGGGGAAACCGGAAATCATGGAAAACGCTTAGAGTGGAGAGATCAGGATGAAACTTGGTGGGTAGAATAAGCAAATGTCGTAGATATGGGATTGACGTAACTGGAGTGGATCTGGGGGGGGGGTTCCAGTGCTTTGGTGAGTTCGGTGCTTTTGGATGTGCTGAGACGATGAAAATCTGTAAGCGTGTCAGGGATCTGCACAAATTGACTTGATAAAGTCATTTTCCCAAATTCGACCATCTAGGGGGGCTGAAGAGAGGGGGAAAATTAAAAAAAGAAGTATTTTTAACTTACGAGTGGGTGTTTGGATCTTAATGAATTTTGATATTTAGAAGGACCTCGTGTCTCAGAGCTCTTATTTTAAATCCCGACCGCCATTAAGCCTCTGATTTTCCTTTCAAATCGACCTATTGATTCTTAGAGTTTTGCTAGAGCTCATGCCAGATGAGCTCTTAGCTCTTGGCTCTTCCGACCCAGTCACAAGTGCCATATGAGCTCTTAGCTCTTGTTTACATTAAAGATGTATAGATTGGGATTTCATATATATGTTATATTTTATATATTTCTTATCTCACAGAGTTCATATATATTTTTTATTTTAAATTTCTTACATTATTTTTCAGAAAGTTCTGAAACTAGTTTATTTTCTTTTTTTACTAATTTAGTCAGAGGAAAATTCGAACTAGGGCAACAATTTTACTTAGTAATTGACTTGGCCCATGTAAATGAAGTTCCGTCTTACCTTTCTCCCCTTCTATTTCTTCCCTTCCGAAAATCCGGTGAATATGGTGGTGATTTTCTGGCTGGCCGACGTTAACCCCCCCTCGGCTATTGCCTTCTGGAAAATAATCCCCGGAAAAAACCCCCCGTAGAAAATGCCCCCCCCCCTCATAAAATGCCCCTTTTAAAATACCTCTCAGTGGAAAATACCCCCTCGCGGAAAATACTCACCAGAAAGTATCACCCCTCCAGAAAATACCCCTTGGTAAATACACCCCATGGAAAATAAGACATTTTAAATTTGAGAATTTTATGAGTTTTGTGTTTTTTTAATTTCCGTAGGGGGAAAAAACTCAAGAACAAACCGGTTTTTTCGTTAGTTTCTTTGTTACTTTAAAAACAGATTTGAGCTATGGATTTTCTCATGAGGGGGGGGGGGCGGGGTAAAGTGTATTGGGTCTGAATGCAAAATGTGTTAGGTACAATTATTCTGCATATTATGAAATAAGAATTGTTTTTGACTTCAAACTGTCTAAATACTTTACCCTACCCCCTTATGTGTAAATATATCGCACAAGTTATGTATTTCTCGTATATTTTGTCACTTGCCTTTGTCTGTCTCGCGCTAAGCTGAAACAAACTAACGAAGAAACTGGTTTGCTCTTAAGTTTTACACAGCGTAAACTTGAGTGAGTGGTGCATAATACACAAGTACCAAACTTCCTCCCCGCTAAGGAAAGTAAAAAAAAAGCAAAAAAAAAAAACTGAAATAAAATTCTCAAATTTGTAAAGCCCTATTTTTCGCGGTTTTTTTCCGGGGGGGGGGGGGTTGTATTTTCTTTGGAGAGTATTTACTGGGGTCTATTTTCAGCGGAGAGTAATCGCTGGGGGAAGGAGGGGTAAACGCCTAGAACCGATTACCCCTAGAATCGATCTTCTGATCGATCTGATGCTTGGCAGAATAGCTGATAGATGTTCTAAGTCTGGAAGTTGTCATTGCATCCTTTGAAGGCTCAGTTTTTTTTTTTTTTTTGGGGGGGGGGTTGGTAACTTGTCATATACCAGTGGTTTCAGTTCATAGAAATTAGGTGTATGGACAAAAATGTAGTTTCCAAAATCTATGGGGTGCAGTTTTATATTTTTTAACAATGAAAATACTAAAAGACTTTTTTGTGAAACTGCCAAAAAAGGTATTTCTTAGAATCCAGAGGGAAGAAAGAAATCTCGGGGGGGGGGGAAGGCCTAAAACCCCGACCCCTCTCGTCACTATTGCCATTTATCCGTCCTTCGAATTTGATATTTTGGTAGCTGGTTGGCTAACATTTGTTGTATGTGATCCAGTTAGGGGAGATGCTAAATTATGTTTCTCTATGGTGCTCTGCAAGTAGTGGTGGGTCTTCGTTCAATACTTGATCAACGGATTATCAGTAACTAATTGGTATACCTTATTGTAAGCTTATTTTTTTCTAATTTTCTTTCTTATTTTCTTATTTTTCTTCTTTAGCTAAATATTGGCTTTGTTTCTGTTCATGGGTGCCACCGGGAAACGTTTTATGGGGGAAGAGTGACAAGTGTTACCAGGAGCTTTGTTTTTTACCAATTTCAAAATGTTTTTATTCCCTCACTCCCGCCGATGTTGATTCTCATGCTTGGCATTGGCTCGTCTAACAAGCTTGACCAAACTGTCTTCTGCTATTTGCCATATACATTCTGAATAATCAAGTTAAAAAGACTATGATTGATCTTGTGGGAAACAAAGCTATGGAAAATCTGCGGTCTTAATAGTTAATTATTAGCTGTGCGGTAGTCATTAAACATAGGGTAAAGGCACCGATGATTCGCAGTGCAATTTTGGAACCACTGTCGAAATTTTTCTTTAAAACTGGATAACTGTTTAGTCGTGACTTGAGACAACATCTCTTGAAGCCTTTGTTACATTTTAGCTATGTGAAAGCCAATTCAAGGGACGTTTACGTTAAGGAAAAATGTTTTTGGGAATCTTGAGAAGTTGCTTCCAGATAGTTTAAGAGGATGCGATGCCTTTAACTCTTTTCTGAGCCTCAGCGTCGGCTGACCGTCTCAAAGACAAAGGGCCCATTAATGAATCCTCCCAGCGGACTAGCCACCATCGAGAGCTATGGAGAATCTGTGGTTTGACATTGACATTTTATAAAGAAGTCAATGAAATTTTACTTCCCCTGCATCAGAAGATTTTTCAATCACAACGGGTAGCACCACAGTGAACTGTTAAAAGCTGCCAAATTGCTCGAAGCATATCTACTTTAAGCTGATCTTAAGTGCTTTTCTTTGCAGATTTACTAGAATACTTTTAAGGACGACAATTTTCTGGACTTTAATAATGAATTTTGCTCCATTTAGTCGAAAACAAATTCACACTTTCTGACGATGTAAGTTTCTCAAAAATTAATATATCTATCTGCGGCACAAAACGGGAGAAGTTTAATGGCTTTTCAAAGATTCCTGGGAATGCGGGTATTGGATTTTAGTTTTTTGTCATTTATTCGTATGGCTTATCCAAGCTGTGCAAGTTTGTTCAAGATCGCCTAGTCAATTCTAAATAGTTTAGCCAGGCATACTAAAAATACTCTGTAATGGACGAGATAGCGTGATCATTTGAGGTGTCATATCTCCTTAAAGAGTCCATCAAAATTCTTTTACATTTTTTAATTTAAATTCCTTGGTAGGATTTTAATTAAATTCCTCAGTAGAAATTATATCGAAAACGTGTATTCATTTAAAGAAACCCCAGTTGGTCACTTTAAAAGGGTTATTGTAATTTTGATATAGCAAAGATTGCTGATATTCGTTTATTTGATTATCGGTGATTTTGCTTACATGACCCTTTTTGTCTTTAAATAAACGTCAAGGCCATGTCTAGGATTTTGGTATCAACGACCACTATGTTGGTACGGACATCTTCTTCGCATGCCCCCCCCCCCCGACACTCCCACACGAACGATTTTTGACTTTGATCCCGTGCTGCATGGCGGGAAACGCCCAAGAGGTCGTCCCCCAACCAGATGGAAGGACACGGCAGGTGCCTTCTTAGCCATGGCAAATATTCAGGAGAATGTCCACATCCTTGCAAGAGATCCTTGGAAGAGACCAGTCTAAATGGAGGCGCCGTGTAGCATCACTCTCGACGCCGGAAGCATTTCGGCAGGAGCATGTCAAAAGTCAGAGGGGAGGGTCCAAAACAACTTTAAAAAACACATTAGAAAATTTTTCATATGTACTTTTGTTATGTTTTTCTGAATCCGACAAAAATTTCGGAGGGGATTCATAAACCCCCCCCTACACACACACCTGGATGAGGCCTTGATACAAGTTATCATTTTTTTTTATAGCCTCAATTGTTAAGTCTGTATTGTTAATATATTTCAAGCTAACATTACGCAAAAAATATTTTTACATCTATGCACATGAAAAGAGTTTCGGTTTTTTGAGGACGTTTGAAGGAATATTACAAGATGGGAGAGGGGCATTAGGAAAGTATTTTTAATGTGAAATGTTTCTATATCATATGTGTAAGTATATTTATATGCTCTGCAATCCGTACGGACCAAACTGACGATTTATTTTTACAAAATTGTCTTCGAAGGTTCTAATACTTTGTAATTCTACTTTTAGTCAGTCAGTCTAAGGTTAAACCTCAAACTACGAGCAAAAGCTTTGATTTTGTTATCATTCGAACCAAAAAAGAAATCTCTACAATATATGAAAAATTGGCCATAATCAGACGAGGCGAAATGGACTGTTTTTCGTTTTTTCCTCTAAAAGACTACTTTTTAAAAACAACTTAAGTTGCACGTATAGAAATTTGGTAATAGGTAAATCTGGTACGTAGATCACAAACATGCACTTTACTTCTGTACTGACCGCTCATTATGGGTTGTTCTGTTCCGAGAATGTTTGTTCTGAGAACAAACATTATGCGAAGTTGAATCCATACAGAAAATTTTGGACTGCTAATGCAGAGAAAAAGTTGTGTCCACGTCAATATACCACCCCACCCTCTTCCCTATACATGACCGCTCCAAATTGTTAGAATCCAATAAGCAAGTTCTCATAATCAGTTAAATCATAGGCTTTAATTTGAACAGAAAATCACATGTAGTTTGAAATTGCAAAATGATTAGAGACTCGTCACATTTATTTAATTATTCATATGTCTTCTACATTTTTGATTTGCACCTGAGCATTTGCTCCACCTGGGCATTTCTAGAAAACCTTAAACCTCCCCTTGTGATATTCAAATGTCGCTTAAAAGGCCATTAACTTGGTATCCTTTTTTGGGGGGTCATCCTCCACGTATATTTATACGATTGTTTTTAGTATAATATTAGTTTAATGTACTAATTATATCAATTTCTCTGTATATAGCGCTTTTTATACAATACATGATGCCATTGCAATGCTACCATTTATTTTTTTTGCTCTTTAAATGTATGAATATGACGTCATTCACATACATTTTTTTTTTTTAAATTAAGGCTCTAGAGTATAGTCAGCCGATGGGTTCACATCCTGCTCAAGAGTCACCAAAGTGTTGCCTTGCCCCATCTGTGGAGCCTTTGTTTATGAACAGGGGGAGGGGACTGAAAATGAGCGTTCAAAACAAAAACAAAGTGCATATTTGTGATCTACATACCAGATTTACCTATTACCGACTTTCTATACGGGCAAATTAATTTTTTTTTTTAAGTGGTCATTTTAGAAGAAAAGGCGAAAACGGTCACTTTCACTTCGACCGATTTTGTCTGATTTTTATGTTGTTAGCGATTTTTTCCGGTTGGAATGTTACCAAAGCCAAAAGTTTGCAATTCGTTTGAGGTAACCCCTAAAATTAATTTAGATTGACTGTACTATTTTGTCAATTTGGTATTCTGGATTCTAAACCATTACTTTTCTATATAAAATTTGTTCAAGTTAAAATTCAGCAGAAGCTTTATGTTCCAAAAATGAACAGGGACTCAGCCGTTAGAGACCATCGAGATAGTTCTTACAATGAGGGGGGGGGGGAGGTTATCTTAGGATTGGAATAGCCAGTTTAGAAGGTGAAATATTTGCATATCCCCTGTTTATTAGCTACATATATTTATGTATACTGTGTAATCTGTGTCTTGACCTAAATATATTCTAAGACCACCCTGGCTATACGTGACGTATGAAACCAAAAGAGTATAGTATATAATAAATGAAAAATAAAATCAAATAGGTGAGAAAGCGAGTATATTTTCTCCTCTTGTCCATTTCACTTCGGACGGCTAGATTTTTTTTTGCTTTTTTTTAGCACTGCAAACGACTTGGCGGAGGTCCTTGCCCAAATATTTGCATGTTTTTCGTCTTCATATTTTGCTGCTGGCTGACAAAATTTTCGTTTTCTCACCTATTTGATTATATTTTTCATTTATTATATCCTTTCCTTTTTTGGTTTTATCTATGTCTACCAAGCCTATAATTTATTTTCAAAAAATGGGCTTGGATAATAATTCACGTCCATCATTTCGAGTGATATCTTCAATAAACAATTTATTACCTCTGTCAGAAGACGACTCGTTTCGCTTAAACTCTGAACTAATGATCTCCACCTTGAAATATTCAGCCCTGCGTTGAATATTTGGTGGAATTTTGTTGACTAAGAAAACAAAAACAGAAAAAAATCTTGTTACTCAAAAAAATTTCGTTTATTTTTACTGGGTTAAAATTTCATACAGTAGAATCAATCAGGTGTACCTTTTCGTCTCCTTACTGCTTTAAATTTACTACGGGAGGTTCAAATTAATAATGTTTTAAAAAGCTGGGGTTAGTTGTCTCTGAAAATAAAAAGAAATAATTCGATTGGCGAATGATGATACGTTACAAAACAACAGAAGTAAAGCAAAGTATTTACTATTAAAATGCAAAAAAGTAATCTTCCTTTTCCTTTTTAGCATAACCGTAAAAAATTATAATTAGACTGCAATTAATGTGAAAAAATTAACATCACTAAACTGTCACTAGTCTCACATTTTACTCTTTACTAAAATGTGCTTGAAAAATAGTTTGTTTATAACAATACGACTGATTTCTTAGACGATTTAGAGAAAATAGAATAAATTTTCCCCTTAATTGTCTCATTTAATGGATAAACAGTTTTGTCATCATTTCTGTAATAAAATAGATATTTATGCGCAAAAAAAAAAAAAAAAAAAAAAAAAAAAAAAAAAAAAAAAAAAAAAAAAAAAAAAAAAAAGCTATGCAGCTATGATCTACTGATTTTCATTAGAAGTGTAATTTTTATATTTTTCAGTTTTCTTTTCATACTCCTCTGTGTACATCTTTTGTATGTAAAGAGGGCATAAATAAATTATTATTGTTATTATTTATAAAATCTACGGTAGAAATTTATAGATTAATTTGTCCTATAAATGGAACAGAAGCTTCATGTTCTGTGAAAAAGAGCGAGTAAATAAGAGCGAGCAAAGAGTAATTATCTGACAATAAACAGTTCGTGGTAACGAACTGTTTAATTTTTTAATTTAAATTTCTTTTTGATGCTTTTTAATTTTTTTATAAAGTAGAGTTGTGAGAAAGAGTCAAACTTCAGCGTAAAGAGCCAGGCGCTGAGGAGGGGACAACCCTTTAATAAACGGAAAAATTTCTGTTCGTTTTAAGTTTTAATTTCGCTCCTTACTTGCAGTTAAAAAACTTGTTTTTTATTTAATTCGTACTTAAGCCAAGCCTCTGTAGCCTTTGTTTTGCTTTCTTTTTGAACTAGTATTCATTAAACTTCCCTGAGATAATTTATAAGTGTAAAAAAGGTTAAATATCCTTCATAAACAGCTTAATAGGATTTTATAAGCTAAACTAATTCTTCTATTGTCTTAAAGAAATTTAAGGGGGTTAGTTTTAACCGCAAATGACTTTAGCCTTTAATTGGTTTAAGGAGCCGACAGCCCTGCTCTTATTTGAGGGAAGTTTTGTTCGTTTTAAGTTTTGTCACTAATTCCGGTGGTGTTTGTTCGTTCTAAGTTGACTTGATTATTCATTCTTTTATTTCTTTTCGTTTTGGGTCTATTAATTTATTTATTATTGAATATTAATTCGTCTAATGTATCGTTCTAAGTTTGAATTACGATATGACTTTATTTCTGCTTGTTTTACGTTTGAATGGGGTTCATTACTTCATATATATGTATATATATATATATATATATATATATATATATATATATATATATATATATATATATATATATATATATATATATGTTTTATCATATTGACCTAGTGCTAAAGCTCTACCATTTTCTAATGATCGATTTGATCGAGGGGGCGCACACTTTCACAAACCACGTACACCAAGTGATGGGGCCAAGCGTGGCACAAACTCTGCCAAGTGTGGTGGAACTGCGCGGTCCATGTGGTATTCTGTGATGGTAGACATTGGTGACATCAGATGGTAAAAAGTGGGCCCTCCCCCCCGATTTCATAAATAGAAAGATCGTGTAATAGCAAGTCGGAACATGATTCAAATCATGTTCAAATGATTTTGAAGGCATTGTGGAACTCAAGTAGGCTATGAATGTAGGCTATGAAAGTAAGTTATGAATACTTTTATTATGAATACTTTTATTGAAATGAATACTTTTCATTTCAGTTTGTACTTAATTATTTTTTTACGTTGCATCATGATGATATCTTTTCCTATCGCACTACTAGGATAAAAGATGGACCTTAAATTTGTTGTAACAAAAATATATATCCATTTTCGAAGAATTCTAGGACCCAGAGTAGACGCGTCTGCAGGAATTTTTCGGTGTGGGAAGGTAGATGTGGCAATAATAAAAAATGGATATTTTCATAATTTCAATAATTAGTGCCCATAAATTCGGTGAAATCTAGAATTTTGGATAGGGGAGGACAAGGCCTCTCCCTGCTTAGGTCCCTGACCCAGATGTATCCTAGTTAGTAAATTGTCTTCTCCATAAATAACGTTCCTTTACAATTTGGCTTGTGTTTACAAAATTATATCTTGTTTTAGCTGGAGGGCGTTTTGAGGTTGATGAGCGCTCAGGTGTTGTCAGGACACGCGGTACAGAGCCTTTCCAGTTGGATATGGAGTACGTTCTTTACGTCAAAGCTGAAGATCAAAATGGACGGATTGATGATCGTCGCTACCAATCAACGCCAGAAGAGCGTTTATCGATTGTTGGAGGGAAACGACCACCACAGTTTTACATGCCAACTTATGAAGCTGAAATTCCTGAAAATCAGAAAAAAGATACAGAGTAAGATTCATTTTCAATTTTTTTGGATGGGCCAAGCGGTCCTTAAACGGTCGCTCAGAAACAACTAAGGCATATCTATCGGCATAGGTATGCGAAGGTCCCGTATTTAGGGGAGGGAGGAGGAGAGTAGATAATTTTTCTGAAGGGAATTGGGCTAAAATGTAATAGCATGTCGAACATTTCTTTTAGGGCCAATTTTAGCAAGCAAGCATAAATGATAAAAGCAAGCATAGTGAAATTCTTAGACAGAAATTCATAAAAGATAAAAGCATAAAGATAAAAAGCATAAAGATAAAAAGATAAAAGAGAGCATAAAGATAAAAGCAAGCATAGTGAAACTCTTAGACAGAAATTCAAGAACCAGATGTAGGTTATTAGAACTACACATGTTTTTTTATGGATGCAAATAAATAAATAAAGAGTTAGAAAAAGGAATGGTACTTACGTGTTATCCCGACCACACTGAGGAAGTGAAGTTAGGTTAATCTTAATGAGATATACCCAAATCTGATGAAAATACAATGCTTTAGTAACAAAATTATGCAAACTACAACAGAATATTTTGAAAAGGAGGGTACCAAGAATGCATTATATTAAATAACTAACCTAACCATCTCTATATATTAAATATTTGACTAAAATTTACCAGCATAGTAGTTTATCTCACTCAGGCTAAGGATATTTTCTCCCAAATTACACGGAAAAACCGGTTTTACAACAGATCAAGAACAACAGTGTGGTCGCTATAATACATAAGTACCAGGGACTATTTACTGGACGAATGCAAAACAAAAAAAATACAAAAATTAAGAGTTATGAACTTGCATATCTTGACTGTTTAGCTTGTAAAAAGCCGGCTTTGCCAGATACACATACATTTCATGCCTGACTCTATTTTTATCCAACAGCTCGTGCTAACAAACTGTAAATAAGTCACGAGACGGCTCAATAGTAACCGAAACTGTGAAAAACGGAATTTTTGACACCAATAGATACATCAAAATAATTGGATTTTTATGCTGATTTTAAATATATAAGTTTCATCAAGTTTAGTCCCACTCATCAAAAGTTGTGAGCCTGAGAAAATTTGCCTTATTTCTGAAAAAAGGGAGAAACACCCCCTAAAAGTCATAGAATCTTACCGAAAATCACACCAGCAGATTCAGCGTATCAGAGAACCTTACTGTATAGGTTTAAGGCTCCTATCTGCAAAAATGTGGAATTTTGTATTTTTGCCAGAAGAAAGATCACGGATGCGTGTTTATTTTATTTTATTTTATTTTTTTTTTTTTCCCAGGGGTGATTTAATCAACCCAGCGGTCCTACTATGTCACGAGAGGGCTTATTAGAATGGAAACAAAATTTCCAGAGCCCTTTTTAAGTAACCCAAAAATTGGAGGGCAAATATGCACCCTCTAGCGTGGATTTTTCCAGAGTCACCGGATCAAAACTTTTAGATAGCCATTTCGTTCTGCATAGTCGAAAAATCTAATAACTATGTCTTTGAGGACGACTTAATCCCCCACAATCCCCGGGGGAAGGGCTGCAAGTTATGAACTTTGCCTATTGTTTACATATATTATTGGTTATTGGGAAGTATACAAGCGTTTTCAGGGGGGATTTTTCTGGTGCTGGGGGGAGTCGGCGGAGAGGGTTACGTGGGAGGTTCTTTCTATGGAGGAATTTTTAATGGGGTATGATAATTTTCCATGAAGGAGGTGCTGGCTTTTTCAGCATTAAAAAAAAACGGATAAAAAAACAAGTTTTTTCAATTGAAAGTAAGAAGCAATATTAAAACTTAAAACGAACAAAAATTATTATGAATATGAGGGGGTTCGCCCCCTTGTCAATACCTCGCTCTTTGCGCTAGAAGTTTTTTAAAGAACTTTCAAAAGAGTTATTTATTCTAATTAAACGACTTTTGTGATTCGGGGGTCATTCTTAAAGAATTGGAACAAAATTCGAACTTAAGCGTAAAGGGCGAGGTATTTACGAGGGGGCGAACTCCCTCATAAACGTAATAATTTCTGTTCGTTTTAAGTTTTAATGCTGCTCCTTACTTTCAGTATTTGATGTAAAAAGTAGAATAGCCTCAAGGTGCTCAAGGTGGTGCTCAAGGCTCAGGGTGGTGTTTTTTCGCATTCTTTTGGAAGAATAGGAAAATGAGTATGTGAACCAAGCTTAGAATATTGGAAGCTATAGTGATGATAGGGGTCAGATATTGTTTTGAAGCGTTGGTACTGTGAAAAACGGGTCCCCAAGTGAGTTACTCACCGTATTTCAAACAGTAAGTTGTAAGAAAACTATGGTTCTATCCCGCTTTCTTGGGCTATAATGGGATAAGACCAAACAAAAGTAGGTCGTTCCCGAATGGGGTGGGAAAAGCTCGCAATAAAGGAGAATTGAAACTTCTGGGTAGAGTTAAAAATGGGAGGCTCTGGATAGATCGGGATGGAGGAACTGTGTCAGTTTTTGGGGGATTGGTTCTGCAGTGAGCTGTTAGCAGCAACATTTGGTTGAAACAAACCATTTGAAGAAGGACCAAAGACAAAGAACGATCTTTACCAATTCATAATAAATCAGAATACACATGATGAAGCATTAATAATGGCATTTGATGAAGGTTTAGTTATAGCTGACGCGTAACGGTGCATTGAACGAATGACAGGTATTAAGTCATGCAATATGCCAATCATATTGTATAATTTTATGTAATTATAAACGGGTATGTCCGATCAGCTCTTGAAGGGTTGTACCTTAGCCATATTAAAGTACCAAGGATATCAAGACTACCCCCAAACACATCTTAGGTCTGTTCACACCTGAAAACCACGGTCTTCGAAGTTTTTTTTTTGTGTTTCAAAATTACGATGTTTTTAGGGCTGTAGCACATTTTGTTCAGTATTGCCACTTTGAATCGTGAATACAAATTAGCAAAACTAGTTTTTAATATTTGACAGGGGCTTTTGATTCCAAAATTCAACTACATCTTCAAAGTAAAGCTACATCTTTCCTAGCTGTTCCGTGCCAGCGTCTTTAGCTATTTTTTTTATTCATTTCTCCTTTCTTTCAAATTTGGCGTCGGCGACCGCCCAAAACTACACAACTGCGTATGATTTCTTTTTGAAAAAATTTGAATTCCGAATTTGTTTCTATTTTTATGATACGTATTATTTTAAGTTAGGCTACTACTTTTCAAAAAATCAAATTTCAATTTCGCTGTCCTTGGTACCTTAAGCTAACTATTAGTCATGGATGGGTCGTGACACGGCAGTGTTTTTTTTTTCATTTTTAAAAACGCAGAATAATTTGCATATTCAGGCCTATTCGTACATAGCCTATAAGCTGCAACATAAATGTAATAGCAAGTACTCCAGTAATGCACTAATGCCATATTTAAAGATATTAATATGTATTGCAGCTATGAGTTTTAGTGGCTTATTCTCTTGTGATGATTGTGATGATTCTCTTGTGACGATCCCAGTGTCTTGCGACACTGGGACTAATCTAATGACATGTAGCATTTGCTTATTTTTCTATAATCTTTCATGTCAGGGTTACTCACAAATTCATTAAGATGGTGTTTAGTCTCGCCAAAGAAAAAAAAAGAAAAAACATTTTTTAGTGTTACCCAGCAGAATCCAAATCGCATAGAAAAATCATTAGAAAAATATCTTTATTTCCTTTTTTATTTTTACTTTATATCATTCAGTACAAAAAGTGTGAGTATTTGTCTATTGTATAAAACATACTTGAGAAGTGAAGTCTGGTTAGTGCTAATGAAAAAAAAAATATGATGAAAATTGAATACTTTATTAGCAAAATCGTGAAAACTACAACTTGGGAAGATGCTTCCAAAGCGCATTGTTACATTTCCAAAAATGTCGCTTCTCGTAGGAGCACAAAGTCATGGTGTGTTCATTGACCAATTTGGGGAACAACCCCTTATCCTGGGAAATTACAATTGCCTGTTCTTCGGTCCTTGGCAAATCCCAAATCTTAATTTGAACATCCATGGTGAGATACTATATTCTATCACTAGTCAAAGCAAACTAACCGGTGTCCTCAAGAATCGCTTTAAAAATGAACTAAAACAAACTACGTTAGGAACCGCGTTAAATAATGAACTTTTCTTTGTCTTTGAGACAGTCAGCCGATGGTGATGCTCCCAATTTAATAATTCACAAATGACCTTAACAATTTTGCTAATAAAGTACTTATTTTCATCATATTTTATTGTCACCAAACTTCACTTCTCCAGTGTGTTTTATATAATAGACAAATACCAAATTGTGCTATCATTGTGCCTTTTATCAAAGAGCAAGTGTCATTGAGCACCCTTCCTGTGCAGGATACAACCTGACCGAGGCCGTAACCTTGTTTTTGAAACCCCATAAAGGGAATAAATATATATGGTTCTAAATAGAATAAATAATATATAATAAAATAAATAAATAAAATAGATAATAGATAAAATATATAAAATAAATAAATAAATATAATAAAATAATATATAAAAATAAAATAATAATAATAATATTTAACTATAAAGAATAAATATATTTCTTTATAGTATAATATCAGTTCGTGCGAAATCTTTTGCTGAAAGAGATATTCGTTACACACTAAAAGCTCAAGGAGGTCAGGGTGCCGGAACGTTTACGATTGGACCAACAACTGGGAACGTTCGTCTTGCTAAAGAATTGGACTTTGAAGACTTAAGACAGCCTCATATTTATTCATTGGTGGTTACTGCAACTGAAGATTCTGGCGGATTTTCCACTTCTGTTGAGGTAAATAAGAAATTGTTTTATGCGATCAGGGGACCACAGCGAATTTTCAGTCTCGTTTTTTTTTTCTTTCGTTGCAAAATTCATTCTTTAAATATTATGGTTTTCGTGACTGAAATGGTGCCTTTTCCAATTACTTTTCTCAAGTTTTTAGCACTTCAAAAATGCAAGTCCTAGAATGAATTACTGCACTTGTATGTAGGCTATATAATGCATATAGAATATTAAAAAAAGAAATACAATTACAGGGGAATTGTCACCCTTTAGAGGAGAAAAGGGAAAAATACATGTTTCTTTGTATGTCAATGCTAAAAAGAAATCTACTTTTGATGAGACTAAATGAGTATTTGGGCCACAAAGCTTGGCCTGTTTGGGGGAGAGAGGATGTGAAAATCAAAGAAAAAGTGTCCATTGGTGGGGAATTAAAGGTTCACTGGTAACGCATGAAAAACGATTTACATTTGAATCCTGGAAAATATAGTCACTTTAAAAAGTCACTAGAATTTGGAGAAATTTATGTTCTTAAATACAAAACTTGGTGAATTGTGACCTGATAGAGAAGAAAAAAAATGTTTTTTTTTACGTGAAAGTAGAGATTCGTGATCGCCCACTGGGTATGGGTATTCAATCCTTCTAAGACCCACGTCCTCCTAATTATATTTTATTACGGTAATGGCTTAGCTTCTTATCTTTTTTGTAATTTTCACTTTGGATTGCGGCGTATTATTTTTCGTGAAATACGTTTTTTTATTTTGTTTTAATAGAGAAGGAAGATTTTTTTTTCTAGGTTTGGATTGAAAGGCTTTACATGCTGTAAAAAAAGATAATAGTTTGCCTGTATATGTTTTGATATTCATCATTTGAAACAATTTTGTTTTACTTGTATGAATCTTTTCCAAAATCTTTTCTAAAGTTTAAAATCCGTCCCGTATCTCAAAAAGGGCCCAAGTCCACTTTTTTCCGAAAATAAGTTAACCTTATGGTTCGAAATAGCTCAAAGAGGCTTATCAGATAGTTTATTCAAAATGGGTTTATCTTTAATTCTGACCAAGCTTTAAATTGTTCCAAAAAGGCGTAAAAAGAGTGTAAATCCCTTATTTTGTAAGCAATCGACAATTGAACAATTTGAAGATTTCCTGTGAATTCCGATTGAAAAGTTAACTGGGAATCAGTCTTTAAAGTTTCGAGTTTCTTAAGTTCTGATTTGTAAGAAAGTTTTTTTCATAGTGCCTTTTTATTTTCATTTTGCTCTCCTGTAAAATTACTGTTGTTACGGTAAATACCCAAACATTCTAAATAAGATGGAAAAGCGTCTAAATAGGAACCATGAATCCGTTCATAACAGAATTGGGCAGCTAATCCAGATTGCTTTCTTTTTCAACTACTTTTCTATTATGTGAAGGAAACAAAAAGTTTTTCAGATCTCTTTAATAGGGATAGCATTCGTGATGGGACGCGCGAAGAGGCTCACCTAGCTCATGGCTTCAGATTCAACAATAAGCAATAAACAGATGGTCTAGAAGAGTCAGTACTTTCTAGAATGCTTTCTGTAGCACAAATGCTCTTCGTTCAAATTCTTCTTTAAGATGTTCTGCATGTCCAAATAGTCTCTGGGAAAGATTAACAATTTATTTGGCTAAAGATTATGTTCCGCAAGCACGAAAAAATAACATATATGAAGAATCTGCAGTCAAACGTGGTTATCGAATTGTTGCATCTAAGTTAAATACAATAGCAAAAAAGGTTAATTTTTTTTTTTTTTTTTTTTTTTTTTTTTTTTTTTTTTTTTTTTTTTTTTTTTTTTTTTTTTTTTTGCGTGGAACCATGTGTATGGACGCTATTATCGTTTAATAAGATGATCAAAATATTGATGTTTTAAATTTTAATGAGCCAACTACTACAAGAAAACATATGTATTAGCTACTGTAAGAACAACAGAATGAAACTGTGATGAATATTTTATGTACAGCCAACAATTCATAACTTTGTAAAAAAAAACTTTTCATAGAAGGATCAAGCAATACCGATTAAACCTTCGTGTATAAGACCTTTTATCACATTCTCTATGGTCCAAATCACAAAATATAGCGCCTGGTATTTACTTGAATCACATCAAATTTATTGCCTGTTGAAAAACAACATACCAGGCATTTAGTATTAAGTACTAAATTTAGTACTAAATAGCATTAAGTACTATTAAGTACTAGTACGTATTTAGTACTAAAATGAATCAGTAAAGAAAGGACCTTTCACACAATTTGGGGCCCTGTGCCCTTGGGGTACGTGGTATTCTAAAAATCCCGTACAGTAGGTATGGACAGGGGCTAGAAGAAGGTCTCTTCATACATAAATACAATAGTAACAGAAGGTTGAAATTTTGCTTTTGCGTGGAACCTTGTGTATGGACGCTATTATCATTTAATAAGATGTTCAATTTTAACGAGCCAACAACTACTAGAAAGCATATGTATTAGCTATTGCAAGAATGATACTGTGATGAATATTATACGTGCAGCCAACAATTGATAACTTTGTAGAAAAAAAAATGCATAGGAGGATCAAGCAATACCGGTTGAACCATCGTATATAAGAAAAGTGGACTTAAATTCTTCGGCCGTACATTCCTATGCCATTAATCAATTGAAAATCCTTTCCCAGTAGAAGCTAATCAATATTTTTACTTGTTTAGAGATATGCCTTCCAGAAGATTCATCGTATTGTTGACACTACAAATTCTAGGTTCTGATGAATTAAATAATTTTAAAACTTTTTAGGGTCAAGAGAATTAGTCTGCTACTCTTCTGACATTTTTGTAAATTGTATAACTTGTGATTAATGTTTTCCTAATCAATTTTGAATTCTGGCGGTAATATTTCTAATTTGGCTTTCATCTAGTATCCCCTAACTTTCCATATTTTCAAACATTCCACAGAGAAATATAAAGTTTAATTGTATAAGGTGCTGCAGTTCTAAAACTGTCGCCATTTTTACTAGCTTATCATTTCTCCTAAAGAAAAAAAAGAGAAAAGAAACAGGTTTTAAAAAAGCAGAACTAAATGTATCTCCAGAAGTTATATTTCCTTTTCAGACTAGATGTGCTGCACAGCGTAAGTTCCAGTTTCGAAAGTTAACGTGGTTCCAAAGAAAGGAGAAGGGGAGGGGGACAAATTGTGGCTTGATATCAGTCATCAAAAAGGGGAAGGCTGCCATTCTCTCCTGAAGTAAGGAAGAATCTGAATGGTTTACGAAAATACGTCACAAAATAAACCAATGGAAGCACACTTTTAATATGAAAGTACAGGACTGCAAGGGCGTACCCAGGGGGAGGGACGAGCTTGATCCAACCCCGAGATCCCAAAATTCTGAGCATTTTGTATTCAAATCAAAAAGTGCTGTTTTGTTTTTGCCTTATCCCCTCCCCCCCAAAAAAAATGAACCGCGTGCGTGCCTGCAAGAAAGTAATCTCTCTTCTCTTTGGTGTTACCAGAGCGATGATGTGTTATGACTGAAAATGAAAAAGCTTCAGATCAAAAAAGTCCTCATTATTCTCTCTTCTGTATTCCTTCAGGTCAAGGGCTTAGGCTCATATTTTGCTTCTGTGTTTAATGTTTTGTATCTTGTTGGTAAGCTGCAGAATTTTTGAAAAAACTATATGAGCCGAAATAAGGGACGTTAAGACACATCCGACTTATTCATTGGATTCATTGGAGTGCTATTCCTTATTGCTTGAATACAAATTGACCATTGTCTATGTTGTCTTATGTTATAGCTATTGCTCTGTAAATAAAAATCCCCTGTTGTGTCATGGAAGAAAATATCTTGATCACTGATAAATTTCTTACCAAATTCAACTTGTCATTCTCGTATTATTCATTAAATCGCAGGGATGTTATAAGTTCTAGTGCCCTTTTCAAGTGGCCAAAAAGATTAAAGGGCAGCTATACCGGCCTCTGGCACTACTACTGAAAAGTAGTTCCTTCTGTGCACAAGGCAGCAACAGCTGTTAGTCACAACGACTGTTCTGAGCTTTCTACCAGAACTGCCAAAGTCATTTTTCCGTGCCGATATCATTTTCCCCTTCCGAAGGGGTATTTTTAGATCTTCCTGATGGTGCTACTAGTGCGGTCTCGAAAACAGAGGGTACTAGTGCTAGTAAACAAGGTTAACACCACAACAACAAATCTCATACCAAATAGAAGTAGATTGTCCTTGCTGTGTTGAGTGGTGTAATTAGATATTGTCCATAGTAGGTAACATTTGCAGATCTGAAATCCTATTTTTTTTTGTTGGCAATATTTGTTGGGTTCCATTTCTTTTGTACAATACTTCATTTTTAGGAAGATTTGCAGAAAAGAGAAAACAAACAAATAAAAATGAAGTTTGACGGTGAAAGTAATAAAGGAAATGTAAAAATTACACTTAAAAAAAATCAAGTAACGAAATTATGAACAATTGCACCTTCTATTTTTTCCAATGCTGATGGACGTTCTGAATTCCTTGCCCTAAATTGTTTTGATAGCAGCCTTAAATGTTTATTGACTTAGCAATAACACCATTGGCTTCTTGTTCCCTAGCTGGTAATTTCATTTTCCTAGAGCAATTTCTCAACACAAAGATCGATATATTGAACGTTACATGTCACTTTCCTCTAGGGAAAGATATCCTCACCTATTGCATAGAGGGAACGTAAAGGGAGGAAGGTAGGCCTTACTGACATTATATTTGAATTATTGGTTAGTTTCGATGACTTGATTTTGATGTAGTTGGGGGGATAAGCGAAGGGAAAAGGGATTTTGAGTAAATTTATTGTCTTTAATTGGAATATGGACGGGACATTAATGTCTGCTGAGAAGGGTGGGGATCCACTCAAAAAATTCGTTAGTTCTACCAAAATGTGATTTGTTAAACGACCTGTCGAATGAAACCTATATTTAAGAATTCTTCTTTAAAATTGTTGATTTTTTACCAAAAAAGTGGAAATATGGAGGGACAGAGAACCTGATTTGAAAAGCCTATATCAACAATAGTTTATTCCCAAGTATTGTTGATCTACTGTCTTTTTGTATCTTCATACTCAGCCGAGAGAAACTCCTCCTCACTCTGAATGGTCAACCATCAAAAACTACGCTTGAAAGTTGAACATAGCTCATCTCACCTAATTGTGCGAGATATAGTATTGGCGCTGTAGTCCAGCTTAATTTGGTTTTATCGATAGATTTGACTATAATGTAGCTCAAGTATAATGTGTCCATTCAAAGTAATATAAATCCATCCATAAAGTGGTTAATTTGGTGAAAATATAGTATTATACTATTCATATATTGATGTTTACATAATCACAATAAACCTTAAAAGGGAATAATATAAAATTTGAAGGAGAAAAAAAAAATAATGTATTTATATATGGGTGGCAGGATTGTATAATGTATTTATATGTGGGTGACTATCCCGCTTTCTAGGTCTATAATGAGAAAAAAGTTGAGATGGCTAGGACGCGTTTCGTGGATGAAGGACGACAGATTGCCAAATATCGTTCTTTTCGGCCAAACAAAAAGTAGATTGTCCTTTAACGAGGTGAGAAGAGGTTTTAAGGAGAGATTTAAGGGAAACTTGAACTTCTTGTGAGGGTGTAAAGAGAGAGGCTGCAAATAGACTGGGACGGAGGAGGAAATTATGTAGCTGTGTTGGCCTCAGGCGGCTTGGTGCTACAATGAGTTGTTAGTACTCGTAGTGGGGTTTTGGGGTTTCTCAGTCTGTAACGGAGTCCCTGGGTTTCTGGGTTTCTCTGTTTTTGGCTGTTTAAGATGCAGAAGTTTCTTATCAGTAAAAAAATCCGTCTGTGTTCTACCAAAATCAAAAATTTGCATTTATCAAGTTCTCCAAAAAAAAATCATAAAATACGGATTTTTTCATTTTTGGAACAGGAGAAATAGATAAATATACATCATTCCATGAATAGGTTTCTCCAGTGTAGGTTTTTCTCCCCCCACTTTTGTCACCTATTTTCGATAGATAGACGATTAAAAAAGCGATTTTTTCAGTCACTATTGATCCTTTTTTTTGGGTGGGGCTATCCTCCACACATAAAACTTGCCCAATCAGAAGGTCGAAAGCTGCACCAATTATAAGGGTGAAGAGGCAAATTGTACTGAGCTTGATTTCATTGGTTCCCTTCCCCCGGCCTGTAAACATAAATTCTGATTCCGTCCGTAAAAGAAACGTTAAAGCCACTATTGCCGCAGCAATAAGTATACGTGCAATTTTTTCTCCGCTTGTCAACATTAGTCAGCATGTGTTCGATCTGAACTTCCATTCTCAATTTGCCTTGTAAGTGTAATCAGAAAGTTAGCTAATGAATTTCTCCTTGATCCGTTTCAAACAGTTCGTGGTGACGAACTGTAGTAAGGAGCGACCCGGCTCAATAGTAACCAAAACTCTAAAAAATGGAATTTTTATATCAATAGCTACAACAAAACAATCGCATTTTAATGCTGATTTTAAATGTATAATTTTAATGAAGTTTAGTCTTATCCATCAAAAGTCACGAGCCTGAGAAAATTTGCCTTATTTTAGAAAATAGGAGAAAACAACCCCTAAAAGTCATAGAATCTTAACGAAAATCAAACCATCAGATTCAGCGTATCAGAGAACCCTATTGTTTAAGTTTCAAGCTCCTATCTACAAAAATGTGGAATCTTGTACTTTGTACTTTTGGAATCTTGTACTCTTGTACATGGATGCGTGTTTATTTTTTTTTCCAGGGGTGATCCTATCGACCCAAGGGTCCTTGAATCTTGCGAGAGGGCTTATTCTAACGGAAATGAAAAGTTCTAGTGCCCTTTTTAAGTGACCAAAAAATTGGAGGTCACCTAGGCCCCCTCCCACGCTAATTATTTTCCCAAAGTCACCAGATTAAAATTCTGAGATAGCCATTTTATTCAGCGTTGTCAAAAAACCTTATAACTATGTCTTTGGGGACGACTTACTCCCCCATAGTTCCCATGGGAGGGGCCACAAATTACAAACTTTGACCAGTGCTTACATATAGTAATGGTTATTTGGAAGTGTACAGACGTTTTCAGGGGGAGTTTTAGGTTGGGGGAGGACTTGAGAAGAGGGGGATATGTTGGGGGAACTTTCCTTGAACAAATTTGTCATGGGGGAAGAAAATGTCCATGAAGGGAGCGCAGGATTATCTAGCATTATTTAAAAAAAATACAATGAAAAAATAAATATGAAAAAGTTTTTTCAACTGAAAGTAAGGAGAAGCATTAAAATTTAAAACGAACAGAAACTATTACGCATATGATGGGCTCACCTCCTCCTAATAGCTTGCTCTTTTTAAAGCTAAAGTATTTTTAGTAATTTCAACTATTTATTCTATGGCTTTTGTGATTCAGGGGTCATTCTTAAGAAATTGGAACAAAATTTAAGCTTTAGTGTAAAGAGCGAGGTTCTGACGAGGGGGTGAACCCCTTTGTATACGTAACAAAAACATGAGAATACAGAAGTTCGCTACTTAAGCTAATTTGTAAGTTACGTATATCTTTTACTAATAAAAACATTCGTAAAAACATAAAAAGTTCTAGTTGCCTTTTTAAGTAACCAAAAATCGGAGGGCAACTAGGTCTACTCCCCCGCTCTTTTTTTCTCAAAATCATTCGATCAAAACTATGAGAAAGCCATTTAGCAAAAAAAAAAAAAATATGCAAATTTTGTTTTAATTATTCATCTGCGGAGAGCCAAAATCAAAACATGCATTGATTAAAAAACGTTCAGAAATTAAATAAAAACAAGCTTTTTTAACTGAAAGTAAGGAGCGACATTAAAACTTAAAACGAACAGAAATTACTTCGTATATGAAAGGAGATACTTCCTCATCAACGCCCCGCTCTTTACGCTAAAGTTTTTTACTGTTTTAAAAAGTAGAGTTAAGAGAAAGAGTCAAACTTTAGCGTAAAGAGTGGGGCGTTGATGAGGAAGCATCTTCTTTCATATACGAAGTAATTTCTGTTCGTTTTAAGTTTTAATGTCGCTCCTTGCTTTCCGTTAAAAAAACTTGTTTTTTAATTTAATTATTTACTGGCTCAACTACAATCCCAGTTCAGGAAGCTTTCGTGCCAGAGAAGAGATAATCTAGTTGCAACTTCTTTGACTTTTTAATGAGGATGAATTTAAGATAGAATACTTTTGGGATTCATTTCCCTTGTCAGGCAAGCCTTCGTTTTCGTTTCACCATCGTAAAAGTCATTCCCTGTTAATTAAGACCCAACCTTAAGGGCATTAAAAGTTTCCCTACTGCCTATGAATCGATTTTCCTACCGGGAAAATGTATTTATGCTTCTGAAAGAGCTTGGTAGATGAGTCCATTTTGGGACTATTGCCAAAGTTCCGGAGTACTCCAAGAGCTCAATCGCTCTGATCTCGTTTGGAAGGGGGACATGCTAAACACTTTATAACTTTTATCAATTGTCATGCAGCAAAGAGGGTCATGAGAGTGATAAGGAGACGTCCTTAAAGCGTATTTTTTTTAAGTCATTTATTTATTCAAGTGGGTTTGTTTAAGTCAGTAAATGATTTTATGTATTTGATTGCATTCGTATTGTATCTAATCGTATTTTGTTTAAGTTTAAGTATCTTTTATCTGGCCTTTCCAGTGCTAAAACATTATATCTGGACCTTTTCTCTATTGTCAGTTCATTTTTACGGGGTATTTTCTGTTTCACCTGATTTTCCAAATCCAGAAGACTTTCATGGCTTCCCAAATTATCTGTTGACTTTCCTGACTTTCGGGTTATATGACTTTCCAAATTCTGACTTTCCAATTCATCTGTTCAAATCCTAGCCATGCTTGATCCTAAAACTAGATTCCTTCTTGTTCTTCCCAGAATTAAATGTTCCGTTGAATTTGATTGAAAATTGTTATTTTTGAAACAGTATTACATGAAAAATGTTTATCACTAGGACATTTTTTAATGTCTCCTATTATAGGCTGTGATTCATTCTTCGAAAGTTTCTCCTAATGCTATAACCATGATCACAAGCAATACCTTGTTTTTTTTTTCTGTGTAGAATTCTTTTGAATGTTCTTTAAGCTGGCGTGTTGCCCCCCCCCCTGCCTTCTTAAGACCAGGACATGATTTTCACTTCACTGAAAAAATAAACAAGCAAATGCATGTGGATTGATAGTTTAACATACGCATATATAACGTATATTAATATATAACGTTTATTAATAGTATATTAGTAGTAGGGTACCAGGTATATTAATATATTACAGTATATGGTATATAGTGTAATATACAATAACTGTAATATAACTGTAATAACGTAGTTATTACTGTAATAATGTAGTTATTACAATAACTGTAATAACTGTAATATACTGTAATATGGTATATACAATATATTACAGTATATGGTAATATATTACCAGGTATATTACAGTAGGGTACAGTATATTAATAGACAGGGTACCAGGTAGAAATATGGTGTTTTTGCTAGGAGATTTTAATGCCCAGGTTGGTAGAAATAGGGATAGATGGTATCCTAGCCTAGGTAAATTTGGTGTAGGAAAAGAAAACAGTAATGGCTATAGGCTTTTGCAATTTTGTAGGTATAACAACCTAGTTATAACCAATACGGTGTTTGGTCACAAAATGACCCATAAGTTGACATGGTATTCACGTGATGGTAAGACAGCAAACCTTATTGATTATGTTATTGTAAACAGAAGACTAGCAGGATCAATACAAGATACTAGGGTGTATAGGAGTGCCGTTATTGAAGTTAAAAGTAAAGATCACCATCTAGTAGTGTCTAAGGTTAATTTAAAGCTGAAATTTCGGAAGGGTAACTCCCTCCCGGAAAGTTATGATGTTGGTAGACTTCGGGATGAAAATTTGAGAAAAAAAATTCCAGGAACAGTTGAGTACTAAATTTGAGAGTTTAAAATTTGACAATGTGGAAGATGGATGGAATAATTTCAGAAAAACAATTTGTGAAGTTGCTGATGGTGTCCTAGGGAAGAGTGCTAAGACTGCAACTAGGAATATTAGTGAAAAAGCTTTAGGTTTAATAGAGAGTAGAAGGGGTTTATATAAGAATTATCTGAGTGATAGGTCGTACGAAAACAAAAGGAATGTAAAGAAAGTGGAGAAAGCATTAAAATATGAACTAAGGAGATGTGAAGTGGAGGCGATGGATAAAATTGCTGAGGATCTGGAAGATGCGGCTAGACGGCATAATAGTAAAATATTATACTGGCATGTTAATAAATTGAAAGGGATTAGCCAATCCGGACTAGTCCCAGTTAAAGATAGAAATGGGGCCACAATTAGTGATAAGGAAAAAGTTAAAAAAAGATGGGTGGAACATTTTGAGAATGTGCTAAACCGAGATACAGTTGCAGGAAAAGATATAGATGAAAATGAAAAAGTTTGTGATACCTTGGATGTGAAGGAAGATTTGTTTAGTGAGGAAGAATTAGCGACAGTACTAAAAGGATTAAAAAATAATTAGACCCCAGGTGCTGATAGTATGATTAATGAGTTTCTTAAATATGGTGGCTCTGAGGTTAGGAATAAGCTACTGAAGATTATGAACATGATTTGTGAAAAAGGGGAAGTACCCAATGATTTTAGGAAAACCTTAATTAAACCACTGTATAAGAAAGGTGACAAGAGTGAGTGTCGTAATTATCGAGGCATTAGTCTGGTCTCTGTAGGTAGCAAATTACTGAGTAATATGATACTTTTTAGACTGAGACATGCTGTAGACAAAGTTTTAAGGGAAGAACAATGCGGTTTTAGAAAAGGTAGAGGATGTGTCGACCATGTTTTCACTCTTAGGTTAATAATTGAGAAGTCCCTTCGTTGTCAAACACCTTTGGTCCTCAGTTTTATCGATTATGAGCAAGCTTTCGATTCTGTTGATAGAACAGCGTTAACAAAGGTCTTGTCGTTATATGGTATACCTGAAAAATACATTAAAGTGATTTGCACTATGTACGAGAATAATACTGCTGCCGTTAAGGTAGGAAATGAGGTTAGCAACTGGTTTTGTATTAAGTCAGGAGTTAAGCAGGGTTGTGTTCTATCCCCCTTTATATGGATCATTTTGATGGACTTCGTCTTAAGGAGCACAGGAAAGGCAATTGGAGACCATGGAATCAAATGGGGAGGAAGAACGCTCCTGGACTTAGATTATGCTGATGATTTAAGCATATTAGATGAAAGTGTGAGCAAAATGAATGAATTTTTAGAGGTTTTACGAGTTCAGGGTGCTAAAATAGGCTTGAAAATTAATGTTAAGAAGACTAAGTCACTAAGGCTAGGAATAAGTGAAGATGAACAGGTTACATTAGGTAACGAAAAGATTGATCAGGTTGGGAGCTTCAGTTACCTTGGTAGTATTATTAGTAAAGATGGTGGGAGCAGTGAAGATGTTAAAAGTAGAATAGCTAAGGCCCAGGGTGTTTTTTCACAGTTAAAAAAAGTTTGGAAGAATAGAAAGATAAGTCTACAAACCAAGATTAGAATATTGGAAGCTACAGTGATGACAGTGGTCAAATATGGCTCTGAAGCATGGGCACTCCGAAAAGCAGATGAAAATTTACTAGATGTTTTTCAGAGAAATTGCCTACGGATTGTTCTGGGTACCCGGCTGACTGACCGTATTTCAAACAGTAGGTTGTACGGAAAGTGTGGTTCAATCCCGCTTTCTGGGGCTATAATGAAAGAAAGGTTGAGATGGCTAGGCCACGTTCTACGGATGAAGGATGACACATTACCGAAGATTGTCCTTTTTGGCCAACCGTCGGGGGCTACACGGAAAGTAGGTCTTCCTTGTCTGGGTTGGGAGGATGTCGTAAATAAAGATTTAAAGGAAATGGGAACTTCCTGGGAGGGTGTAAAGAGGGAGGCTTTAAATAGATTAGGTTGGAGGAGGAGCGTGCGTAGCTGTGTTGGCCTCAGGCGGATTGGTGCTGCAGTGAGTTATTAGTAGTAGTAGTAGTAGTATAACGTGTATTAGTAGTATATTAATATATTAATATATGACGCATATATAACGTATATATAACGCATATATTAACGTACGCATACTGATATTTATTCCTTGAAGTCTTCATAATTATTGACTTATTAAAGTTAATAAGTTAATACATTTAATAAGTATTTTGTTTTCATTAAATTGCAAATTATATTCTGGTCTTTGGAAGGCAGGGTGGGAGGGGGGTTTGTGTCAGCCCTGCTCATGTTGTGGTAACTTTACACTTGGAAAATTATTTAACTTTAATTCTGCTCATTTTTTGTTTAATGTAACACTTTAGTTTACTTTGAAAAATTCATTTTGTGGATAAAAAAAAAAAATAATATACCAACACGTCACCAGGCATCTAGCGTGTTTTTAAAGTTTTCTTACCGTAGGCCGTGGTTCGCTCTTCGAAAAGTTTCAGCTATTGCTGCGATCATTATTACAAGTAATAACTCATGCTCTCTTTTATTTCTCGCCTTAAAAAGACTGTTTGTCTTAGGCAAATTTAATTTATTTTTCTTCAAGATCCTTTTCTGAGTTTCTGTGCGGCTTTCCTAACAGTCTGGATTCATTTTGTATGTCTTGCGGAACGACAGAGTAAACTTCTGATTTATTGATTTTGCTACCTTTCCCTGCTTTTCAATCGTTGCCTATCGGGAATCAGCCGACTTGAAATTGGAGAAAAAGAGGATTTTATTTGTTGACTTAAGTATTTCTTCAGCTATAAGTTTAACTGCCAGTTTTTTTGTGAAAAGTTATTATTTTGGGAAGAATTTTAAGAATTTTGGGGACCTGGTTTTAATTCGAAAACTATCGTTTCATTGGATTTTTATGTAAATTTACAAGTGTAAAATTATTAATAAAAAGAAATACGCTGAGAACCCTGGGCCCGGTACAGGGTTGCCAGCTGGATACATTTTGTGTCAAAGGGACACATTCCAATGTACCGAAATATAACGACATAAAAGGGCAGAAAAGAGACACATTTTAGAAATCTGGGACATGCATTTGCAAAAATAATTAATAATTACTAATTAATTTGTTACCCGCTTGTTTTGACAAATTAAGCGGAGTAAAAAAAAAGGATATATTTTATAAATTTATGACATGAAACGAAACATTCCCCAACTGGATATATATTTTGGTAAAAAATAATGACACTTTTTACCAAAGCAGTGCTTTTTCTCGATATTTTTTTCGAGCATCCAGGGTTTGCCAGAGATATCGTATGTAAAGGGTTGTTCCAAAGTAAGGGATTTCCATTTTTATATAAGTTTCGCGCTTTCGCACTAATTCATTTTGTATGAATATTTTTTCGTTTCTTTATAATTGAAGTTAACTAGCCGTTTAGAAAAAGGCTTACAAAGCGTCTCTTGGTCAATAACAGAACTGTAAAAAGAAGGGAATAACATCTAGTTTTGGGGATTTCAAGATAGACACATTCTAGCTGAAAAGGGCAAATTTTTGATGCTAAGGGGATACATTCTTGGACCAAAAAGTTGACAGCCCTGGCCCCGTATCGCTCAGCAGAAATCAATTCATTGCGCTGCCACAGGTCAAAAGCTCCTTAATATATAGCGAATTATTTCTTTTAAAAACTTCTGAATTTAAATAGCATTCCTTGACTCACATTTTACCCACAACGTGTAGCCGTAAGAGTTTGATAGTGTTCAAAGGACAGTTACGGGGAAATGGCGTTGCCTAAACATGAACACAGGAGAATATCTTGGAGGGATGACTAAATTGAGGTTAATTAAATTAAAGGAAATAATTAAGCAAAATTGGTTCCCTTTGAGAAACGTTGGGAAATAGACAGTTAGCTTCTTTTACAAAATATAAGAAGTTAAGGAATTATTTTCTGAAGACAGTAAATAAAATACAACCTAAGCGAATATTTCGGCTATAATAATTTATTGTACTAAACTGTAAAAATAAATTAATAAGTATAAAATTAATGAAAAACAAATATTTAACAAAGTGAAAAATTTAAATAATGAATTATTTTATAATCATGTAATTATTTTATTTTTATAGCTTACGATACGAGTTACCGAAATACAATACAACAATTACCGAATTTACCGAAATACAATAACTGAAATAATTACCCAAATATCAACAATACGAGTTTTTCCGAAAATACAACTACAATAAAATACAACCTGAGCGAATATTTCGGCTATAATAATTTAATGTACTAAAATGTAAAAATAAATAATTATGTAATTATTTATTTTTATAGCTTACGATACGAGTCACCGACGTTAATGACAACGCACCAAAGTTCGAGCTTCCAGACTATCAGTCCCACAATGTCGAAGAGGATCTGCCAATTGGAACATCTATCTTAAAAGTGAAAGCAACTGACGCTGACTCAGGTGATAATGCAGAGATCGAGTATTCCGTTTCTGATGACAACTTTCAAGTCGATCAGAAGGGTGTGATATCGAACGCGCGTCAACTTGATGCTGATAACAACAATGCGTATTACGAGTTTACAGTAACAGCCAAAGATAAAGGTATATATTTTTATTTTGTTTCTTTGGTTATTCTTCTTTTTAAGGCAGGACGCACTCTCAAGGAATCTTCCTATACCTCCCATGTTAAACATTTGGAGTTTGCCTGACGTTCCTGAATTAGTGATTTCAGCGGTTTTTATGTCAATAGAAACAAAAAAATCTGGTGAATATATTGATCTAATCAAATCTTAAAGCCGACAATTTTTTTTTATAATTCCAAAATGATTATAAAAGATGCTTCGGGTTTGCATTCTAGATTGCTATACTTGACACTGTTGTTGTAAGGTATCAAAAAATAGAGCAACAAATTTTCTATTCAACAATGAGAAACTTATTTCTATAATATATACTTCCTGGCTGCAGTCCCTTCAAATACTTTACATATTTGTGTTCCAAAGTCAAAAATTCCCCTCAAAAGACTAGATCCAGCTGTAATCAGAGCGTGTGAAAATCCATAAATTATACCAAGAGACTAACCACTCGGATTGTTCAGGAGCGATTGTATTAGTTAGCTGTAACCGGTTTAAACAGAGTCTAGAGAATAAGTAGCGTGCAGACATCAAACTGCCGGTTAATAAATAAATATAAAAAATTATATTGTATAAAATAATTACAAGAAGAATCACTAAGGATAACCTGCACCTTAGCGTAATTTTGAGTGAGAAACCCCTTAAGTTCGACCCTCTTATGTTTGTTTAGTTGAAGCGACGAAGAAAACTGATACCTGTGTATTTGACCGACTTGCCGCCTAAGAAAAAGAATTGACAAGGGAGTTAAATTTTTGGACTTTGGCTGAGCCTTAAATCCTTTCCTTTAAATATGTAGAAAAAACAGTTTGGTGATGAAAAGTTTCTCTTTTAGTCATCTTTTGAATTTGGAGTAAAGTATATCAAAATTTTATTCAGAACCTTTGTACTTCTGTAAAATATATGAAAAGAAGATGCGTACTATGAAGGCCCATCCACATTTGTACCTAGCTAAACATCAATTTCGAGCCGTCATAACTTTGGACCAATCAGTACTGCTTTTAAAAAATAAATAAGTTATGATTGTTATATAATGATTATGCTTATGCATTGACATCTGTTTAAGCATGCATATGAATTCGACCTAATGTATCTTTCGATATCGAACAGATCGCATGCATTAGCACTCATTAGCATTGAGTGTAATTTAAAGACTTTAGCACAGCCGAGAAGAGACAAACATACACTTACTAAGTGCTAGGCTAATCCGACAGAGGAGGGATCTGTTTTTATCGCACTTGGTATTAACCAAGTGACATATAGCAATCACAAATTCTGTCGGTCTGTCTGTCTGTCGGTCCCGGTTTTGCTACTTTAGGCACTTCCAGGTAAGCTAGGACGATGAAATTTGGCAAGCGTATCAGGGACTGGACCAGATTAAAGTGTCTCTAATCCGACAGAGGAGGGATCTGTTTTTTCTTCACTTTTCGCTCAAATCAATATTTAGAAAGAGATTTTAATTAATATTCATTTATCTTTTAAGGCATTAATAAATGATTTTAGGAAATGTGATCCATTGTGTCAAAGCTTAAATAGTATGCTATTTCAAGAGGTCTTTTGTACATTTCATAAAAATAAATGTAAATATAATAAATATAATATGATAAACAATAAATGCATAGACTTTTCAACACACTGAAAACTAAGGAAATAACTAAAATATCAAAATTAAAATGTTATTTTGGATAATTGCCAAGATTAAATTAAATTGTTACAGGTTAAAATAAATTAATTAAAAGTGACAATTAAAATGCTAAAAGTTAAAGTGAAAATGTGACATAAATTACCAAAATACCATAACTAAGTTGTTGTTTTTAATAATTAATTAAAATCAACGTAAAATGTCTAAATTTCAATTCATTTAAAAAATCAATATAAATATATAATTTATGTAGTTACATCCTATTCGTTACATTTCTACCCTCAGGCGCTGAAGCGTATGTTTGGTTCTTCGCTATTGTTCTCTTAGCTCTTTAAATGGTACATCATTAACTCCTGAAATTTAAATATCCACGATGAAAAAAAAAAAAAAAAAAAAAAAAAAAAAAACAGTTTTTTTGCTGTTTTAAACGTTTTTTCAAAGTTAGAATTATGGCATTGGAAACTCTCGGATCTGCCCTGTTTTCAACCAATTATAAGCTTCATTCAGGCCTATAACAACCAATTACAATTGATTTTCGTCGCTGAAGGCCAATGAAAACCGTTTCCTTTCAAAGAGAATGATTTTCATTGGCTGTCAGTGACTAAAATCAGTTTCAATCGACTGCAATAAGCTATGTTCACGCGGGGATAATCTATGCCCATATATCCCCTCACTATTGTCTTATTCGATATTTCCGTTGATTTAGAGTTTTTTTTCTAGTTATTACTCCTCATGTACAATTTTTCTGTATGTGTGGTTTCAAATATACAAAAGAAATGTGAAGAAGTTTGGCAATGTTGTAAATGTCTCAATCCTGGATTATTTTTTTATTTTAGAAAAATTTCTGAGAGAAAAATGGCTTCTTGAAAAGTTGCGCTCTTGTTGTTCTGCACCAGCAATTCAAATTAGGGCCTGAGGAGGTGTAAGCTCTCCCTCAAATCGTTGGCCACTCAATTTAAATCTTGAAAGATTCAATAAAAGTTTAAGAACAAATGGTTGAATAGGTTAAATATTTAAATTTAGTTAAATATCTAAATAAAATTAAATTTAGTTTAGTATATTTATAAAAGTAAATTAATTCACTAATTAAATAATTAAATATAGTTAAATTGAGCAACACCTTAAATAGGAACAAAATTTGGGGTTTTGCTTAGTACTTGCATGTCACGGACCGCAGTCCATAGCGAAAACGATCCGAGGACTCCAGCCAGATTCTAAATTAAACCTCCGTTTATTGTTTCTAATTAAGAGAAGGTTAAGAGATTATGAATTCAACAATGTACAATAAATTTGCATTTCTTTTAAAAT
Source organism: Artemia franciscana (assembly GCF_032884065.1). NCBI lineage: Eukaryota > Metazoa > Arthropoda > Branchiopoda > Anostraca > Artemiidae > Artemia > Artemia franciscana. The sequence goes on from NC_088873.1 coordinate 44,445,663, forward strand.
TTATCCATGAATCCTTATATGTAAATTGGTCTTCAACAAAGGCTCGTGCCACCTTAAAAAAAAACAAAACCTAGTTGTTAGTTGTTTCTGTTTAAGCAACACAATGACTGAATGAGCTAACAGGAAATTGTTAGTTTGCATTGTTAACAATGTACTTTCTTGTACTTGGGCCACGTTCGAGCCTTGTTCAGGCCCATCGTGGCATACAGAACTTGCCGACAAGCGTCCCTCCATCGTTCTCTTTCAAGTGAGACTGGCTCGATCGACTGAACTCTTTGTCTATTCCAGTGATACCCGTGCTTCTTGTAACCTCTTATTGGCTCGAGGTTGGCTCTAATTGTTGATAATCATGTCTTTTTCGGTCCTCCGGGCTTCTTCTTCCAGTGCCTAAGGGGTTGGCGTTTCAAGCACTGTTTGCTGAACGAGTCATCCGGTCGGCGCAGTGTATGCCCGAACCACCATAGACGTCTCGCTTTGACAACATCAGAGACAAGTGGTATACCACCACATCTTCTGGCGACATCATTAGAGACGTGGTCAGCGAGACGCAGGCCAAGAATACAGCGCAGACACTGATGGTGGAAGACGTTCAGGTCATTAGCTTCCCCATCTCTGAGGGGCCACGTTTCGCAACCATAAAGGAGTACAGAGAGGAATAACGCGTTATATATCCGGAGCTTTGTTCGAAGGGAAATTTTATTTTGTAACCAGAGACACTTCCGAAGCTTAATGAATGCTGCCAAGGCTGCGGAGATGCGGCTTTGTATTTCATTTAGAGCTTCACCCTTGGGATTTATTAGGGAGCCTAGATATAGTTGTTAACAATGGGATGGCAAAAAAAAACAAAAATCAACAGTTGTATTTTGAAGGTAATTACTTCTGCTTTTGTAATTTTAGGAGAGCCTCCAAAAACTGGTACAGCCACAGTTCGTATTTATACAAGGAATAAGAACGACGAAGAACCCAAGTTTTCACAAACAGTGTACACACCAAATGTTGATGAAAATGCTGGACCAAGTACCCTTGTTACCACTGTTGTTGCCTCCG